>NC_137048.1:19400644-19753144 GCF_032717465.1 Coenobita brevimanus
AGGAAGAAATCAGTAGGATAGAAGTTGTGGAAGCAATGAAGAAAGTTAAATCGGGGAAAGCCCCAGGAATTGATGGAGTGTGTGGTGAAATGCTGAAGCATGGGGGAGAGATAGTAGTAGAATGGATGTGGAAGATGTGCAGATTGGCCTGGGAGGAAGGTAGAGTCTTGGAGGATTGGAAGTCAGGTATAATTATTCTCTTGTACAAAGGAAAAGGAGAAAAAGAAGTGTGTGGTAATCACAGGGGCATTTGTCTTCTTAGTATAATGGGAAAAGTGTATGGTAGGATACTTACTGACAGAGTTAGAGAAAGAACAGAGAAATTAGTTGGAGAAGAACAGGGAGGCTTTAGGGAGGGAAGAGGTTGTGTAGATCAGATATTCATTCTTAGATCTTTAGTGGAAAAGTTCTAGAGAAGGGAAAGAAGTTGTATGCGGCTTTCATGGATTTGCAGAAAGCATATGACAGGGTGGATAGGCAAGGATTGTGGAAAGTGTTAAGAATAAATGGAGTAGATGGGAAGTTGTTGAATGCTGTGAAGAGTATGTACGATGGTGCGAAGGCTGCAGTGCGTGTGGATGGTGAACTAAGTGAATTTTTCTCTTTGAAAGTTGGGTTGAAACAGGGATGTGTCATGTCTCCATGGTTGTTCAGTCTGTACATGGATGGGGTAATAAAAGAGGTACAAGGTAGGGTAGTGGATGTTGGAGTGGCCCTGGTGAGAGAGGATAGTGTTTGGAAACTCCCTGTACTGTTGGTTCCTGATGATACTGTGCTGTTGAGTGAAGACGAAGGGGAGCTGCAAGGCTTGGTGGATGAGTTTGGGAGAGTGTGCAAGAAACGGAATCTAAAGGTGAATGTAGGGAAGAGTAAAGTGATGGTCTTTGAGAGAGGTGAAGTCAGTGAATGTACAGCAAGGTTGGATGGTGAGGAATTGGAAAATGTGAGTACGTTTAAGTACTTGGGTAGTGTGATGAGTAAGAATGGAGGTTTGTAGGGTGAAGTGCGTGAAAGGGTACAGCAGGGAAGAAAGGTTGCTGGTTCTTTGAAAGCAGTGATAAGAAACAGGGAAGTGAGCATGGAAGTGAAAAAGTTACTACATGACAGTATTGTGATACGAACTCTAACGTACGGAAGTGAAGCTTGGACGTTGTTGGAAGGACACAAATGAAGAGTGAGAGCAGTGGAAATGAGTTATTTAAGAGGAGCCTGTGGAGTCACATGGAGAGACAGGCTGACGAATGAGGATAGAAAGGAGCGTTGTGGTGTGGATGTGGATGTGACAGGAAGCGTTATGAGGAACACACTGAGGTGCTTTGGCCATGTGGAGAGGATGGAGGGTGAAAGACTGACGGAGAGAGTGTATGTGAGTGAGGTGGAGGGGGGAAGAGGGAGGAGGAGGCCGAGGATGCGATGGAGGGATGGGGTGGAGAGGTATATGAGAGAGGGGGGGTGTTAGTTGGGAGAAGGGCAGTGAAATGGCGGGGGACAGGGCGACTTGGAGGCGATTTGTTTGTGGCCACCCCAAATGGGATTGAGGCGTCTGGCAATAGATAGATAGATAGTTTATTATAAGTAAAGAATAATAAATTAAAAATATTTATAAATAGTAGCATATGCAGTTCCTTACAAAAATCATTAAAACATTATTTAAACCAAACATCCACAGCCTAATAATTTATTAGGCTGTGGATATTTGATTTAAATAATATGTTTTAATGATTTTTGTAAGGAATCACACATGCTATTGTATATCTATATTGAATTATTAAATAAAACGTCTTGCAAAAATGCAGATAAAAGTAAAACTGGCAACACCACATTTCCCTGTCCCTCCGCTTTGCAGCCCGCTCACTCCTCTGAACTTCCGCGAGTGAAAAAGTTACTACATGACAGTATTGTGATACCAACGCTAATGTATGGAAGTGAAGGTTTGACCTTGTTGGAGGGACAGAAGTGAAGAGTGAGAGCTGTGGAAATAAACGAGTTATTTGAGAGGAGCCTGTGGAGCTACATGGAGAGACAGACTGACAAGTCAGGACGTGAAGGATTGTTGTGGTGTGGATGTGATAGGCAGCGTTAGGAGAAACACACTGAGGTGGTTTGCTCATATGGAGACGATGGAGAATGTGAGACTAACGAGGAGAGTGTATATGAGTGAGGTGGAGGGGGGAAGAGGGAGAGGGAGGCCAAGGATGAGATGGAGGGATGGATTGGAGAAGTATATGAAAGAGAGGGGTGTGAGCTGGGAGCAGGGCAGTGAAATGGCGGGGTACAGGGCGACATGGAGGCAATTTGTTGCTTGTTTGTGGCCAGTGGCCACCCATTACGGGATTAAGGCGTCTGGCAACAGATAGACAGAATAATTATAAATAAAAGTAAGTATGCTAATTTATTTAAATAACTCAATAGTTTACAGCAATTCCCACAAATATATGCAAGTGGTTTGTGCTAGCGTTTAGCGACACTGCACAAGCTAAATATTGGATTGCGCACTTGCGCAAATTACAAATAATAGAAAATAACACTAATAAATAGTAAGTAAGGGAAGAGAGAAGTAAAAGGGGAGAGAGAAGTATGTGGTAACCATAGGGGCATTTGCCTTCTTTAGTGTGACTGGAAACATATATGGCAAACTATTCATTGATAAGGTTAAGCATATAACAGAGGAGCTAGTTGGAGAAGAACAAGGGGGATTTAGGAAGGGAAAAGGGTGTGTAGATCAGATATTTGTTTTAAGATGTTTAGTGGAGAAGTATCTAGAGAAGGGAAAGAAAGTGTATGCTGCCTTCATGGACTTGGAGAAAGCTTATGACAAAATAGATAGACAAGGTATGTGGAAGGTACTGAGAATATATATGGAGTGGAGGGGACACTGTTGAATGCTGTGAAGAGTATGTACGAAGGAGCTAGGGCTACGGTGCGAGTGGATGGTGAGCTGAGTGAGTTCTTTGATCTCAATGTGGGACTGAAATAGGGTTGTGTGATGTCTCCATGGCTGTTTAATATATACATGGATGGGGTTGTAAAGGAGGTGCAAGGTAGGGCAGTGGATGTGGGGCTGGCTGTAATGAGTGAGGGTGAGATTTGGAAGATTCCGGTGTTGTTGTTTGCTGATGATACAGTATTGTTGAGTGAAGATAAATGGGAGTTGCAAGGTTTGGTGAATGAATTTGGGACAATGTGTAGGAAGAGGAATCTGAAAGTTAATGTAAACATAAAGTTATGGTGTTTGAGAGGAATGAATTCACAGAATGCACGGTGAGGTTGGATGGTGAGGATATGGAGAATGTGAGTGCATTCAAATACTTGGGTAGTGTGATGAGTAAAGATGGAACCTTGGGGGATGAAGTGCATGAAAGGGTACAGCAGGGAATGAAGGTTGTTGGTTCACTGAAAGCAATGATGAGAAATAGGGAGGTGAGTATGGAAGTTAAGAAGTCACTGCATGATAGTATTGTGATCCCTACCCTGACGTGGTGGAAGCGAGGCATGAACCTTGCTAGAGGGGAACAAGTCAAGAGTGAGAGCAGTGGAAATGAGTTACTTGAAAGGAGCATGTGGAGTGACATGGAGGGACAGGTTGACGAATGAAGAAGTGGAAGAACGTTGTGGGGTGGATGTGGATGTGGTTGAGAAGATTAGGAGAAATATACTGAGGTGGTTTGGACATGTGGAGAGAATGGAGAATGAAAGACTAAGAGGGTGTATGTAGGTGAGGTGGAGGGAGGAAGAGGGAGGGGAAGACCGAGGATGAGATGGAGGGATGGAGTTGTGAGGTATACGAGGGAGGGGGGAGTGAGTTGGGGCGAGGGTAGTCAAATGGTGGGTGACAGAGCGACTTGGAGGAGTTTTGTCTGTGACCACCCTTTGCGGGATTAGGGCGTCAGGCTATAGATAGATAGATAGAAGTAAGTATGCTATTTTATTTAAATATCTCAATATTTTACATTAATTCCCACAAATATATGCAAATGGTTTGCTCTTACTCTTTGCGACATTGCGCAAGCCAAATATTTGCAAGATTGCCCACTTGCACTTGTGCAAGGTAGTGAACTGTGGATTGCGCATTGCGCTTGCGCAAGGTCCTTCTTCGTTTGCGCTGCTCACCACTGATCATCATTATCTGGACCTCCTTTCCCATCCTACAGCAGGGCGAGGAGTAGCAATGTCCTGACAGCCCAAATTTACTCAGTCCAATGGGCCATGCTTCCATTCACTCATTATTCAAGCGTCCGGAATCCTGGCTCTATTGGATATGCCACAACATTCACCACGTTCTGTAGCTTCACATAAACGTATCCGATAGAGTCAGTCCTGACGCTGCCACGTTATAAAAAGGTGCCAGACCTCACAATATTCATCCAGCCAGCTTGATCTCTTGTCAGTTCCCTAGCCTCACCGACTTGCAAACCTCTCTTCCTTGCACACTCATCCACTACATCTCTCCACCTTCTCTACAGCCTACCTCGCCTTTTCCTTTCATCAAATTCACTCAGATATACCTTTTTCACCATTCTATTGTTATCCATTCTCTCTACATGGCCATACCATCTCAGCACACTCTCATCGATTCTGGTGTCCACCGACTTCCTCACTCCACATCTTTCACGAATCACATTATTTCGTATCCTATCCACCCTCTTTACTCCACATACATTCCTCAGCAGGCCCATCTCAACTGCTCTTACTCCTGAGTTTTCATTTTCATGCAACACCATAGTCTCACATCCATATGTTAAAGTTGGCACTAACACTCCTTCATGTAAGCCTCGTGCAGCTCCAGCTGCAACACTCTAGCCTCTGTTTCTTATCAAGGGCTTCTTTGCATCAGCTACTTTTCTTCCTTGGTTCACTATACTTTCCACTTCTTTTGCACATTTTCCTCTCTTTCCTATCGCAGTACCCAGGTATTTGAACTCTCTCACAAATTCCAATCTTTCTCCATTCACTGTAACATCACTGTGGGAGTCATCTTCTCTCTCAGTAACCATCACTTTACTCTTTTCCACATTTACTCTCATGGCACGACACCCACAGACATCAGCAAAACTCTCCACTTGTCTACCAAGATCTTGTCCGGTATTTGCAAGTAGTGCTGCATCATCAGCATGCAACAAATTTGAGATATTGCGTCCATCACCATTCCTTATCAACGCCATCCCCTTCTCCATTACCCGTGATTTATTTCTCTCAACATCCCATCCATAACACCCCATCCATATATATATAATGAACAACCATGGGGACATCACACAACCTTGTCTCACACCCACACCAATTGTGAACCATTCACTTAGATGCCCAATAACCCTTACACATGTTTCATTACCATCATAAAATCTTATGACAGCATCTAGCAGCATACCATCTACACCATTCATGTGCAAAACTTTCCACAATCCTTCTCTATACACTTTGTCGTATGCTTTTTCCAGATTCATGAATGTCATAAACACCTTATGACCCTTCTCACAGGCCTTCTCTGCTATCTGTCTCACTGCAAATATGTTTTTTATGCAAGGAAGAAGGAACCAAAGGCCAGGAACCCACGAACTGTCCCTTCCAAGAAAAAACAAAAACAATACAAATGAGAGCCAAATTCAAGATCCGTTCATTTTGAGATGCCTGGACACACTGCATTGAAAGACTGGAGACCATAGGAAATAGGAAATACAGACAGAGGGAGACAGTTCCAGAGCTGACCTGTTGCATAAATGAAGGACTGGGAGTAACGGTTAAGTCTTACATCAGAGAGTTGGACAGAAAAGGGATGAGTGTTTGTTGCCAGACGGGTGCTAAATACCCGTCATAGAGGTGGAGGAATGCAAGCAGACAGTTCAGAGGAGCAGTGACCATTGAACTAGCGATAGAAATGAGATAAAGATGCGCAGTGTGGCGAAGAGACAGAGGTTGAAGGAAGCCAGGAAGATGACGAGAGATAATGAGACAAAAAGCCTTTGACTCCACCCTATTGAGAGGAGCTGTATCTGGGGAGCCTCCCCACACATGAGAGTTGTACTTCACGCAGGGGTGAATCCACACATCCTCTGCCATTCCTAAAGCCATCCTGTTCATCATTCACTAGGACTTCTGATATCACTCTTACTTTCTCTATAATAATTCTTCCACATACCTGCCCTACCACACTCAATAAACCTATGCCACAATAATTCTTGCACTCACTTCACTCACCTTTATTTTTGTACAGGGGTACAATCACAGCCTTTTTACACTCTGCTGACACAGTTTCACTCATCCATACCTGCTTACACATCTCCAACAAGCACTTTATTCCACTCGCTCCACTACACTTAATCATCTCTGCATTCACCTCATCAACTCCAGCTGCTTTCGCATTTTTCAACCACTTCACAGCACTCTTCACCTGTGCGAGGGTCACGTCTCCTGGCGCTGCATAACTTCTCTGCACATCCCCCAAACCAATCACGTTTACAGCCGCTCTGCTCTCTCTATTCCCATTCATCAGGCTTTCAAAATATTCTTTCCATCTGGTTCTTACTTCATCCCAATGAGTTAATAATCTACCACCTACATCCTTCACATCATCACATTTCTTTCGCCTTTCACTTCTACATTTCTGCACCTCTTTCTAGAATAACTTCCTATTTTCAGAGTAGTTTGCATTCACTCTTTTTCCTCTTTTCCTCCACTGCTCTCTTAACCTCATCATCTCACCATGCCATTCCTTTCTTGTTTGTTGTTACTCTTGCCACAGCATTTCTAACTAAGCAATCCCTATATGCATTTTACACGCTGTCCAGATCAGTTTCATTCCAATTCACTGATTCTAACTCCTCTCCTACTTTGATCCTGTATTCCTCTGCCATTCCTTTGATCCTAAACATCTTAACTATCACTCTCCCTGACTGCTCCTTTCTCTCCTGATCCACCTCACTCCTCTCTGCTTGATCTTGCATACCACAATCATATGATCTGATAGACCTCCACATCGTCCTCTCACGGCCCTCGTATCAGCAACCATTTCCAGCATCAACCTCTCTACGAGCACCTAATCAATCATGCTTCTTTAAACAAGATCCCCGTTCCCTCTATAACATGTATATGTATGTGCATCTTTGTGTTTGAAATACAAATTACAAATGTACAACCTCCCCTCCTGACACATATCCTTCAGTCGCATCCTGTTATCATTTTCTCCTGGTACTCCATTACAACCCATTATGTTATCCTCAGGACCAGTGCCTACTCTTCCATTCATATCACCCATTACGATCACTTTATAGCTCCTGGGCATATCTCCCACTATTTCATCCAGCTCATCCGCAAACCTGTCTTTCTCTAATTCTCTCCTGTCCTCACTCGGTGCATACACTACAATCACCGCCACTTTCACCCTCTCATACTTGAACTTGACATACATACACCTCGATCTAACACATTTGCAGTCTCTCATTACACCCTGCCACACCTCATTCATCAACAAAGCAACTCCTTCTTTGCATCTTCCTCGTCAGTTCATGGCCGATCTTACACATTTCACATCCTCCCATTCCTCCACCTCACATCCTTTTATCTTTGTTTCACACAGTGCCATCAGGGAATATTTCGCACTTTTGAACATATTCACCACGTCCACCCTCTTGCTTTCCTCATTCACACCTCTCACATTCCACATGATCATGCGAATCTGCCCATTTGGTTTGGGCCCTGGGCAGGAATAGGGCTCTATGAGGCTTTCTAAAACGACTGCCATGATTAAGTGATTTTGGATAGGGGAATCTGGGGGACACTTAATCCTGCCAAAAAACCCAGTTATATGGTTACCACCCAGCATTGTAAATGGTTTCTTGGGTACAGGAAATCATTTGGCTTCTCACTCAGTATAGAGATCATACGGCATCTCTATACTGAGTGAGTGGACGATGGGCTCCCCCAACCACCCCAATACGTATATATATATATATATATGTATATATAATGTATATATACACAGGGTGGGCCAAAAGTTAGTTTACCACGATATTATTTTATTAACACAGTTATATTTCATCTTAATAAAGTGTACCCCAATTATATTTCAACCAAATGAATTTTACAAGTAAATTAAAAAATCAAGTTAAATCGAACGTTCAAAATGACCTTCTAAACAGAATTGGCACCTCTTTGTCACAGAGTGGCTAATTCTTCTTCGCAACTCATGATCATTTTTCAGTCAGTGAAATTCTACTATTATTCTTTCTTTCAGTTCTTGAAGACTTCTAGGCTTTGTCTAGTAAACTTTCTCTTTGATCATCCCTAAACTGCGAAGTCACATGCATTAGGTCAGGTGACCTTGGAGGCCACTCAACATTACCCCTTCTTCCAACTCATGTGTCGAAAGTGTTACTGACAAATTCTTGCATATTCCTACCATAATGAGGAGGTGCATCATCTTCCATCCAAATTAATGCTCAAATGCATATGCAGGCTGAAATATAACTGTTTAAGTTGTAATGTAACTGTATTAATGAAGAATAATTTGGTAAAGTAACTTTTGGCCCACCCTGTTTATATATATATATATATATATATATATATATATATATATATATATATATATATATATATATATATTAAAAGTCCTGTAATCCGGCCACCAATAATCCGAAAATCCCACTACTCCGAATTCGTCAACTTGAAATTTTTCTAATTTTTCTGGCCTTTTTCGATTTTTTTTTTTTTTTCAGTTTTTCTGTGCTTTATCCTAGGCTTTATCTGGCATGATTTGCCATTGGACTTGGGTGTATCTGCCTGCAACTATTCATCTACACAACTATGCATTTCTGGTATGTAAAACAATAACTCATATTATTTCAAGTTTTTATATAATAATCATGTACATTTTTCTAATGTTTCCAGAGGTCCCTCCCAGTAGACCGAGAAATCCAATACTCCAGAAGACCTTCAGTCCTCGGTGATTTTGATTACAGGACTTTTGCTATATATATATATATATATATATATATATATATATATATATATATATATATATATATATATACGGGGTGGGCCAAAAGTTACTTTACCAAATTATTATTTAAGTAACACAATTACATTACAACTAAAACACAGCTTTGTGGTGTGGATGTAGATGTGAGAGGAAGCGTTAGGAGAAACACACTGAGGTGGTTTGGCCATGTGGAGAAGATAGAGTGTGAGGGATTGACGAGGAGAGTGTATGTGAGTGAGGTGGAAGGGGGGAGAGGGAGGGGAAGGCCTTGCATGAGATGGAGGGTTGGAGTGAAGTATATGAGAGGGGGGGGGGTTGAGTTGGGAGCAGGGAGGTGAAATGGCGAAGGACAGGGCGACATGGATGCGATTTGTTTGTGGCCAACCCTTACAGGTTAAGGCGTCTGGCAATATTTTCTTTTTTTATGTGTCCGACTCTGAGCATAGGCTTCACAGCCTGCTATCAAGGCCCAGTAGTCCTCCTACATACCATACACCTCTACATGTCACCACTTCGGCGCTAACACCCACCGTCCATATTGAATACATGCTAGGGCTGTCTCATAAAGGACTGGTGTATTGGTATTAGCGGGGGTATTTTACGACATGTCGGCGGGTCTTCTGGTAGATCAGTTATGCCTGATTAAATGAAACTCAAATCTTTAAACTGTTCCCTGCCCCAGCCAGGATTTGAACCTGGGTCCGTTAGGACCGCAGGCCACCTCTCGACCGATATATATATATATATATATATATATATATATATATATATATATATATATATATATATATATATATATAAACAACAGCTGACTTTCATTTGACACTAGTAAAATACAAGGGATAACACCACATGAAGTATACATTTCTCTGAAATGTATGAAAAGTGGGAAGGCCTATGAGAAGATGAAACAGTAGTAGATGTATTGTCGAATGCAGATGTAGATGTTCAAAACAGACAAGCCAACTTATTTAAACAATGTATAAAGATGAAGAAAATTCCCAAACGTTATGTAAGGCAATAGTTATTTGCCTTTACAAGAAAGGCGCCTCAGAAAGTCTTAGTAACTATCGACCTATTAGTTTATTCTCAGTTATTAATAAACTTTTTTCCAAAGTCCTTACGAAGAGAATAACAGCAAATTCGGAGAATAACCAGCCTCATGAGCAGGCAAGCTTCAGAAGCGGGTATTCGACTATTAATCATCTACACACAACGAATTAGCTAACTGAGAAAACTACAGAATATAATAAACCACTCTGCATAAGTTTTCTCAATTATGAAAAGGGTTTTGACTCAGTGAAGTAAAAAGCAATTGTAAATTCATTGCAGGAACAATGAGTAAACGAGAACTGTAAAACTGCTCGAAAATATAAACAAAGAGGGAACTACTACTGTTAAGTTACATAAAAACTCAGAAAAAAATTAAATTTAAGAAAGACGTGTGTAAAGGTGATACAATTTCTCAAAATTATTTACTGTAAGCCTCGACTGAAATGTCATAAAGCAAGAATGGGAGAGCACAGGAGTAACAAGAGTAGAATTCCTCTGAGACCTGCCGCGAGTCTCTTGTTTTAAAGCAGTGGTTCCCAAACTGGGGACCATGGCCCCCTTGGGGGCCATATATCACAATGTAGGGGGCCATTACCTGAACCGAAGAAGTTTAGCCAGTAGGTAGTCAGTGGAGAGAATTTACACAGGTTACACAGAAACAAAACCAAGAATCAAGAAGCTTGTTGATAATCTGCAACAACACCCTTTACACTGAGTGGAATGAGGATTCAAATGAAGGAAAAATGAACCTGGCATGAATGTTCACAAGCAAATGATCTGGGAGGAGGTGAGTGTGTCGCAATTGAAGGCCATGGTTGTGGCAGATAATTATGACTCACTATGATAGCATATCATTTCAGAATTATAAAGTTATCAGATTTGTAAGATTCAAAGATCAGATCAAATTGCGTGGGATTAATACACTTTTTCAATCCAGTGATTTTTTTTTTATTGCTGAATCAGCTTTTCGCAATAATGCAATTTTTAATTACTCTAAGTATGGATTTTTTTAATGTGCATTTTATTAGTCCTTTAGTACCATTTCAATAATTATATGAGATTCAGCTAAGACAAAATACACATTTCTTTATTAATACTTAACAGAAGAGAAAATAACAAATGGAATCAATAATATTACAGGTTTTGCTAGAGTGATTTTTATATGGACATGATGAGTGTAGGACTGTAGTGTAGACAGTCACTGTAGTCATGGGTTATGGTTGGGGAAGGGGGGCCATGGACAAGGATCATGTATGAAAAGTGGGTAACGACCAGAAAAAGTTTGGGAACCACTGTTTTAACCCGTCACGTCCCGAGGCTTTCCGCACCTCCGACATCCCCCAGTCCCGAGGTATTTTCGAAATTTTTTTTTTTGGCTAAAACCTTCGCTTTTGGTGAGAAACATCGAAAATTCATAGAGAAATCGCTCACCTGAGGTTTAAAGTGCCCATTCCAGGTAGGAGTTCCTCCTTACCTGAGTGGGTTTTCTAACATGCTGGCACCAAAGAAAACGAGTTCTATGGGAGGGTAACTATTTTATCCACTCATAAACGGTACTTATTTATTTACTTGGTACGAATGTATATGTAGTATGACAGTATATTGGTTTTCAAGCAGTAATAAAGGCATTATAAGCATTGTTTCACTCACTAACTAATCACCATACCTGACCTATTTTTGCCACACTACCTGATCATTATTTCTGGCTGTTTCTTCTTCTAATGCTATGTAAACATTGTCCTCCACATTGTCATCGATTGGGGAATCACTCTGGCCCTGAATAACTTTACTAGCCAGGTCACTGGTAACAGGTCCTTTGCCAAGACAATGTCGTGAGGGGGGGAGGGGGGAGGTTATGCAGTGTAAGGCATTGTCCTTGCTTGGTATCTTGTACAGGAATAGAGGAAGGTGTCCCGTGTATACATACGAAAAATCACGTGCGAAAATTGAAAATTGTGCAAATTAGCGACCTTGCAATTGCACGACGTACTGGTACGTCGCCGGGACTGGCAAATGCAAATCGTGGTGACGTACCCATACGTCGTCGGGACGGGGCGGGTTAAAGAGTTTGTTGAAAAAGTACCTAGCTTTAACCGATATATCCACGACCCAGATTCTGGAGGTGCCTTAACAGAGTGCCCCACTAACAGAGTGCCCCAGTGTCAGCTGACAGAAATTTGGATTCTCCACGTCAAAAAACCCTATATGGGGCTACATTTATGGCTCACTGGGCTTAAATGAAGAACTTTTACTAAAGATTCTGCTAGATAGCACCACCACAAGTGTAAGCTAAGAGCAAATTTGGATTCTCCATGTCAAATAACTTTATATGGGGCCGCTTTTATGTCTCAGTAGGTTTAAATTAAGCATTTTTAATAAAGTTGTCGCTAGATGGCGCCACCTAAGGTGTCAGCTGATGGCAAAGTTGGTTTCTCCACGTCAAATTACCTAATATGGTACCACTCTTATGTCTCTAAAGGCCTCCTTGTACCAAATCCACCAGAAGCAGAAGAAGAAGAAGAAGAAGAACGCCGGCCACTCGATGACCTGTTGGCTATCGCCGCAGATGGAGACAACTTAAACAATTTAAAAATTGAAGATGTCGTTGTCCTAATGTCAGAAACAGCAGACACTGCAAGAAATGTTAAATGACCTAAATGGACCAGTCTCAAAGTAGGGCAAAGGATGAATAGGAGTCAAACAAAAGTAATGTTTAAGTTAAATACATCAAAGTGCATCAGCAAAATTAAAGAAGAAACTTTTGAGGAAGCTGAGGAGAACAATTACTTGAAGTTAAAACTAAAACTATTGAAAGACCATGGAAATGGAGTAAAAAGACGCATAAGAAATGCATGGAAAGCATTCGGTAAACACAGAGACATCATTAAAAGCAGCTGCCCAGTATGTACGGAAAGAAAAGTATACAGCGCATGTATAATCCCGGCCAGAACGTAGGATTCTGAGATTGGAAATCTGACAAAATCAATAAAAAGCAGACTAATACGTTCTCAGAGAGCAATGGGATGTACAATGTTGGGAATATCGTTGAGATACAGGAAGAGATCAAGTTGGGCGTGAGAGCAATGTAAAGACAAGGACTTCGTAGAAGTTATATATTAATATATAATATGGAGGTACGCAGGTCGTGTAGCAAGAATAAGGGATAACTGATGTAGTAAGAAGCTGAGTGACTGGACTCCAAGAGACTGCAAGCGTTGCTGGAAAGGCCAGACAGGAGGTGGGGAGATGAGATAGAGAAGTTTGCAGGCAGAAATTGATTCAGTCATGAAATTTGTGGAGATGAATGGGGGAGGCCATTGTTCAGCAATGGACTTGCATTGGTTGACTCTCTCTCTCTCTCTCTCTCTCTCTCTATTAATATATACTGTATATATTTGCAGTGAGACAGATAGTAGAGAAGGCTTGTGAGAAGGACCATAAGGTGTTTATGGCATTCATGGATCTGGAAAAAGCATATGACAATGTGGACAGAGAAGGATTGTGGAAAGTTTTGCGCATGTACGGTGTAGAGGGTAAGCTGTTAGGTGCCGTCAAGAGTTTTTATGATGGTAGTGAAGCATTTGTCAGGGTTAATGGGCATCTAAGTGAATGGTTCACAATCAGTGTGGGCGTGCGACAAGGATGTGTGATGTCTCCATGGTTGTTCAATGTATATATGGATGGGGTGATGAGAGAAGTGAAAACACGAGTAATGGAGAGAGGGATGGCATTGGTAATGAATGGTGATGGATGGAATATCTCAAATTTGTTGTATGCTGATGATGCAGTACTGCTTGCAAGTACCGGACAAGAACTTGGTAGGCTAGTGCAGAGTTTTGCTGATGTCTGTAAGCGTCGTTCCTTGAGAGTAAATGTAGAAAAGAGTAAAATGATGGTTGTTGAGAGAGAAGGTGACTCCCAGTGCAATGTAACAGTGATATGGAGAGAGACTGGAATTGGTGAGAGAGTTTAAATACCTGGGTACAGTGATAGAAAAGAGAGGAAAATGTGCAAAAGAAGTTAAAAGTAGAGTGACACAAGGAAGAAAAGTAGCTGGTGCAATGAAGGCCTTGATAAGAAACAGAGGCTTGAGTGTTGCAGCTGCACGAGGCTTACGTGAAGGAGTGTTAGTGCCAACTTTAACATATGGATGTGAGACTATGATGTGGCATGAAAATGAAAAGTCAAGAGTAAGAGCAATGGAGATGGGACTGCTGAGGAATGTATATGGAGAACAGAGGGTGGATAGGATACGAAATAATGTGATTCGTGAAAGATGCGGAGTGAGGAAGTCGGTGGACACCAGAATTGAAGAGAGTGTACTGAGATGGTATGGTCATGTGGAGAGAATGGATAACAATAGAGTGGTGAAGAAGGTATATCTGAGCGAATTCGAAGGAGGGAGGAGGCGAGGTAGGCCAAGGAGAAGGTGGAGAGATATGGTGGATGAATGTGTGAGGAAGAGAGGTTTGGAAGTCGGTGAGGCTAGGGAACTAACAGGAGATCGAGCTGGCTGGATGAATTTTGTGAGGAGATATGGATGATCAGGGATTTTTGGCACCCCTTTTCAACGTGGCAGCGTCTGGATTGACTCTGTCGGATACGATATGTGAAGCTACAGAACGTGATGAATGTTTTTGGCGTATTCGATAGAGCCAGGATTCCGGGGGCTTGAATGATGAGTGAATGGAAACGTGGCCCATTGGATTGGGCAATTTTGGGCTGTCTGGACATTGCTACTCCTCACCCCGCCCTTGGCTGGGAAAGGAGGTCCGGATATCATCATCATCATCATCAGCAGCAGCAGCAGTTTGAGTATCCACTGCACGACCGGCCTATCCCGACCGAAGTCGGAACGATACAGCCAATGTATCTCTACCAAGTGGCTTAGAATTCATCTTCATCCACTCCCATATTCCCCCACGAGAAGCGTCGGAGCCTGGGGCTAGGCAAGTTGGTCCTGACATTTTAGATGAGAGTGCCCAGCCTCACTCATCCCTGAGACGCATTACGTGAGCAATAAACCACAACCACCCCTAAGATATAAGCCTGCACCGGCTCAATCCGATTGGAGCGCCCTAATTACCCACTAAACCACCAGGCGCCACAATATGGTTATATGATTACCACACAGCGTCATAAATGGGTTCCTGGTGTGCAGGAAACCATTTGGCCTGTCACTCAGTGTAGAGTCACCCATAGGAAGAAGGATGGGGAAAGAATGAAGGAAATAAAGACAGAAAAGGAAGGAAGAAAGAGAGGAAAGGGCAGACACTCGACAGTGAGAGAATGGTGAGCGTCCCCACCTAGAATATATATATATATATATATATATATATATATATATATATATATATATATATATATATATATACACACGGAGCCTCTGTGGTACAGTGGTAGAATGTGCATTTTCGCACATGGGAGAACAACGGTTCATGCCCCGCCAGGGTAACAAACTTTGAGAGTGTTCACCCAGGCACGTACTCCTTTGGTGGACATAAGGGGTGCTGTGGTTAAACCAGTGTCGCATACTATAAAGTATGCTTGCACCCAGTCTGCTTGTGCCGGCCAATTACACATGATTCACAGACTACACACACATCCAAAGCCACTCTAAGATTACATTCACTATTACAAGCACTTCTCAACCTACATACAATCTCTACCAGACAGCCTAAGCCACTTGGTAGAGATACAGTACATTGCCTGTATCATCCCTACTTCGGTTGAAATAGGCCGGTCCTGCAGTGGACACTCAAAAGGCTGATGATGATGATTTTATATATATATATATATATATATATATATATATATATATATATATATATATATATATATATATATATATATATATATATATATATATATATATATATATATATATTCACAATTGAACAGACAATTGGAAATCAGAAAACAAAGACAGTGCGAATACAATGTAAATTCTTGCTTTCAATTACGAGTATATATGAGTATAAGACGGGAGAAAGGCAGTGAGTCCATCACAGTCCAGTAATGTAATATGGTAACTTTCACTTGGGTGTGCGGGAAGTTCCTGGGGAGTTACTGGAAGCGTGAGAGCCGCGAGTATCTGAGCTCAAGTTGTGACATCACTTACCTGTGGCGGCATGGCTCTCTGACTTAATCTTACCACTGGTTCCATTATGACCCAAGTTGCCAACGGGTATGTTCTCTCCTTCCCTCTAATGATACCACTCAACCTCTAACTTGTTCTTCCTGCACTGATGCCTGAAGTTCCTCCTCAGAGCCACAGCTCAGCCGGAACTGCACTTGCACTAACTCGAGTACCAGGCAGTCCTTGATAGAGGTTTCAGCAAAAGTTTACTCCGCATCAACAGCACGAGACCGACTTCTAACTTCCTATTATCTCTTCCTCATTACTCGTTGATTCCACCCATGCGGTAAGAATACATTTCAGCGCACTGGCTCTCGAAATATGAATACGATGAGTAAGTGGAATAATAGTTTCCTGGCTTTTACGGTAAGAGCATTATGTAAATAATGCTGGGTACGAATTATAATGATAGTTTAGGCAAAACATTTTCACCTCTGTGTTTCAGTTAAAGGACGTCACAATTGGGAACTTGTCTTTCCTTGGCAGAATCTCTTTTTACAACACAGCCGCTACAGCGAAATATCGTAACTGCAATGATCATGTTCACCCACGTCACTTACTCAACAGACAAGCAACAAAACTCTGCCGGCACCATCGCCAGTTTCTGTCGCGAAATTCGATGAGCGCGATCAATAAACTGATTAATAGCGTCAATTAATATTTCGGGTTTGTCAGCAACGGCAGCAGCAGTGAAGCCAGGGAGTCATTAGGGCCACAGGAAAAAATGGAAGTCGAGGCGAGGCAGACGCAAGTTGTCCAATTAAGAGAGAAGCCTGACACAGCGAGGCTTGGTAGGTCCCACAGCCAGCCCCGACCCTAGTCCCTGAGGGGTTCCAGCACACCACTTCACCCTCACCTCGCATTCCACCACACTCCCGGATCCCTTACATAACACCACATTCCCTAACCCATACCTAGCATGCCACCACACTCCCTCACCGTTACTTAACATAGCATCACATGTACTCACCATTATCTCGCATACCATCATTTTCACCCCACCCTTACCATGCATATCGCAATATTCCTTCACTCCTATCTCGCATACAGCCACATTCCCACACTCTTACATGCCAGAACACTCACCTTTATCACGCATATCAAAACAACAGTTCCCCATCCTTAACTCGCATACCACAACGCACTCCCTCGCCCCTACCTCGACACCACACCACTCTCTCACCTTTACCTCGCACAGTATAACACTCCCCCATTATCTTTCACACCACAACTCATCTTCATCCATTTCTCTGTGTATCGGACGAGCCGGTGGTATGATGGTTAGAATATTCAGGCCGCACTCAGAGGACTCGAGTTCGATTCTCCGACAGCTCAGTATCTGTAAGTTTGTTTCCTCGCTTGTCCTTGTACCATCCAGCGATACAAATGGAAAGTTGGATATGAAGTCGATTGTTGCATGTCACAGTCGTCCCCCTTAACGGTCGCTTGTAGTCTCTTAGCGTAACACGTAAGCCTTCCTCTTTCTGCATCAATCTGTTCAGCAGTTTATCAGTGGGTATCTAATTGTCCATCGGTCATACTGTTTTTCACCTGTTCATATCTGTATCTATCCATCTCTCTCTTTATCTGTTGGTCTTTCTGTCACCTTTTATCTACCCATCTGTAATTACCCATCCATAGGCTATCTGTTGTCTGTCTGTCTGTCTGTCTGTCTGTCTCTGTCTCTCTCTGTCTCTCTCTCTCTCTCTCTCTCTCTCTGTACTTTTGTCTTCTTAACTCCTTCAGTCTGAAGACGCATTTTTTTTCGTTCATACTGTCTTCTCGTGATTTTATTTTACTTATATCTTTATTTATTATTCATATATATTCTTCATTTATTCATCTTACATAGGCTTCAGTTACTATTCATATATAGTCTTCATTTTGTCATCATTTGTGGTCTTCATTTGTTCTTCTTTTATAGTATTACCTTTTTTCATATATAGTCTTCATATATTCTCTTTATAGTCTTCTTTTAATCATCTACAACAAAAGGTCTCTCCCAAGCTGAATAAAATCGTCTGATGGTAACACAGTGAAAGCAATAAAAGACCGCCTGATTCAACGGGTGTTGGCTTTCAGCTACACGGTCTCGCCTGTCTTACACTTGTCCGTTTAGCTGTCTGTCGGACTATCATATGACTACTTATGTCTACATTTATGCATATTTATAAGTATATATGTTGTAGGGCTAAGAAATTTCCTGTACTGATGTTTACTAGAGATACTGTGTTAAGTGGAGATGAATGTGAGCTGTACGGCTTTGGGAATGAGTCTGAGGGTGTTTGTAAGAAGCGGAAATAATAGATAAGAGTACACTTAGGATAACTGAAAGAGAAATGAAATCATTGCATGCGGAGTGAGGCTGGATGGTAAGGAAATGGATGATGTGAATGCTATCAAGTGATTACATCCGCCAACGAAGTTGGAGGAAGTTATGTATTCACCTAAGTTTGTCTGTCAGTCCGTCTGTTTGTCCAGACGATAATTCAAAAAGTCCTCAATGAATTTCAATGAAATTTTGTGGAAGAGTGGCCATGGGCAAAGAAGTGATTAAATTTGTGGGCGGATCCGGATCCGGATCCAAAGTATCACGTAAAATATCTCCAAAAGTTCTCAGTGAACTTCAGTGAAATATTGTAGAAGGATGGCCATGGACCAAGAAAGAAGTTTTTAAATTTTGGGCGGATCCGGATCCGATCTCCACGGATCAGGATTCTTTTTAATGGCTGTTACATTGGCGGAGGTATGCGCTCTATGAGTGCTTTCTAGTAAGTTAATGTCATGCGTAAGGATGGAAATTGTTAGGATTAAGTACCTGAAAATATTCACCATGGTAGTAAGGTTGCTGGGTCACTGAAAGCATTGATAAAGATTAGGGACGTGAGGATGAAGGTGTATAAGTTGCTGCATAACACACGAAACTCTAACATAACATCCGCACTCTAACATCTGGAAGTGAAGTTTGGATACTGTTTTGAAGGACACGAGTCAAGAGTGAGAGCAGCGGAAATTAGTTTTCTGAGAGGGGGATGTGGGGTTACATAGAGACACAGACAAATGAGGAGGTATAGGAGCGTTGTGGTACTAAGTGGAAATGACTGAAACCGTTAAGAGAAGTACTCTGAGGTGGTTTGGCTATATGGAGAGGATGCAGAATGAGAGACCGATTAGGAGACTCTATGTGAGTGAGGTGGAGGGGGAAAGGGGGAGGGGGAGACCAAGAATATGATTGTTAATCCCCTCACATCCAATACAGATAAATCCAAAGTCCGGTTCAGGTTTATGGACGTGTCTTTACACGAGTATTGCACAGATTTTGCCCTAACAACTTCAGCCCTGTAACTTACGCAGAAGCCGGCGCGCACCACTCCCTCTTGAAGAAGCCGTAAATTCAGCAGAATTCAAAGCAGTGGCTCGTCTTGAGCTAAGGGGAAAATGTCACATAGCCCTTCAAAACATTAAGAATTCACACATACATACCACTATAGATGTACACCAGAAAACACTAATTTCTCCCCCTCCCCCCCCCAACCAGTAGCGGGAGTCGCGGCCATTAACGACCGGGCAATTGAACATCCCACACCCACCGCCCCTGCCCCAACCCCAGTGTAAACGTTGTTGGATAGATGTGGAACGGCCAAAGCTGAAGATGCTGCAGTGTGTCAAGATTGTTTTTGTAGACAATCAAAACCAGAAGGGGTGAATAAATAAAGGCATATAATGTGTAAGACTGTGCTGTCATCCACAACACAATGAGAAAGGCAAGAAAATCAAGGAAGACCTACAAAGTATTATGTGTTATTGTTTATACACTTACGTCTTATATTATAATGTTACAATGAATAGAGTAAAACAAACAGATGTGATGTCTTCTCTCATCCATTCTCGCTCCCACCTCCATCACCCTTCTCTCTGGGTTCCTGTCTCCAACAAACGCCTCTCTTACCCTCTTGTCCCCCACTCCCACCCTTTGTTAACCAAGATAAACAAAGATAATGATGAAGTGATCCGTAAGGTATTGATCTTATTCTTATTATCATAGACCTCTGAATTAAGCACCAGCATATCAACAACATACAATGCTTCAGTATACCTGCCAATTACTTCATCCTGATGTAAGCTGTTAAGTGACATACACACTGCAAGCTGACCCACATTCAGTCATATACATAATGACATTTTGTCACTGTTGTGTCAGGAGGTCGGAATATTTTCGTTAAAGTAGACAGTTTGTGGTTCGTCATAGCCGACCCTTATTTTGGTTATTGCAATAATGACAGGAACACAAACCTTACATATTTATGATGTAAGGCTTAACTTGCCACGTTAATATGTATTAATGGACGTCCAAAACCGCACAACCTGTGTTAATGACATACAACCATAATGCCTTGTAACACAAGGTCCAACTCTCAGTGTGTATGTCAAGCAACAGCTTACAACATGATTAAACTGTTGGCAGGTATACCGAAGTATTGTATGTTATTGATTTGTTGGTGCTTAATACAGAGGTGTGTGATAATATAAATATGATCAGTACCCGATGGATCATTTCATCATTATCTTAGTTTATGTTGATAAACAAAGGATGGGAGTGGGGAAGGGTAAGAGTGGCGTTTGGTGGAGAATGAACCCAGAGAGAAGGGTGGTGGAGGTGGGAGATAGAATGGATGAGAAAATACATTATATGTTTCAAGAGATGTTGTTCACTATACTATACTTATTTGTAACACTATATTATAGGACAAAAGTATAATGACAATATCACATAATACATTGTAGGTCTCTATCATTTTTGTGCCTTTCTCATTATGTTGTGGATAACAGCACAGTCTTACACATTAAATACCTTTATCCTGCATGTTCTGATTGTCTATAAAAACAATCTTGACACATTGTAACATCACCAGCTTTGGCCGTGCCACATCTATCCAACAACGTTTACACCGGCGGTGGATGTGGGGTGCTCATTAGTCCAGTCGTTTCAGGCTGCTACTCGGGCTACTTGGGGAGGGAGGAGAAATTAGTGGTTTTGGGTGTACATTGTTACCAGTCGAGTTTACTGGTTTGTGAAATTATTAAGTCATTGTTACAATTTTCCTTTTCGCTATAGGAAAATTGTGTCTCCTGACACAATGGGGAAATTTGTATACAAGAAGCTTAGTTATACCGAGGGTGGAGGAATAAATGAAGAAGATAGTAATGTTGCAATGGGGAAAGGGAATATAGTTAGCACCTCACTACATGGGAGCATAATAATCAAAGGGCAAAATGCTGCTGCGCAAGCAGCTGGATTCAACAAAAAACTTGAAAATACAGTAGTTACAGAACATGACCATGTTAAAGTGCAACAAAAAGGTACAACTGTCACTGGGTATAAAAATAAGAGGGTATTTAACCAATTATTCAAATAGCAGATGATCTATCTATCTATTCCCAGACGCCTCAATCCCTTACGGGGTGGCCACAAACAAATCGCCTCTACGTCGCCCTGTCCCCAGCCATTTCACTGCCCTGCTCTCAACTCACACCCCCCTCCCTCATATACCTCTCCACCCCATCCCTCCATCTCATCCTCGGCCTTCCCCTCCCTCTCCCCCCCTCCAACTCACTCACATACAGTCTCCTCGTCAGTCTCTCACCCTCCATCCTCTCCACATGGCCAAACCACCTCAGTGTGTTCCTCCTAATGCTTCCTATCACATCCACATCCACACAACGCTCTTGTCTCTCCATGTGACTCCACAGGCTCCTCTTAAATAACTCATTTTTACTGCTTTCACTCTTCACTTGTGTCCTTCCAACAACGTCCAAGCTTTACTTCCATACGTTAGAGTGGGTATCACAATACTGTCATGTAGTAACTTTTTCACTTCCATGCTCACTTCCCTGTTTCTTATCACTGCTTTCAAGGAACCAGCAACCTTTCTTCCTTGTTGTACCCTTTCAAGCACTTCACCCTCCAAAGTTCCATCCTTACTCATCACACTACCCATGTACTTAAACATACTCACATTTTCCATTTCCTCACCATCCAGCCTCACTGTCCATTCACTGACTTCACCTCTTTCAAAGACCATCACTTTACTCTTCCCTGCATTCACCTTTAGATTCCGTTTCTTACACACTCTCTCAAACTCATCCACCAAGCCTTGCATCTCCCCTTTGCCTTCACTCAACAACACAGTATCATCTGCAAACAACAGTACAGGGAGTTTCCAAGCACTACCCTCTCTCACCAGGGCCACTCCAACATCCACTGCTCTACCTTGTACCTCTTTTATTATCCTATCCATGTACAGATTGAACAACCATGGAGACATGACACATCTCTGTTTCAACCCAACTTTCAAAAAGAAAAGTTCACTCAGTTCACTATCCACACGCACTGCAGCCTTAGCACCATCATACATACTCTTCACAGCATTCAACAACTTCCCATCTACTCCATATATTCTTAATACTTTCCACAATCCTTGTCTATCCACCCTGTTATATGCTTTCTCCAAATCCATGAAAGCCGCATACAACTTCTTTCCCTTCTCTAGAAACTTTTCCACTAAAGATCTAGGAATGAATATCTGATCTACACAACCTCTTCCCTTCCTAAAGCCTCCCTGTTCTTCTCCAACTAATTCCTCTGTTCTTTCCCTAATTCTGTCAATAAGTATCCTACCATACACTTTTCCTAATACACTAAGAAGACAAATGCCCCTATGATTACCAGACACTTCTTTTTCCCCTTTTCCTTTGTACAAGGGAATAATTATACCTGACTTCCAATCCTCCGGGACTCCCAGGCCAATCTGCACATCTTCCACATCCATTCTACTACTATCTCTCCCCCATGCTTAAGCATTTCACCGCACACTCCATCAATTCCTTGGGCTTTCCCCAATTTGACTTTCTTCATTGCTTCCACAACTTCTATCCAACTTATTTCTTCCTGTCTTCTCACCTCCCTCCTTCTCCCAGCCACTTATACTTGCATTCCTTCCATCCTCTATGTTCAACAATACCTTAAAGTGTTCTCTCCATCTGCTCACCTTTTCTCCTTTCTCCACTAGTAATCTACCATTTTTATCTTTCACTCCCCTGCTAACTTCACTGCCACGCTGTCTTACTCTTTTCACCTCTTTCCAGAACATTTTCTTACAGTCCCTCCACTTTACACTCAAATTCCTTCCAAATTCCTCATCCACTCTCTTCTTACTCTCTTACTATTCTTTTCACCTCACTCTTGGTTTCTACATATAACTCTCTCTTCTGCCTCTCAGCTTCTTCCACGCCTCTTTTTCTCATCCATTCATTGTATGCCTTTTCTTTTGTGCCACAGCCTGTCTCACCTCGTCACTCCACCACGCTGTCCCTTGCACCCCTCTTCGTCTTCTCTTCACCCCACACACCCCATCACATGCTGCACGTATTTCTTCTGTGAATATCCCCCATCTGCTCCAATTCATATTTACCCAATCGTTCCGCTACTTCTTTCTTATATTCTGCCATTTTCTCATCCTCTTGTAACCTTTCCACTCTCCTTGCAAAAACTCCTTCTTCCCGTCCTTCCCTTCTTCTATTTCTCCATCTTGCTTGGATCCTGATAATGGCCACCACCAACTAGTGGTCAGAAAGTCCACTCCCCCAACCTCTATAAGTTCTTGCATCCATTACACAATTCTTCGCATCCTTTCATCCACACACACATAATCAATCATTGCCTTCCTTTCATTCAGTTCACCACCCACTCTTCTCATCACTCGCCATGTATACCTGTGGATCATTTTGCGCCTGAAGAGGGTGTTGGCTATCACCAACCCCCTCCCGGCACAAGTGTCCACTAACGCACTGCCATTCTCGTCTGTCTCAGCAGGCTCACCCCACTCACCAACTATTCCATCCACCTTCACAGTCCCTACTTTACCATTCATATCACTGAAAAAAAAAAACACTCTCTCATTCCTTCCAAACTTTTCCATGCACACTTCCACATTTGTCCAGAACTCTTCTCTCACTCTGCTTGCACGATCTTGCATTGGCGCATACATGCACACAATCACCCACATTTGTATTCCAACTTTCAATCTTACCCATACAATCCTTGACCCAACTGATCCATACTCTCTTATGTTCTTCTTCCATCTTTTACTCACAACAATACACACTCCTTCTTTTGCCCTCTCATTCTCACCTACTCCTGCACATATACCCCATCCATACTCCCATTCTCTCACACTCTCTCCTCTCCATTTAGTTTCAGTTACTCCACATACATTCACTTTCGCACCCTCAAGCACCTGGACAATCTCTCTCTCTTTCACCTCATCATTCGCACCCCTTACATTCCATGTTGCGATCCGGTCCATTGTCCGGTTCTTGGTCGTCATCTTTTGGTCAGTCCTTGTCCGAGGCTTCTTGTTCGTTTTTTTAGTTTGCTGTTTTCCGGGGAGGGGCACTAACTCTCCTCCAACCCTTTTAGTCGCCTCATACAACAAGCAGGGATACTGGGTGAGTATTCTTGAAAACCCCCTACCCCCAGTATCTATTGAAAACTATAATGATACATGGAATGATGATCACATACAGTAATAGATGATCATATAATAGTTGATTACGAGCGAGGGCGAAGCCCTCACGAGTTTCTCATCAAGTAGTGGCATATTCTCACATGTGAGTGGCCCGACCCGGCCGAGCCCAACCCTACCCGACCGTCTCTCATCAAGTTGTGGCATATTCTCACATGTGAGTGGCCTGACCCGGCCGAGCCCAACCCTACCCGACCGTAATGCTTTTGAGAAGCTTATATCTCAGGAACCACAGGGTCAATCACTGCGTGGTTTGCACCATATGATAGCCGAATTGTTTTTGACAGGTTTCATCATACCCAGGCGGTGCACGTGACTCGTGACCTGCGACAAATGCAGAATGTCAAAAATCATCAAAAGTGGGTGACAGACCAGATAGTTTATTGTAAAGACATGAAACTTGGTAGGCAGATAGCCATCAATATACTCTAGGCATACTCTGTGTCTATGGTGACATTTCAATGCTTTCAGACTTACAAGTAAATGCCTTTGCTCGTACCTCGCCGACAAAGGCATTTTACTTGTTGGCTACACAGTAGTTGATCACACAAGGACTGTCTGTAAGAGTGATGTCTCATAATCTCGAAATAACTTCCACACTTTTGTTATTCTTTCTTGATATATTTTGTTCTTTATTTCCTCGCCATTCACCATTTAGTGGTATATCACCATTTACTGTGTTCCTTTGTTACTGTTTTGTCTCAAAGCCTTTTATCATCATATTGTTTTCATATAATCTTCTGAATTGGCTTTTTTTTTTTCTTACACTTATCTTTCCTTTAGTACCAAGTTAAATGATCTTTACACCTTCAGCAATCGCACGAAGTGTCACTAAGAATCGCCAGTTTCAAGGAACTTCAGGTGCCGCACTAACCTTGTAGCAATTCGGATCTCATGCAGTCTTCTGTCCATTCGCTTAACACAGTGGTGGACTACCCAGATAGTAACAAAAAATCTGGTCAGAGCAATAGCAACTAGTGGAAACAAAAAGACCGGATGTACACATGAACGATTAAAGGGAAAAGAAAATTGTTTCATGACAATATCGCTTTGATTAAGAAAGTCCAACATGTGTAGATTGTCGGTCGTGATGGATACTGTGTCAGAAGAAAGATGGAAGACCACATTAATGGGCTGAAAGATTTCATGTGTGTGGGAGCGAAGTGCATTGTTATAAGCAACAACAGATTCTGATTTAACAGTACAATAATCAGGAGTCTTATACAAACCAGTTGCTGACACCAAACGAACAGTCGTTCCAGGACAAATGATACTAACAGAGACTGGGACACTGAAGAAAAAATATCGGATATGGTCCAGACGAGCATGGTGCACTGGGAGTTTGGGGGCCGGAATAAAAGAACAGACAGATTGTACGGAAAAAAACACAAACCAAAGCAGATTCGCAGGGAGCAGTGCTACTAGGAAAGAAGGTCAGATGAAAGGCAGCACAAAGTCGAGATGTAGGTGTATGAAAAGCACACCAGCTGAGACTGCTAAGGGATGTGAAAACAACGGAGACATGATCGTGGGATAGAAGGAAATACTTCAAGGAAGCAGGCTGACAACAATTAAGGAATTACTGAACAAGAAGGGAAAAGTGATGATTTGGAAGAGATCGAATGTGATAGAACAACGAAGAGGGATGTGAACAACAATTTCTTTAGTTAGGAAAGTGGCCTCAAGTACTGCGTAGTAGAATTCAAAAGGGGAGAAGGAAAGCACTTGAGATTAGTGAAAAGCAGTGCAAGCCCAGTCCAAAACAGAACGGTGATCAGAGATAGGTACTAGGGCTGCAGTGACACGACCACCGACAGCATCAACTTGAATACGAACGAAGGTAGTAACTTGGAAAAGAAGAAAGTCAAGGGAGAGTTGTAGGTTGTCCATGTGTAGACTGACATATAGGAGCTCGGGGAGAATAAAGTCTGTTTTTTGTAAAATGCCTGTGAAGGTATTTAACCTATATGTGACGTCATTAAATTGGGCCGTTATCTTCAGGAGCATAGAGTGTTGAACTTGGATGATTTAATTTTAAGACTGGAAGGCACCAGTTAATTCAGCAAGGTCGCATTTGAATCAAGAGAGGTCACAAGTTGTTGCTAAACCAAATAAGCCACTTAGAATTTTTCACCCAAGATCACAGAGCCCATGCTTCACCCGTGAATGACCTACAGGTATCTGATTCGAGAAAGTGTCATTTAAGTGGGAGAATTTCATCCTAACATATTCACTTTTAAAGTGGATGGGTAAGTAAAGAGGGTACCAGAACGTATCTCGTTTGTGTTTCTCCTTGATGGCTGACAATTGGGCCTGTATCTCCTCCAGCTGGTGTGCGAAGTGGGACAGGGCAATGGTCACGGCAGCCAGCGGCTCAAGGTCGTGGCGCAGGAAGACTACATCTTCCACCACCACTACCTCACCTCCCTCATCGACCAAGGCCCCCAGCGATATGGCACCACTGTCCTCACCCAACCCCAACCCTACTAAGATCAGCACTGCCAGCAGGTTGACCCACAACATATTACCTATAAAAACCTTTAAGTTAAAGACGACGATTATGAAGATGATTATAACGAGAGTCTAAGGTGACAATTATTTTATGCAAGAGGCTTGTGTTCAGAATGCAGTTTTGAATGATAGTCATTAACAGTGCGAGAGGGTGGCAGCGTCTTTGGATGAGAAGTGCAATCTGAAGGAGTGTCAAATGAAGGAATGAGAGAAGATGGAGCATTTCCTGGTTGGGAAGAAGATGAGGCCTTTCCATGTGATTCCTGCATCAGTATGCCCCTCAGTATATGCTTAAGGTCATCAGCATGCACCCATTTGGTCTGGACATTAGACAGATTATTTCAAATTTGTTGCCCGTATGGGAGATGACATGGAAAGAACCCAGGAATTAACCATCAAGTTTTGATACACGCTCATGGTCCAGGGCAAAAACTAAATCACCTACTTGGATGGTAACAACAGAAGTAGCTGCATGTTGCTTACATACAAAATCTGCATTAAAGGAGGCCAAATTTTCCTGAATATACGTACAAATTTTCTGAAAATCTTAGTTGAACTTTGAGATAATCATCGTGATTGTAGATGGAATCAGGCTTAGATTCAACAAAGAATAAGATAGCTTCTTGTTAAAGTTGCAAATGACAAAGAATGGTCTTTCGCTAATTGACTTATTTACTGTATTGACCCATTAACTGATACAGTCACCTGTGGAATCCGCTCATCGCAGGTGGAACTCTGATCTCCCACCATGTGACGTAGGCACTTCAAGATTTTCCAATTCTGGCACTCCATGAGGCCACTAGAAGGTGAATGATGTGCAACGACATTACATTTACTAATTCCATAATGATGGCACATGTTTTCCAGCATGGAAGTGTTGAACTCTGACCCGTTATTTGTTAGAACGACTTCTGGAGTTGTGAAAGGACAAATGACTGAATTAACAAAGGCATGAGCAACAGTACTTGTAGGTTTGTCATGCAGTGGAACCAATACTACGAATTGGGAGAAACGATCAATTGCCACTAATAGATAAAGGAAGCCAGATTCTGTACGTGGCAATTTCAGAAGATCAAAGGAGACAGTTTGCCAAGGCCTTGATGGTACAGGGTATTGCAGCATGGGTGCTGGACGACAAGTAGTTCCTTTATTACGAGCACAAGATAGACATGCGTCACAATGAGCTTCTACATCCTTATGCACAGTGAGCCAATAATATGAAAGCACCTGTCCTTACCCAGGTGTGACATATGAGGGGTGTCATGGATTAAATGGAGGGCAGTAGGATTTAAGTCTATTGGAATGACTAATTGCCTAACTTCGTGATGAGGCACATCTCTATTTGTGAGTACCGTCCCTTTGTAGGGTAGGTCATTAAAGAGGAAGAAATCAGACACAGGAACTGATAATTTTGGTGAGGACGAATCATCACTAGACTCAAGAAAGTATATGACCTGAGGCCATAGAGGGTCAACACGATGGAACCCCTGGAATGCGTCATAACTGAATGCCAAGTTTACATCACAACTAGTCAAGACTGTGACAACATAATGAGAGAGACCATTTGCCACTACATTTGAATTTACAGGAAGGTATTCAAGTGTTGGATTATAGTAATTAACAATAACTGCCCAACGTGCAAGGTGACTAGTAAGATTACATCCTCGAATCAGGTCGCAAAGAGGAAGATGGTCTGTCTGGATATGAACAAGGTAACGGTAAATGATGTAATGGAAATGTTTTAGGGACCGGACCACAGCGAGTCCTTCCCAGTGAGTTATGTTGTAAATCTTTTCTGCAGAGCTCAATACTCGGCTGGCATAGGCAGCAACGCATTTCCTGCCTTCTGAGTTACCTTGCATTAGAACTGCACTGAGACCCACTCCAGAAATTATCTGTGCATAGTAAGAAAGGTTTCGAATAATCAGGGAACATCAAGACCCGAGCTTGTGCCAGTGCAGTTTTCAGGGTGGTAAATGCAGTTGCTTGTTCATCTGACCATACATAATGCTCATCATTCTTCAACAGTCTAGTCAACTGTGCATCAATTTGGGTGTTCCCCTTGATGAAACAACGATAGTAGCCATTAAAACCAAGGAAACTATGTACTGTATCTGTGTTGGTAGGAGTAGGAAAGTTAGTTAATCCATTTACCTTTTCATTCGATGTATGTATGCTGTGAGCAATGATGACATGTCCTAGGAACTTCAGCTTCTTATGTAAGAAATGACACTTTGACAGCATGATTTTGTGTTCAGCTAGTTTGAGTCTAGTGAATACCTCTGCTAATTTCTCCAGGTGTTCCGGGACAGTGACTAGTGATAATGACGTCAACAAGATAAGTAAAGACTGAGTGACTTATCATGCCGGTGAAGACTGAATGAATTAGTTGCATGAACGCTGATGAGGCATTTCTCAGCCAAAACGGTAGTCTACGAAACTGTTAATGACCAGACGGGGTGCTGAAGGTGGTGACTGGGCAAGACGATTCCTCCATTCCTACTTGCCAATAGCCACACAACTAGTCAAACGAAGAAAACACAGTTTTTTTTCTCCCAGTGCTCCTAATAGATCAGTGAGCACCAGGATTGGGAACCTACCCGGAAGAGTCAAGGCGCTGAAGTGGCAGTAGTCAACGACAGGGTGTATCTCACCAACTTTCTTTGGAACGAGGAATAATGGGCTGTTCCACGGACTGCAGAGTCTTCGATAATATCTGATTCCAACATTTCCTGAATAAGGCAACCAGCCTGTTGACATTGACTATAAGGTAAGCAATAGGCAGGAACATACATAGGCTGAGTATCAGCCTGCAATGTTGTAGAGTATTTGACAAGACTAATTTTGTCCACATTCTCAATGGGGAGGGCTGCAACTTCACAACTGCCTTGAAAAGATCAAGCAACTGTCTTCTGTTTTCAGGATAATTGCCTCATTTCACAAGAGATTCAAGATTAGTTGGGGTAATATTGTCAGTAGAATGAACAACTTAGTACACATCTGCGACAGATAATGGGAACTCTTGGCATACACGTACAGCTGCTAGGTATAGAAAAAAAAATCACCAATCTGTGTCCCAGTACACAGGTTAAGTGGGGCATTAGTAATGTTGGATAGGGAAAAATAGCATAAGCCATCGTCTGACACCAATCACATCGCAGACTCGTAACTCAAGCCCTTAACATGAAAGGTCTCGGGCTGAGAAATAACAGTGACACCGCTCGGTGACCCAACAATCCTCAGAGCAACCTTACTCAATACACTGGGGGGTAAAACCATGCTCTGTTTTACTGCCGCCTGATTTGCTTCCAATTTCTACTTCAATCAACAATCGGCGAACCAAAGAAGTACAACTGTTTACAACTGCTACGGAACTAGCAGGCGAGACGATAACCAACATTATCTCCAAGTTAACACCTTACAGCAAGAAACTACAATTTAACATTGTACAAGAAATCACATACAAATCTACGATCAAGTAAACACAAACGGAGCTGTAGGGAAAGTGCTGACTCACAACCCACAACCACATCAACCCCCACCTGACCTCACACTTCTCCTCAACCTACCCCTCCATCTCCACCACTACCACGCTGAATTGGAGCAGATGGGGGACGTGGAAGGTGTGTACAGGATATTCACAGAAGAAATATGTGCAGCATGTGATGTGGTGTGTGGGATGTAGAGAAGACGGAGGGGTGTGCAAGGGGACAGCATGGTGGAATGAAGAGGTGACACAGGCTGTGGCACAAAAGAAGAGCACATACCATGAATGCATGAGAAATAGGGGCGTGGAAGAAGTAGAGAGGCGGAAGAGAGAGTTATCTGTAGAAAGAAAGAGAGAGGTGAAAAGATTAGTAAGAGAGAGTAAGAAGAGAGCGGATGAGGAATTTGGAAGGAACTTGAGTGTAAAGTGGAGGGACTGTAAGAAAATGTTCTGGAAAGAGGTGAAAAGAGTAAGACAGGGTGGAAGTGAAGTTAGCAGGGGAGTGAAAGATAAAAATGGTAGATTACTAGTGGAGAAAGGAGAAAAAGTGAGCAGATGGAGAGAACACTTTAAGGAATTGTTGAACATAGAGGATGGAAGTAATGTGAGTATAAGTGGCTGGGGAATGGCTGGAAGAAGGAGGGAGGTGAGAAGACAGGAAGAAATCAGTAGGATAGAAGCTGTGGAAGCAATGAAGAAAGTTAAATTGGGGAAAGCTCCAGGAATTGATGGAGTGTGTGGTGAAATGCTGAAGCATGGGGGAGAGACAGTAGTAGAATGAATGTGGAAAATGTGCAGCTTGGCCTGGGAGGAAGGTAGAGTCCCGGAGGATTGGAAGTCATGTATAATTATTCCCTTGTACAAAGGAAAAGGGGAAAAAGAAGTGTGTGGTAATCATAGGGGCATTTGTCTTCTTAGTATCATAGGAAAAGTGTATGGTAGGATACTTATTGACAGAGTTAGAGAAAGAACAGAGGAATTAGTTGGAGAAGAACAAGGAGGCTTTAGGAAGGGAAGAGGTTGTGTAGATCAGATATTCATTCTTAGATCTTTAGTGGAAAAGTTTCTAGAGAAGGGAAAGAAGTTGTATGCGGCTTTCATGGATTTGGAGAAAGCATATGACATGGTAGGTAGACAAGGATTTTGGAAAGTATTAAGAATATATGGAGTAGATGGGAAGTTGCTGAATGCTGTGAAGAGTATGTATGATGGTGCTAAGGCTGCAGTGCGTGTGGATGGTGAACTGAGTGAATTTTTCTCTTTGAAGGTTGGGTTGAAACAGGGATGTGTCATGTCTCCATGGTTGTTCAATCTGTACATGGATGGGGTAATAAAAGAGGTACAAGGTAGGGTAGTGGATGTTGGAGTGGCCCTGGTGAGAGAGGGTAGTGTTTGGAAACTCTGTGTACCGTTGTTTGCAGATGGTACTGTGTTGTTGAGTGAAGACGAAGGAGAGCTGCAAGGCTTGGTGGATGAGTTTGGGAGAGTGTGTAAGAAACGGAATCTAAAGGTGAATGCAGGGAAGAGTAAAGTGATGGTCTCTGAGAGAGATGAAGTCAGTGAATGTACAGCGAGGTTGGATGGTGAGGAATTGGAAAATGTGAGTACGTTTAAGTACTTGGGTTGTGTGATGAGTGAGGATGGAGGTTTGGAGGGTGAAGTGCTTGAAAGGGTACAGCAAGGAAGAAAGGTTGCTGGTTCCTTGAAAGCAGTGATGAGAGGCAGGGAAGTGAGCATGGAAGTGAAAATGTTACTACATGACAGTATTGTGATACCAACTCTAACGTATGGAAGTGAAGCTTGGACGTTGCTGGAAGGACTCAAGTCAAGAGTGAGAGCAGTGGAAATGAGTTATTTAAGAGAAGCCTGTGGAGTCACATGGAGAGACAGGCTGACAAATGAGGATATAAAGAAGCGTTCTGGTGTGGATGTGGATGTGATAGGAAGCGTTAGGAAGAATACACTGAGGTGGTTTCGCCATGTGGAGAGGATGGAGGGTGAAAAACTGACGAAGAGAGTGTATGTGAGTGAGATTGAGGGGGCAAGAGGGAGGGGGAGGCCGAGGATGAGATGAAGGGATGGGATGGAGAGGTATATGAGAGAGGGGTGTGTGAGTTGGGAGCGGGGCAGTGAAATGGCGGGGGACAGGGAGACTTGGAGGCGATTTGTTTGTGGCCACCCCGTAAGGGATTGAGGCGTCTGGCAATAGATAGATGGATAGTTATGTAACTACAAAGGCTAATATTATTGCAATGCAACAACTGTAAAATTACTTCAGTTTAAAATACAATTATATAACAATTACAGTACTACTTAAATGATAAAATTATGTAACAATTACATCCATACAATGTAACTACAGTGTTTCTACAATGTTGTGTTACCAGAATCATCATGTAAGTTCAGCGTAATGTTAGGCATTACTATGGGCATAACTCCATATGTAATGTAATGACCTAATAATTTTACCATTGCACAGTTATATGTGTGTGTCTGTTGTACATGCACATTTGTGCTACTGTATCACTACAATATGTTATACGATATTCTATGTTCAGTTTTACTACATAACAGCTAGTACTTCGTAACGAACATAAGTGTACAGTGTATGACCTAGCAGTATTACCATTGCATAAAAAAACTATGCATATGTCTGTTATACATAAACATTTGTGCCAGTTTGTTACTACAATGTTATATTCAATTTTACTACAATATTTTTACTCCATTATACATACAATATATTACTACAATGTATTATATTTCTACAATATTATTATGTCTCAGCAATATTATAATCAATACTATGTATTAATAGATTAATAATAGTTGCTACATGCTGTCGTAGGTTCGCCAGCAGGGAGTGACCGAGAGATGTCAGGACTCTACAATATCATAATACTGTTGCATCCCAATCCCCACACTGCCACAGGCTCCAGCAGCAGTAGTACAGTACAGGAAGGACGTTGCCCAGTGAGTTGTTCTTCCTATGGTCAGCCTTAAGGTGTAAAGTACACAAGATCAGCTGAGGCAAAAATAAACACTGGCTCCTTAAAGTTCACTGTCTTTATTTTGCAAATAACTCCACTTAATTCTTTCCAACTTCACTGTTCTCACAAGCACTGGAGCTATACACACTTTACTATCTGCTGTTACACTTAATGCTTAACAACACTTCACAGTTATTACACTGAATGCTTGCCAGCAACTTGTCACAAACTTCCCTAACAGCACTGTTTGCCACTGTTTGCACAAGTACCAAAAATATACAATCATCACTGACACTGACACTGCACCAAAACCGATTGCACTTTACTCAAACTGACTTGACACCTCACTAAACTTGTAATAATCTCTACCCCATCTTATATAAGCTTGAATTATTCGAGAAACGTCACATTTTATGAGTATACTCTCGACGGGCAACATTTGCCAAGTCAGACACATCAAAACATGCAGAGTTGTCTCACATTACATAACACTCTAAATCATTTGCCATACGAACTTAAACTACATAATTTAACAAGCAATCACTTACATAAAACATTAAGAGAAAAAGAGCACATACAAAAACATGAATGTTTAACTTACGAAATAAGTATGCTCACAAACAGCAGGCAAACTGGCAACTCTGATGACTCGTACAGGAACTTACAGTACGAGAAACGTCTCGAAGGTACGAGACTACCTAACTGGCAAATCTCCATAACACTACCCCCTCCTTAGTTCTTTGTCGTCCCAACAAAACTAAACAGTATATATGGACACAAACCTTAATCTTAATGGATCATCTAACTATACACAAAATAATCCTTCAACTTATCAGGTCTTCTTCTGTGCCGCTTCCGGTGATGTCCTTGTTCCTCCAGACAGTCCACTCCTCCTGGAAGGCCTTGGTCCTCTTCTTGATTCGCTTCTTCTCTTGGGGAACTGTCACCATCCTCCTGCACTTCAGCTCCTTGGTCCTCCTCAACACCCTCGGCTGCGGGTGAGCACAAATCCTTGGAGACGTCCCAGCTGAACTCTCCTGGCCCATGGTACTGCCACAGACGGTTCACGTGTACGACCTTTGGGCAAGACTTCCTGCCACCCGGAATCCGATGTGTTACTGATAGGCGGTCCAGCACAGTGTAAGGCTCGTTCCATGGGCTCTGCAACTTTGGTGACTGTCCCTTCTTTCGCTGAGGATTGTATAAGCAAACTTGGTCACCATCCCTGAAGCTCACTTCACTTGCCTTGGCATCATACTTGCACTTCATCACCTCTCCTGAAAGCTTGAGGGGTCCTCACACTTGATGTACCTCAGTCATCCTTTCCTGAAGGTGTTTCGCATACCTGGTGGTGTCTGTAGGCAGCTCTTCACCAGGTGGTCTTCCCATTAACAAGTAGCAGGGGTAGACAGCCCCGCCCAGGGAAGTACTACCGCCAAGGTTACAGGAGACTCAAGGAATAGACTGTATTCCATTTTCTCTCCTAGGCCTTGGTAGCTGGTTTCACATCTTTCTGCCTCACACACCGGAGGGCATCAGGCTGCCCTCTTTACACAACACACACATCCACGTTATATTACATTACCTTAAACCAGCTATCCTCTCTCCAAAAAACACCGATCTTGTCATTACATATCATACCCAGTCCACAACACATCCCTGTTCTCCCCCCCATAAAAAGAACCATGGCTGCTGCTATACTGGGAATCAGTGCCGTGGTTTCTCGGGTGACCACCACCGGCAGGGCTGGGTCGTTTGCACAGGGCCCTCCCGGTCGTCATCAAGTGACTGTGCCACCTCCAGTGTTGCGGTGCCCTAAATCTGCTTGTCAGTGCAGTAAAATTTTCTTTTGCAATATTAGGGGACTTCACTCCAACATCAACTCTGTTCAAAATTTCCTCCAGTTTGAATCCCCTGATCTGCTATTTCTGACAGAGATACAAGTAAGCTCCACCTCTGATTTAGCTAGATTTAATTTTCCTGCTTATATCATGATTCAAAATTTCAGACCCAAAAGAGGCGTATGTTGCCGTGCTAAATCAGAAATTGCCCTGGAGGAGATTACTGAATTTAATTGTCCTTTTTTCGACTATTCCATATACAAATTAAATTCTTTTGGTAAAATTAAGTTTTTCTGTTGTGTTTATCATTCCCCTAATGCCCCTTCAGAGCCGAGTTTATTTGACTCTTTGTCTTCACAACTTGGTGTCCTCAGCATTAATACTGCATCAGAAATTACTATTCTGGGTGATTTTAATGTCCATAATGTCGAATGGCTCACTAATACACCCAGAAGTGATGACTCTGGTCTTGAATGTGAGCTATTTGCAGACTCATTTAATCTCACTCAGTTAGTCAGTCAACCCACCCGTGTACCAGACAACCCCCGATCAAAATCCCCACATAATGGACTTGTTTCTAACAACCAATGCATATAATTATAGTGTCGAAGTGAAGTTCCCCCTCGGATCCTCTTATCATTGTCTGATTCAAACCACCAGTTTCACACCTACCACACCCTCCTGCTCTGAACCTGTCATGATGACTAAATGGCACTACGACAGGGCAGACTGGGAGGGACTTCAAACTTTTCTCCTGGATGTTCCTTGGACCTCCTTTTTCTCCCATGATGCAAATTCCACATTGGGCCACATACAGGCTTTCATTAAAGTCGGCATGGAAACATTCATTCCTCATCATAGTTACAGAATAAGATGTAATTTTCCTAAATGGTTTGACCACAATTGTGCTAGAGTAACAGAACATAAAACAAAAGCCTATAACACTTCTACAAGGACCAAAACCAAAGAAGCCTTTAACTATTATAAAAATATCAGAAACCATGCCAAAACTATTATCAATCTTTCTAAATCAAGCTTTCTACATAGACAAGCTAACAAACTACTAAACAATCCAAATGATAACAAAATATTTTGGTCAGCCCTTAATTCATTCAAAACTAACTTCACTACCACCTATTCCATTCCACCGTTACAGTCCCCCAATGGAAATCTAGTAAGTGACCCACACGGAGAAGCCAACCTTCTTGTTGACATTTTTTCAACAAACTCAACCCTAAATTCAGAAAATCATAATATTCCTGTACTTGATTTTGATTCCTCTTAAATACCTCCTTTCATTATTCACGCCAGACACGTACAAGCCGTATTACAGAATCTATCAGCAGACAAAGCCACTGGTCCAGATAAAATTCCTTCAACAGTACTTTAAAAATTGCTCCTCAGTGTTGGCTCCTGTATTAGCAAAATTTTTCCACTTATGCCTCCATACCTCAATTTTTCCAGCCCCTTGGAAAGAAGCAAATATCCATCCTGTTCCTAAAAAAGGGGCAACTTCTGATCCATCCAACAAAAGACCAATTGCAATAACTTCCGTTCTCGGTAAAGTTTTTGAGACTATAGCACCAGTCGAGCAGGGCAGTACTCCCGAGGTGGATGGAAAGCTGATGACAGGGAGTGCTGGAGCTCCCGTTTCATCAGCCCTCAGGACTAGTTCCTGACCATCCCCCTTTGCTGAACTTTTTCAGTGTCTCAGTTACACAGAGAGTAGGCCAGCATGCTCTCCAGTACAAATTTCTCTAACTATCTTCACCAAACTACATGCACAGTACACACTACACTTCCTTTTCAAAAATCAACAAAAATGGCGTCTATTAATCAAGCCTCGGAGTCCCCAGGGGGGGGACCATAAATGCCCCCGCCATCTGCCCCTCTCCCGGTGACGACTCGAGGTGCCTGGAACCACTGTCTGACTCTCTTCTTCTTCATTTCTGCAACATTCGCGGCCTTTCATCTAACTTTCACTCTGTTGAGCACCACCTCTCCTCCTCTAAACCTCACCTTCTTTTTCTGACGGAGACTCAGCTGTTTGAGGCAACCGACAGCAAACCCTTTTCTGTATCCTCCTACTTTCTCTATACTCATTTCAAAGCCAAAGGTGGCTGTTGTGTATACATACGCAACGACTTATCTTGCTCTCGTGTTCCTGAACTTGATTCTTCTGAATTCTCCACACTCTGGCTTCGGCTTTCCTGTCATTCTCTGACTAAATATATCTGTGCTGTTTACTTATCCCCTAATTCTACTGACTATCAAAAATTCTTCGACTATCTTACTTCTACGATGGAACACATTCTGTCCATTTCTCCTTTCTCTGAAATCTCCATTCTTGGAGATTTCAATGTTCACCACCACCTTTGACTCTCCTCTCCTTTCACGGATCCACCTGGTGAACAAGCCTACATCTTTTCTATCCTTAATGACCTAGAGCAGCTTGTACAGCACCCTACCCGAATCCCTGACCGCCTTGGAGAGAGCTCCAACATACTTGACCTCTTCCTCACAACTAATCCTTCTGCTTACTCTGTTAATCTTTTCTCTCCGTTGGGCTCCTCCGATCACAACCTTATTACCTTAACCTGTCCTATCACTCCGGTACGGCCTGTGGACCCTCCAGGGAAACGTCGCCTGTGGCATTTTGGAGCCGCGAACTGGGAGGCCCTCAGGCAGTACTTCTTTGATTTTCCCTGGAATGATTATTGCTTCCATGGCCGGGAGCCATCTGAGTGTGCCTCGCGCATTACGGAGGTTATTCTCTTGGGCATGGAAGCATACATTCCTTTCTCATATCCTTTGACTAACGCAAGAAAGCCTTGGTTTAATCACGCTTGTTCTAATGCTGTCCGCAACAAGGAGAGGGCCTACAAAAGGTACCGGAGCCAACCCACCCCTGAATCACATCATCTTTACGTTTCTGCCCGGAATCGTGCTAAGTCTGTTCTTCGCTCTGCTAAAAATAATTTCATCCATACTAAATGCTCTCAACTCTCCAACTCGAATTCTTCCCGCTCCTTCTGGCACCTTGCCAAAAATCTTTCTAACAACTTTACCTCATCATCCTTCCCTCCTCTTTTCTACTCTGATGGTTCTGTAGCTATTTCTTCTACTGATAAAGCAGATCTCTTCTAGAACTTTCTCCTCCAATTCCACCTTAGACGATTCCGGTGCTGTTCCTCCATCACTTCTCCCCTCTGACTTCCTCATGGCTGACATTAAAATTTCTTCAGTTGATGTATTTTCTGCCATCACTGGCCTCAGTACTAACAAGGCATATGGGCCTGATGGGGTCCCTCCTGTTGTTCTCAAGAACTGTGCTTCTGTGCTTACACCCTGCCTAGGCAAACTCTTTCGCCTTTGTCTGTCAACTTGTACCTTTCCTTCTTGCTGGAAGTTTGCTCTCATTCAGCCAGTCCCTAAGAAGGGTGACCACTCCCAACCCTCCAACTATCGTCCAATTGCTTTAACGTCCTGTATTTCAAAAGTTTTCGAGTCAATTCTTAATAGAAAAATTTTAAGGCATCTTTTCCTATCACAACCTTCTTTCCGATCGTCAGTATGGGTTCCGTCAGGGACGCTCCACTGGCGATCTTCTCACCTACCTTTCAGACTCCTGGTCATCCTCCTTTCGGGACTTTGGCGAAAGCTTTGCCATTGCACTTGACATCTCAAAGGCTTTCGATCGAGTCTGGTATAAATCTTTAATTTCCAAACTGCCCTCCTACGGTTTCTATCCTTCTATCTGTGCCTTCATCGCTAGCTTCCTTTCTGGTCGTTCTATAGCCGCTGTTGTAGACGGCCATCGTTCTTCTCCTAGATCTATCAACAGTGGTGTTCCTCAGGGCTCTGTCCTATGACCAACTCTCTTCCTTTTATTCATCAATGATCTTCTAAGCTGTACATCTAACCCTATCCACTCATACGCTGATGACTCCACCCTTCACCTTTCCATTCGGTTCCCGCAACGCCCATCTCAACAGTTACTTCAAGAAACAAGGGATGAGGCTATGGCACACCTAATGCCTGACTTGGCTTGTATCGCTGACTGGGGTAAAAATAATATGGTTGTCTTTAATGCATCTAAGACTCAGTTCTTACACCTATCAACCCGACAAAATCTTCCACAGGTATACCCATTAATGTTTAATAATATTCAGCTTAATCCTGCATCATCCTTGAACATGCTTGGGGTTTCATTTACTCAGGACTTATCTTGGAAAGATCATATTACATCTCTTGTAAAATCTGCTTCCAAGAGATTGGGTGTGCTAAGCCGACTCCGCTCTTTCTTTACCCCTGAACAATTGTTGGCTCTATACAGAGGTTTTATCCGCCCCTGCGTGGAGTACAACTCTCATGTGTGGGGAGGCTCCCCACATACAGCTCTTCTCAATAGGGTGGAGTCAAAGGCTTTTCGTCTCATTAACTCTCCTCCTCTTACTGACTCCCTTCAACCTCTGTCTCTTCGCCGCACTGTTGCATCTTTATCTCTTTTCTATCGCTACTTTAATGGTCACTGCTCCTCTGAACTGTCTGCTTTCATTCCTCCACCTCTACGACGGGCGCGTAGCACCCGTCTGGCAGCAAACTCTCATCCCTTTTCTGTCCAACTCTCTAATGCAAGAGTTAACCGTTACTCCCAGTCTTTCATTTATGCAACAGGTCAGCTCTGGAACTGTCTCCCTCTGTCTGTATTTCCTGCTGCCTATGATCTCCAGTCTTTCAAACGCAGTGTGTCCAGGCATCTCAAAATGATCGGATCTTGAATTTGGCTCTCTATTGTATTTTGTTTTTCTCTTGGAAGGAACTGTTACTGCGGGCCATGGCCTTTGGTTCCTTCTTCCTCGCATAAAAAAAAAAAAAAAAAAAAATAGTGAAGCATCTAGAAATCAATAAATTGATCAATGATCGGCAGTATGGATTTAGACAGGAACGTTGAACTGTAGATATTCTTTGCCTTCTTACCCATCAGATTAACAAAACAATAGACCAACATGGTGAAACACACACAGTAGCACTCGATATTTCAAAAGCATTTGACAGAGTATTGCACCAGGCCTTATTGTCTAAGATGTCACACTATGGCCTTGCATCACTGGTTCCTCTAATTTCTTCTTACCTTCATAGTAGAAAAATACGGGTCATGGTAGATGGAATTTATTCTCAGTTTCTTTCCATAAATGCCGGCGTACCTCAGGGATCAGTTTTGGCTCCAACCCTCTTTCTCATACATATAAATGACCTCTTATCTGTCATGCACGACCCAATACACTCATGCTGATGACTCGACCCTTCATAGTTTTTTCACATTTAGTACCTCCTTTACAGAATTTGATATTATAAATTCCCAAATAAACACAGCAATTTCTCTGAACCAGGACCTTTCTGAAATTAATCAATGGGGACAAAAAAATCTGATCTCATTTAATGCTCAGAAAAATAAATACATTAATTTCTCCAATAGAAAGAATCCCTCAGACTCTCACATATTTTTAAATGATGTCAGTATTCCCATATCCACTACAATTGATATTCTAGGTGTTACACTAAACCCCAACCTAAGCTGGACAGCTTATGTTAAATCCCTTGCTAAAAATGCTTCTTAAAAACTGGGACTTATGTACAGAGTTCGTGAGTTCTTCACTGACGAGCAGATGGCCACAATATACAAAAGTCATGTGCGTTCTCAGATCGAATACTGTTCACCACTGTGGAGTGGATGTGGAGCAGTTGCGTTGAGGCAGTTGGACAAAATTCAAAATAAAGCCATTAGATTAATCAATAATCCTGCCATAACGCAGGACCTTCCTCCATTATCAGTACGTAGAGATGTTGCTTCTTTAGCACTATTTTATCGATATTTTTACCGTAAGTGCTCTAACGAACTGGCTTCAATTGTGCCTCCCCTTCACATTTTCTCCAGAAATACTCGGGCACCTGGGAGCGCCCATGAACTCACACTCTCTCCTCCGCAATGCAGAACCTCTGTGTATCGAAATTCATTTATCCCCAGAACTACTACTCTCTGGAATTCACTTCCTGGGAGTTGCTTCCCACATACATTTAATCCTCTCAATTTTAAATCCAATTGTTATAAGTATTTTATGAATGGAGGATGCCTTTAGGCACATGGACTTATTTTTTTTCCTTTGTTTTTTCCTTCCTCCATTCATTTTAAAAAAAAAAAAAAAAGGTAAGTGTAACTCGTGGCCCAACATCAGTTTTGCAGGAGTGTAGCCAATAGACTCATGGGATGCAGACCAATATGCCAACAGCAACGCGGGTAATTTCTGGTCCCAATCTGTTTGTCCATCTATGCAGTACTTGGCCAGTTCTTGTCCCAGGGTCCAGTTGAATTTCTCCACCATCCCATCTGACTGTGGCCTTAGTGGGGTCATCCTGGTCTTCTTGATCCCCAATAACTTGCAGCTCTCACGAAACACAGCAGACTCGAAGTTTCTACCCAGATCTGAATGTAGCTCTTGTGGCATCCCAAAATGACAGAAAAACTGATGAACCAACACCTGAGCAACAGTCGCAGCCTCTTGATCGGGGATGGCATAGGCTTCTGGTCACTTTGTGAAGTAGTCCATGGTGACACATATATACCGGTTTCCTTTCTCTGTGAGTGGCGAAGGTCCAGCAATGTCCACCGCAACTCTTTCCATCAGTGCACCCACTTGGTACAGCTGGAGAGGGGCACAACCAAGTTTCTTGGGTCCCTTCTTGGCACAGCACACATCACAGGCCCGACTCCACTCTTCAACATCCTGACGCATGCCAATCCAGTAGAACTTGTGTCGCAGCTGGGTTAGAATTGTCTTCACTCCCAGGTGCCCACTAGTGATCTGGTTAAGGGACTCATCCAAGATCTCAGACCTCATCTTCTTGAGAATCACCAGTTGCCAACACTCGCTGAGGCCACTGGGCATCTCCCACTGACACTCCAGTAGTCTGTTGCAATGAAGAAGGTCCCACTGACTCCAGCAGCTCTCGGTCACAGGGCCCAACCTGGAAACTCCTCCCCATGATGGTCACACTGCACTCTGCTGCAGCCACTCCAGCACCGGTTGCAAATCTGCATCCTCCATCTGCATCCTCCCCAGGTCTTATCCGTCCGACGTCAGCCCCGTCACTACAGTACAGCAGCATTTCTTCCTACAATTCCCATTCCTATTACACTGCATGTCGTCCATTCTTCTGTCTTCTCGCACACTATTCATTAAGGTTCTTCTGCATTTCTTCAATGGTGGATCTTACTGTAGCCTTCTTCTTATCATCCCAACCATTCTGATTCGCAAGTATCTCAAACTGTGCACAGTAAGCTTCCTGAGATACTCTACCATCAAATTCCTGAGGTTTCTTCTTAACTAGATCCCCATTACAGTCATGCACTTCACTGGTTTGGGGCCTAAAAACTGAGGCATCAAAATTATGCCCAGGACTTGAACCTCCAACATTCTGATTATTCAACCCTGCAATGCCATCTTCAGATGCCCGGGATCCGCCAAGATTCACCATACACTGTTCACTCCTTTCATATGCTCTCTGTACACTAACCTGATGCTCAGCAGTGTAATATTTCTCTACAGCCTCCATATTCTCACTAATTATCTTCTCATGATCGACTAAATTTTCAGATGGCTATCTACATGCTGTCTGCACTCTATCACAATTCCCTCACTAATCTTTAGCTGGTTGTCTACATGCTGTTTGCACTCCATCACTATTTCCTCACTAACTGTCTTCAGCTGTTCGTCTACATGCTGTTTGCACTCCGTCACTATTTCCTCACTATTTGTCTTCAACTGTTCTTCTACATGCTGTTTACACTCTGTCACATTATTGCTTACCTTACACTTCTGCTGCTCTCGCTTGGCATCTACTTCCTCCTTAAGCTGTTGCTGTTCTTCCTTGATTTTCCCCATGAATGCATCTAGCTGTCCTTGCATCCTCAGTTGTAATTCTCCCTGTTGCTCCTCTCATGCCTCTTGAAGGTGCTCATATCGTTCTTTTTGTTCATCACGTTGTGCCTTTAGTAGTTCACTATTTGCCTTCAGTAGTTCACCTCGTGCCTGTATTAGTTCTTTGAGTTCTTTATAATGTGCCTGTGACTGTTCTTTGAGTTCTTTATAATGTGCCTCTAGTAGCTCCATAATTGTCGCCAGGGAAATTTCCTCTTCCTGCCTTCAGTAGTTCACCTCGTGCTTGTATTAGTTCTTTGAGTTCTTTATAATGTGCCTGTGACTGTTCTTTGAGTTCTTTATAATGTGCCTCTAGTAGCTCCATAATTGTCGCCAGGGAAATTTCCTCTTCCTGCCCGGCTCGAGATCTTGCCTTCACACCTTCTGCTTCCATGTCGAAGGTTAGACCCACTGCAACCCTAAATAATCCCACTCCTGACACCAGTGTTACGTCCCAATCCCCACACTGCCACAGGCTCCAACAGCAGTAGTACAGTACAGGAAGGACGTTGCCCAGTGAGTTGTTCTTCCTATGGTCAGCCTTTAGATGTAAAGTACACAAGATCAGCTGAGGCAAAAATAAACACTGGCTCCTTAAAGTTCACTGCCTTTATCTTGTAAATAATTCCACTTAATTCTTTCCAATTTCGCTGTTCTCACAAGCACTGGAGCTATATACACTTTACTACCTGCTATTACACTTAATGCTTAACAACACTTGATAGTTATTACACCTAATGCTTGCCAGCAACTCGTCACAAACTTCTCTAACAGCACTATTTGCCACTGTTTGCACAAGTACCAAAAATATACAATCTTCACTGACACTGACACTGCACCAAAACCGACTGCACTTTACTCAAACTGACTTGACACCTCACTAAACTTGTAATAATCTCCACCCCATCTTGTATACGCGTGCATTATTCAAGAAACGTCTACATGCTACAAGTATACTCTCGACGGGCCAACTCAGACACATTAAAACATGCAGAGTTGTCTCACATTACATAACAGTCTAAATCATTTGCCATATGAAGTTAAACTACATAATTTAACAAGCAATCACTTACATAAAACATTACAGAGAAAAAGAGCACAAAAAAACAAATGAATGTTTAACTTACGAAATAACTATGCTCACAAACAGCAGGCAAACTGGCAACTCTGATGACTCGTTCAGGAACTTACGTTACGAGAAGCGTCTCGAAGGTACGAGACAACCTAACTGGCAAATCTCCCATGATAATAATGCAGTACATAATAGCTGATAGCATTCATATGTAAGCTAGAGATTAAGTGAAAGTCATAGCTAGAGGCTGAAGGAAATGTCGTTTGCACATTCTCCCTGGGGAATGCCAGTCAGCACAATATGCCATATACAGCACCTCGTGACACCTTTTTTTTTTTTTTTTTTTTTTTTTAAATAACAGAACGGAGGAAGGAAAAACAAATGGAGAAAAAAAAATAATCCATACACCAGATTACTGGTGTCCTCTGTTCATAAAATATCTGTAACAGTTAGACTTGAACAGTTGTAGGTTGAAATTTGGAGGAAAACAACTCTGGGGAAGCGAGTTCCAGAGAGATGCAGTTCGGGGAATGAAAGAATTCTGATAGGCAGAAGTTCTGCAATATGGTTGAGTGACATTCCAGTCATGAGCGCTACCAGATGCCCGTGTAGCACGAGGGAAGGCATGGGGAGGTGGCACCATGGACGCAACTTCGTCTGAGCATTTGCCAAAAAAATATCTGTAAAATAAAGCAAGGGAGGCAACATTCCTTCTTACTTGCAGGGGAGGTAGTTTATATGTAATGGCAGGGTTGTTAATGATTCTAACGGCTTTATTCTGAATTTTGTCTAGTTGTCTAATGCAACCTCTCCACAACCATTCCACAAGGGTGAGCAATATTCAAGCTGAGAGCGCACATGACTCTTATAAATTATAGCTAACTGCTCATCGGCGAAGAAGTTACGGACTCTGTACAATAATCCAAGTTTCTTTGAGGCGGTTTTAGCAAGTGATCTGACATGAGAGGTCCAGCTGAGGGCACTGTTAAGTGAGACACCAAGAATTTCAATACTTTTGGAGATGGGAATATTAGTAGCACTGAAGGTAATGTACGAATCTGGCAATATCTGTCTATTAGTAAACTGTATATATTTAGTTTTACTAGCATTAAAAGAGACAAGGTTGTTTTGTCCCCATTCACTGATTGTAGACAGATCTTGATTTATGGAGATGGCTGTACTGAGTTGAGAGGTAGAGATATTAGACTTTGTAAATGGATGTCTGAGTGTGAATGAACTATGTAGTGTTGAGTCATCTGCATATGAGTGAATGGGATTGTGAGTGACAGATAAGAGATCATTAATATGAACCAGAAATAGGGTTGGCGCCAGAACTGATCCCTGCGGCACGCCGGCGTTAATTGAGTGGAAATTCGAATATACATCATCTACTTTTACTCTTATTTTCCTGTCACTAAGATAAGAAGAAATCAAAGGAACAAAAGACGTTAGTCCATAGCAAGGGAGTTTGGAGAGCAGGGAATGGTGCCATACTCTGTTGAAAGCTTTAGAGATATCAAGAGCTACTGCATGAGTTTCTCCAAAATGATCAATTGACTGATGGATGGTATGAGTTAAGAGATTAAGTATGTCAATGGTGGATCTTTCGTGGCGAAAACCGTATTGTCTATCATTAATTAAATTGTTGGATTCAAGATGTTTAACAATATGCTTATTAATTAAAGTTTCAAATACCTTACCAAGAGAAGATGTGATAGCTATTGGTCTGTAATTGGAGGGGTCAGACGAACTTCCTTTCTTCGGAACTGGGTGGATATTGGCTTCTTTCCATGAATTTGGGAATAAAGAAGTACGTATGCATAGTCTGAATAATTTGGCTAGGACAGAGGCAAGTTCAGGGGAACACTTTTTCAAAACAATTGGCGGAATTCCATCTGGACCTGGAGCTTTGTTGGTAGGTAAATTGTCTAGGATGGATTTTACAAATCTTGTCTGTATTTTAAGTGGGGCAATTTCGGGAGAATCAAGTTCCAGTACTGAGACATTCTGGCTGGTATCATCTATGGTAGAGTTTCTTGCAAAGGTACTAGCAAAGATATCTGCTTTCCCACGTGGGTCATTTGTAATATTGCCATCTGAAGATTTTAGTGGGGGAATGGAAGATGACTTGTTAAAGTTATTATTGAAAGAATTAAGAGTTGACCAGAATATTCTATTGTCATTAGGGTTATTAAGTAGTTTTGATGCTTGCTTTTGAAGAAAGTTTGATTTAGATAAATTTAATACAGCTTTTGCATGATTTCTAGCAATTCTAAATTGGGAGAGTGATTCAGGTGTTTTTGATTTTAAGTAAGAGTTATATGCTAATGACTTTTGGGCTGTTGCTCTGGCACAATTGCCATCAAACCATTTTGGAGAGTTTGATCTTTTAGTGAATTGTTGACTTGGTATGAACAAATCCATACCAGCTAGTACCAAGTCACAAATGTGGGACTGGGTAGAATTGGGATCACTAGAGAAGAAAGACTGCCATGGAACATCAGCAAGATAATTTCTAAATCCATCCCAGTCTGCCCTGTCAAAGTGCCATCGGGTCACCCTGACAGGTTCGGAATGGGGAGGTGTAGGAGGGTTAACTAATGAGGCTTTGATGAGATTGTGGTCAGAGGATCCAAGTGGGACTAGGAAAGTCACCAGAATCGAGAATGTTCTACTCAAACATGCATTACACGTGACACAAACTCTCCTATACGAGAGAGAGGGAGTTAGGAGGCCGAAGCAGAAGGGAGATAGTAGCAGAAGGAGACAGGAGAGCTAGCAAGAAGGAGGTCTAGATTCTAGAGAGAGAAGCACGGTGGGGAAAATGGGGCAGGCTCGCGAAGTTAGCAAACATAAATAGCACTCACCTCCATACACTCTTGTGAGACATACTTAGTGTAAATTTTGAGATATCCTCTTTTGAACAAACGAACTACAAACCCCAGTACTAATCTTTATCTTTCTCCTGTCATCGACTATAAGTAAACTAAGGTTATCTCCTACAAATCTACTCACTGTCTACTGCAGCTTGGCTACGACTACAGTAATCAGTTAGAAGTCTGAAATGCATAAGGGCTGCTAGTGGCAGTGAGGTAGTTAATGACGAGCTCAATGATGGCTGAGTACCACAGGATTGTTCACCTGGATTGTGTGATTCAGATTTAGGTGAGAATCTCATGAGTACAGGTTATCAGTAATGAAATCAGAAGGCCACCACTTTGGAAGAGAGAAATGATTAACGGAATCAGGCAGGTCAGAGGATGATGAATCGGTAAGAGAGACAGTAACAGTATCAACTAGTGACTGTGAAACGGGGTCTGTGACATTACCTGGGACGAGCTAATCTTGAACAGTAATCCCCCACGTGCCAGTAACACAGTGATATTTTTGTCTGCCATGGTTTATACACCTATTAGAACATCAGCAGGACAGCTAATACAGGGCATAACATAGAAATCAGGAATGAATGGATCTGCCAAATCATGTAAGGAAATTCGAAGCTGAGGTTTGCCTTTAACCCTCTCGTTACCAATCAACACAGGCTGCGACCAATCACGAGGGATACATTCCTGAGCGCCCAAGGCCACACCTTGAGAGCCCCCCCCCCCCGTCATCGTTCTATTCCCATGCACTTGATAGTTCATAAACAATTTATCCTCACACTCTTTTTTATGCTTTGATAATTGTAATTTTTTTCACCGTAATCCTGAACAAATGTACTTGCTTATGGTGCTGTAAGAAAAACCTTAATGTTTTTTTTTTTTTTTTACTTCAGTTTTTTCTCATAGAAATAAAATTTTTATGATAAATGTTACTGAGAAAATGTTATAGGGAATTTATTTGGCTACGTTTTGATGTTACTGAAAAAATTTTATAAGGAATTTATTTGGCCACGTTTTGATGTATAAAGAATTACTGTAGGTCAATTAGGGCCAATTTTTCGGAGTGCAAAAGGAAATTATCTCATGCACGAGCAGGGCTCATAGCACAGTGACTGGGGCAGTGGGGCAATGCTGGGTGTGGATTGGGTTGAGTGCAGCGGAGGAATACACAGGGACGCAAGTAGTGCTTTGTTCTCACCCGGAAATGAACGCAAATTCATTCCATAACCAAAAAACGGGCCATTTTGTTCTACACAACGGGCGTCGAATGGTAATCAGAGGTTGAAATGTGCGCAGATGCAGCCTGCATCAAATGGTAACAATTGCATGAAATTTGCGCCACACACATAAACACCAAAGGGTTAAGGTCTAAAAATGATCCATCCACTGTACATAGATTGTGATCTGGGGGCTCAAGGACTCTAACATGTTTTAATCTATTACATAGAATTCTTGTTAATGCCTCTTCAGAGGCCATAAAAAGTGAAACTTCCATTTGACAGCAGTTTCCGTGTACAGCTACCCCTAAGTAGTCTAATACATGAACCATACTGAGGGGCAGTTCATTGTGTTCAGTAACTGCTATGTGGGGTGTTTTTGAATGTCGCACTGGTCTTCCCCCGACCAACGACTTGCAAGGGAACGACACTCCTCAGTGGTACGAATAGTCGAGTCCTTATGATACTTGCAATAAGTATGAAGTGGACACAAAGGTGTAGTGGCTTCTGACAATTTCATCCATGTTTGCAATAACAGCTCGATTCATGGTTTCCAGCTCTACTGTTGTGCCATTATACAATCGAGGACTGTTGCCCTCGATGTATAGTTGACTGGCCAGACCGCTTGCCCCGATGAGCACTTGACTGGTCACAGTTATTTGCAGGTGAGCAGCGTCACGAGGGAGAACGAGCATTGTTACTGACACCTCAGGTAGTCAGCCACAGATGTGAAGAGTCAGTTGAGACCCTTGCACCAGGATCTGTAGCGCAAGTGGATGTGGTGCAAGTACTCGCTTCATGAGTGACATGTGAATCTAATCTTTTGTCTATCTCTTCAGAACGTTCTAATAATTCATCTGGTTTGAAACCAATTTGCAAGGCAGTTACAACTGCTCTAGATCTAAGAGTTTGTACAGTAAATCTAAGGTACCCCATTAAATGAATGAAATCTTGTAATTTGGTGACATCATCTCTGCTGACTCGAGAGACCCATGGTGTTTGCTGCAACAGCTGGCTTATCTCACAAGTGGTTGATTTTGCTAGTGTGGCTGCCTCATATAACGTGGCTTCTTTGGTTGGTATGGGCATGTCGTCACGTATTTGTTCTAGTATAGTAGAAAAGGCTATGACGGAGCCCTCTCACGAATAAGCAAAACAGAATTTTATTAACTTCTTGCAAAATGCATCGAATGTTGTGCAATGGTCAAAGTACCCTGACTGCAACCCAGCACCTTGATGAAAACTGCCTTTAAGATAAGAGATCTCCAGTGATTCGTTGTGGTATTGCCTGTTTGCAATGTCTTTGTTGACTTCGCGGAGGAAATCATAAATTGAAATAGGAGGCTCCTCACCAGTGAATTTTAGGGGGTTAATGTTTGCCAAGAAAATGGGTTGTGGAGGGGGTACTTGGTTTGCCATTGCAGCGGGAGGTTGAGATGGTAAAGATGTGGAAGTAGTCGCTGTATTAAGTTGAGAGTGTGTGTGGGAGGAGGCTGTTGTAGTAGTGGTGTGTGGCAGGGTTGGTGGTGGTATATTTGTAACAGAAAGTAAAGGAAAAGGAAATGGTGAATGTGGTTGAAATTCTTGAGAATCGGTTGAGGAAGAAGGAGTATCTGGATTAAAATTATTTGATTTTTTACAATGGTTATAGGATTTGCATAAGTGGTGATACATGTGGTAGGAGTAGTAGCAGTAACAGTTGAAGTGGTCAAAGCAGTTGCTTGAGATTTAGAGTACGCTTTTCCTCTACGAAGCAGTGTTACACCATTATCACTAACATAATCATCTTCACTTTCATCTGTATCAGTTTGTCAAATGGGAGAGAAAGATTGACTTTATTAAAATAGCTCATTAATAGAGGGAGATGGAAAATAAGTAAATAAAAATACAGCCATGAATTATAGACAACGAGTAGCTTTTTTTTTATGTAAGGAATAATGAACCAAAAGCCAGGAGCTCACAAATCGTTGCTTCCAAGGAAAAAAAAATACAAGTGAGAGCCAAATTCGAGATCCGTTCATTTCGAGATGCCTGGGCACACTGCATTTGAGAGAGTGGAGATCATAGGAAGTAGGAAATACAGGCAGAGGGAGACAGATCCAGAGCTGATCTGTTGCATAAATAAAGGACTTGGAGTAACGGTTAACTCTTGCATTAGAGAGTTGGACGGAAAGGTGATGAGAGTTTGTTGCTAGATGGGTGCTAAGGGCCCGTCGTAAAGGTGGAGAGATGAAAGCAGATACTGTAGTTCAGAGGAGCAGTGACCATTGAAGTAGTGATAGAAAAGAGATAAAAATGCAACAGTGCGACAAAGAAACAGAGGTTGAAGGGAGCCAGTAAGAGGAGGAGAGTTTAGTGAGACGAAAAGGCTTTGACTCCACCCTATTGAGATGGGCGGTATGTGGGGAGCCTCCCCACACATGAGAGTTGTACTCTACACAGGGGTAAATAAAACCTATGTATAAAGTCCACAAATGTGCAGGAGTAAAGAAGGTACAGAGTCGGCTTAGCACACCCAATCTCTTGCAAGCAAATTTTACAAGAGATGTAATATGATCTTTCCAAGATAAGTCCAGACAGAACGAAACCCCAAGTATGTTTAAGGATGATGCAAGATTGAGCTGAATATCATTAAACATTAGTGGGTACTCCTGTGGAAGACTTTGTCAGGATGTTAGGTTTGAGAACTGAGTAACTGATGCAATGAAACAACAAGATTATTTTTACCCCAGTCAGAGATAAGAGCCAAGTCAGACATTAGGTGTACTATAGCCTCATCCTTTATTTGTTAAAGTAACTGCTAAGATGGATGTTGCGGGAACCAAATAGAAAGGTGAAGAGTGGAATCATCAGTGTATGAGTAGACAGGGTTAGATGTACAGCTTAGAAGGTCTTTGATGCACTAAGAACAAGATTACTTCTACCCTAGTCAGAGATACGAGCCAAGTCAGACATTAGGTGTGTCATAGTCTCATCTTTGCTTGTTGAAGTAACTGCTGAGATGGACGTTGTGGGAACTGAATGGAAGGGTGAAGGGTAGAATCATCATCGTATGAGTGAATTGGGTTTGATGTACACCTTAGAATGTCACTGATGAATAAAAGGAAGAGAGCTGGTGATAGGACATAGCCTGGGGACCACCACTGTTGATAGATCTAGGAGATGAACAGTGGTCGTCTACAACAGCAGCTATAGAACGACCAGAAAGGAAAATGTAGATGAAGGCACAGACAGAAGGATAGAAACCGTAGGGGGGCATTTTGGATACCAGACTCCATCGAAAGAATTTCAGTTGTCAAGTCCAATGGCAAAGCTTTCGCTAAAGTCCCGAAAGGACGACCGAGAGTTTGAAAGGTAGGTGAGAAGATCGCCAGTGGAGCGTCCCTGATGGAACCCATACTGACGATCAGAAAGAAGGTTGTGATAGGAAATATGCTTTAAATTTGTCTGAAGAAGAGATTCGAATACTTTTGAGACACAGGATGTTAAAGCAATTGAACGATAGTTAGAGAGTTGGGAATGGTCACCCTTCTTTGGGACCGGCTGAATGAGAGCAAACTTCCAGCAAGAAGGAAAGGTCATAGTTGAAAGACAAAGGCGAAAGAGTTTACCTAGGCAGGGTGTAAGCGCAGATGCACAGTTCTTGAGGACAACAGGAGGGACTCCATCAGGCCCATATGCCTTGTTAGTATTGAGGCCAGTGATGGCAGAAAATACATCAGTTGAAGAAATTTCAATGTCAGCCATGAGGAAGTCAGAGGGAGGAAGTGATAGAGGAACAGCACTGGAATCGTCTAAGGTGGATTGGAGGAGAAAGTCTGAGCAAAGAGATCTGCTTTATCAGTGGAAGAATTAGCTACAGGGCCACCAGGGTAGAATAGAGAAGTTAAGGATGATGAGGTAAAGTTGTCAGAAAGGTTTTTGACAAGGTGCCAGAAGGAGCCGGAAAAATTCGAGTTGGAGAGTTGAGAGCATTTAGTACGGAAGCAATTATTTTTAGCAGAGCAAAGAACAGACTTAGGACAATTCTTGGCAGAAACTTAAAAAAAGATGTGATTCAGGGGTGGGTTAGCTCAAGTACTTTTTATATGTCCTCCCTTTGTTGTAGACAGCACTACAGCAAGCCTGATTAAATTAAGACTTTCTTGCAATAGTCAAACGATATAAGAAAGAAATGTATGCTTCTATGCCTGAAAGATTAATCTCTCTAATGCGCAAGCCACACTCAAATGGCTCCCGGGCAGGGAAGCAATAATCATTCCAGGGAAAATCAAAGAAGTACTGCCTAAGGGCCTCTCAATCAGCAGCTCCAAAGTGCTACAACCTACGTTTCTTTGGAAGGTCCACAGGCTGTACTGGAGTGACAGGACAGGTTAAGGTAATAAGATTTTGATTGGAGGAGCCAAACGGAGAGGAATGATTAACAGCATAAGCAGTAGGATTAGTTGTAAGGCAGAGGTCAAGTATATTGGAACTCTCTCCAAGACGGTCAGGGATACTGATAGGATGCTGTACAAGCTGCACTAGGTCATTAAGGATAGAAAAGATGTAGGCTTTTTCACCAGGTGGATCAGTGAAAGGAAAGAAGAGCCAAAGATGGTGGTGAACATTGAAATCTCCTAGAATGGAGATTTCAGAGAATGGAGAAACGGACAAGATGTGTTCCATCATAGAAGTAAGATAATCAAAGAATTTTTCATAGTCAGTAGAATTAGGATATACTGTACATAAACAGCGCAGATATATTTAGTCAGAGAATGACAGGAGAGCGGAAGCCAGAGAGTAGAGAATTCAGATGAATCAAGTTCATGAACACGAGAGCAAGATAAGTCGTTGCGTACGTTTACACAAGAGCCACCTTTGGCTTTGAGTATAGAGAAAGTAGGAAGATACAGAGAAGGGTTGCTATTAGTTGCCTCACACAGCCGAGTCTCAGTTAAGAAGAGAAGGTGAGGTTTAGAGGAGGAGAAATGGTGCTCACTTGACAGGAAGTTAAACGATAGGCCGCGAGTGTTCCAGAAATGAAGAAGTGAGTCAGACAGTGGTTCCAGGCAACACGTCGAGTCGTCACAAGGAGAGGGGCGGATGGCGGGGGCATTTATGGCTCCGAGGCTGTTAATTGGACCTCATTTTCGTTTAAATTTTGAATAGGAAATGTAGTGTGTAATGTGCATGCAGTCTGGTGTTGACAGAGAAACTTGTATTGGAGAGCTTGCTGACCTGCCCTCTGTGTTACTGAAACACTGGAAAAGTATAGCAACGGGGGATGATCAGGAACTAGTCCCGAAGGCTGATGAAATGATAGCTCCAGCTCTCCCTGTCATCAGCTTTCCATCCACACTGGGAGTACTGCTCTGCTGGACTGGTGCTACAGTCTACTCTCTGCATCTAGTGCATGACTAATTTGATTTGTTAGGATTACTTTATAAAAAGTTTGCTACCCAGTGTGGAAAAAATTACTAGACTGTAATTCCCTAGGTTTTTAAAGCCACTCTTTGTAAATCAGAATAGTGGACGCATTTCTCCATGATGTAGGTACTGCTTTAGCTTGTATCGTTTTGCTAGCACATTTAAAGCAGTCACCTACATCCTCAATAAGATCATTATTGTGAGAGCTTTATGACCTGACTCATCCTTTTTCATTCCTCTCAAAACCTTCATTACATATTCTTATTCATGACTAGACACTACCGTGTCCATCCTGCTTGTCGTGTAGCGATTCTTTGATCGTAAGGCTGCTACTTTAATTTTTGCGTAAAAATTGTTATTTTTATATTTATCATATTTCTTTTTCCTCATCCCGTTCTTAGCGCCTAAATTTACTCGTTCACTTCTTACAAAGGCATAGACTAAGGGGAGCCTTAATTGATTGTTTAAATGGGGAGACATTACTGAGGTACTAAAACTGAGCATACAAGACAGAGCTCAGACTAATGGTTTAAAACTAAATAAATTCCGTTTTAGTAAAGAGATAAATAATAATTAATTTTGCAATTGAGTTGTGGATAAACAGAATAAGCTACTTAGTGATATAGTTGTAGCCCCTTCCACTGAGTTTCAAGCATAGGTTAGTTAAGTGCGGTATATAACATAAAGGTTGGATATAAGAACTGTCCTCGTTACTAATTCATTATTTTCTCTTTTTATGTTTCACAACAAGTCTCACTTCTCCTTCTGCACTTCGCTATAAATTTCCCACGTCGGTTTTTCAATACTGCATGGTGTTTCTTCTCACTTTTTCTTGCCAGATCTAGCCGGAGGGTTTGGTGGTCGGGAGAGCGCCTTCTTCTTTGCTATCGTTGTCTTATTCTCGTAGTGCAGTAACACTCTTCTTGAAGTTACCTAACACTAGTCAATTGGCTTATTGCAGTTATCCTTTCCTCTAATGTTCTAATATTCACACACACACACACACACACACATATTCACATGAAACCCATCGATCTTACTTAATGAATTTCTTTGTGTCTCATGGAGTGCATGGTATTCATAGCTATGCCCCTAGAACTTGAACATTCCCTCTTGTCTTGCCTTTGTACACCATCAAAGTAACTGCACTTTTCTAGTTATATGGCAGAGCACATACCTGAACAGAGAAGTTGCTCACTCCAAACTGCTATCCCGTCTCTCCCCCTCCCTTGAACAAATCAGATGCAGTCCCACCATTTCTCCCTGCTCTCCCAAACTTCACTTCCTGTAATGTTTTCCTAACCTCCTCCTTCCTTACCTATTCAAGGTAGGAAGAGAGAAGAGGTATAGGAAGCATTACAAAAAATGAAGTGGTGGGGAGAGGGAAGTGGCAAGAATGGCTGGGATTGCAGTTGATTGGGGTAAGAACGATGGGGATAGAGTTTAGGAGTGATTGTTTAGGCTCGTCAACGTAAACTTCACTCATGGTTTCCTACTCAACGGCTAGTAAATTACCTGAACTGTGGAATGGTGACGAATGGAATGCGTGAATTTTTGAAATATCTGTCTATAATTCATATCAGGTAAGGTGCTTGAAGGAGCAAATTTTGAAACGAGGAGCACAGCTTGCAGAATGCCAAATCTGGGAGGAGCAGCGAGGTTTCACGTGTGGAAAGGTATGTTGAGATCGGGTGTTTAATTCTAAGAAATGTATGTGAGAATCATACGGAAGATTAAGGATATGCACCTTTTGTGAACTGGCATATTGCTCACCCTTGTGGAGTGCACTAGACAAAATTCAGGACAAAGCTGTAAGAATTATAAATAACTCTGCAATCACAGATGAATCACCTCCCCTACATTTAGGAAGATAGGTTGGCTTCCTTGCATAATATTAAAGGTACTATTATCATGGCTAATGCTCAAACGAGGTTGCATCCATTGTGCCACCTCTCCACACCTTCCCCTGTACTACACTGGTATCTGGTAGCGACATGACTGGATTGTCGTACCGCCATATTGCAGAGCTTTAGCCAATAAAAATTCTTTTATTCTCCGAGCAGCATCTCCTTGGAACTCGCTTCCTGAGAATAGTTCCCCCCAAAGTTCAATTTACAGCAGTTCAAGTCCAACTGTTATAGATTTTCTTTTTTTAAATGAATGGAGGACACCTGTAAACTAGTGAATGGATTATTTCTTCTATTTATTTTGCTTTTCTCCTTCCTGTGTTCATCTTTTGTAAGAAAAAGAGCATTACTAAGTAGAAAATGTCACATTTTAGCAGGTGTTATAAAAAATGGGGTGGGAGGGAATACCTTTATTCTATGATTTTCTTTTCTTTATATTAAAGAAGTGGGGCATGATACGCGAGTGGGAAGGAAGTATGGCGAATGAACAGAGGTAGAGGTGGAAATGCATAAGGAAAGTATTATATCGTCAAGGTTGTTCTTTATATGACTGGATGGGTTCTTCATGTAATTGGATTGAGAGGAAGGGTGAAGTAAGACGTCTGAGACGAAGGGCAAGTTTAAGAGAGGCTAGGGAAGAGAAGAACCTGGAAGTAATAAGCCCTAACCTACAGATGATATAGCACTGGTAGCAGAGTGATCAGATTATTTCACGAGCTAGTGGTTGAGTTTGAAAGAGTTTGAAAGAGTCTGGCAAACTGAAAGTGAATGGAAGCTTCAGCATGGTAATATGTATCCAAGCAAGGTGTCAGGGCACGATATGGAAAGAGATCTTCATGGTAAATAATTAAAAGTATCCTCGTACTGTTTTGGGTATTTGGAGGGGAGAAGGGGAATATCACCAGATGTAGTTCAGGCCTTTGAAGTAAGGAATAGGACAAAAGAGGAAAAGGTATTAGGAACAATGAGATGTGTATATTTTGTTCTGGAGACGATGAGCAAGCCTGAAGCCAAGATAATGGCAACTGTGGTCTGTGGATGGGAGGTGTGGTCTCTGAATGCTAAGGAAATGAGGTGCCAAAAGCTCTGTATGTGAAGTGAGGTGGCTGACAGTGTTAAATGATGCTGTAAGAGAGATATGTGAAAGCGGCCAACATGTAATGGAAAGGGCAGGCCAAGATATGTTAAGAAAGTGATGTGGAAACAGCCAAAATGGTATGGAAAGGACAGATCAGGGTATGTTAGATAGACCATATCGCGGAAGCGGGTGGCGATATTCTGATAAAGATGGATAGATTAGAAGAAAAGAAATTAAATTGAAGTAAGATGCCGAAGAAAAGATGGAAGGATATTATGAAAGTAACTTTGTTTTTTGAAGTTCTGAACATGCAAAGGAGATGTGTATGAAACAAGAAAATTCGAAATGAATTAGTTTTTGAGATGATGATTCGCTGTCACTTATCTTAGAATGATAAGAAGTGAAGCGACTGGGATAAATTGTAACTCAGCGGGGTCTAGCTGTGGATGATACAGAAGTGCTATAGCGTGGACCATTGCATATGACAGGTGAAGCGACTTATCACTGAATGAGGTTGCCTGCTCCAGTTCCCGGACTCCATTAAGCTAAAATGGTCGACAGTGAGTATGCATAAAATCTACCTATCAAATTCTCTCTCTCTCTCTTAATAAACACTGCGTATAGGATGTGCCATATATATATATATATATATATATATATATATATATATATATATATATATTAACCTGAGACATCCCGTTGACGTATGGGTACGTTGCAACATTTTGCATTTGCCAGTCCTGTTGACGTACTGGTACATTTTGCAATTGCAAGGTCCCTAATTTGCACAATTTTCAATTTTTGGGCGTGATTTTTCGTACGCATACACGGGACACTTTTCTCTATTCCTCTACAAGATGCCAAGCAGGGACAATGCCTTACACTGCATAACCTCCCCCCTCCCTGCATGCCATCGTCTTGGCAATTCACCTGTTACCAGTGACCTGGGCAATAAAGACATTCAGGGCCAGAGTGATTCCCCAATCGATGACAATGTGGAGGACAAAGTTTACATAGCATTAGAGGAAGAAACAGTCAGAAATGATGATCAGGTAATGTGGCAAAAGAAGGTCAGGAATGGTGATGAGTTAGTAAGTGAAACAGTGCTTATAATGCCTATATTACTGTTTGAAAACCAATATACTCTCATACTACATATAAATTCGTACCAAAAAAATAAATAAATACCATTTAGGAGTGGTGTGGAATAGTTATCCTCCCATAGAACTCGTTTTCTTTGCAGCCAGCCTGATAGAAAACCCTGTAAGGTAAGGAGGTTCTCCTACCTGTATCGAGTATTTTAAACCTCAGGTGAGCAATTTCTCTATAAAGTTTCGGTGTTTCTCACCAAAAGCGGAGGTTTTAGCCAAAAAAAAATTTTTCCAAAAATGGTCGGGACTGGGGGGTGTCGGAGGTGCAAAAGTGGTCGGGACGTCACGGGTTAACTAGCAGGGGTACCCGGCGTTGCCGGGCTAAAAAGGCGAAGACTCTAATCCTTCTTGTTCTAGTTCGATCCTTTCTTCTACTCCAGTAAGACAATGAATCTCTGTGCTTTTGAAAAGCGATTATAATAGGTCCATGAACTTTCAATTCAGCTTTCGCAGATTAACGCAGAGTATTTGCTCACACTTGTTTACTATTACTGGTGACCTTAAATAACCTCCAACCAGTGACCTCAAATGACCTCGGAGGTCAACTTCACACAGCCTATGTCCAAATCAGGTGGCCAAGAATTTGTCATTGACAGAAATGGAGAGAGCTGTGAACAGCAGAAAGAATGGGAAGGCAACACTTGTTGTTGTGGTACACTCAGCAATGACGTATTTTGGTGGAGGAAATGAATTGAAATATCAAAATACGTGCTTTAGTAAAGTCTTGTCATGTGAATGAAACAAGGCTGCTGCTTGTTTATATATGGAAAGATGACCTAAGTTACTTAAAAAGTTTTTGTGTGATACTGGTTAGGTATACTGGAAAAGTGGCAGAAGAGATAAGACACGGCCCACATTACCTTCTTTGTAATTACCCCCGCCAAGGAGGTTATGCTTTTGCCGGCGTTTGTTTGTTTGTTTGTTTGTCTATTTGTATGTGTCTGTTAGCAACTTTACTCAAAAAGTTATGATCGGATTTTGATGAAATTGTACGGAAGGGTAGGTCATAGGCCATGGAAGAAATTATTAAATTTGGTGGCGGATCCGAATCAGGATCCGGAGTATCCCACACAATATTTTCAAAAATTCACAATGAATATTAATGAAATTTTGTGGAAACGTGGGCCATGGACCAAAAAAGAATTGATTAGATTTTGGTGTGGATCCGGATCCTATACTCACGGATCTGTTAGCAACTTTACTAAAAAAATTATGAATGGATTTTGATGAAACTTTGTGGAAAGGTGGGCCGAGGACCAAGAAAAATATTATTAAATTTTGGCGCAGATCCGGATCCGGATCCTTTATAATGACAATGACATTGGCGGAGGTACGAGCTGTCTGAGTGCTTTCTAGTTAACAGGATGATTCGAGTGAAACAGAGAAGCCGATGGTCAAATGGTTAGTGACAGTCTGCTGTCAGAATAAAGACTAGTTCCAACTAACCTAGGGTTGAGGCAGAGAACAGTCGGATATGAATTTCATTAAAAACTTTGCCGAGTTCTCACAAGACTCCCCGACATGTCTTGAAAAAAAATAATAAATTAATAAATAAAACTCTAAAATCACTACACCAATCTCGAATGATAGGGCTCTAACAGGTAATCAGTTTGGACGGTGGGTATTAGGCTGAAGTGGTGGTGAGCAAAGGAGTGTGGCACGTAGGAGAACTGCCGGGTTTCTGGGAACAGACTATTATATTCACCTACAGCCTGAAAGAAGAGCACTCAGGAGTGCAAAACCGTCCTGCACATGATCTAAGGATCAAACACCTGACTTTGTCCAGTGACTGCGAACTTCAGTTGACTGTGCTCACACTTTTCTTTTCCAAAGAAGAATGAATCAAAAGCCAATAGCCAGAAAAAAAATATATCCCAAGGAAAGCTGAACAAAAGAAAGCCAAAATTACTCTCCGTTCATTTCTGTTTATGTGGACACATTACATTTGAAAGTATGGGGAAATAGAGACAAGAGAAGGCAGTTCCAGAGACGGCCTGTTGGGTAAAATAAAGACTAATATTATCGGATAAGTCTTGCATGAAAGAGTTGGGCAGAAAATGGGTGGCTGCCCCTTTACCTTCTCAGGTTTTCGATCAGGTCTTTCCTGAACCCCAGTCCTACGAAGTTTGAGTCAAATAGAATCAAATACAGTTGAAGCATAGAGTTAAACAGATAACCTTGCCCTTTGACCGATTGTTCTCAAAAGCTAATCGCTTCATTCGTGTCTTGCCCCGAGCCGTTTCACAAAGTCTGGTCTAAATCGCATAAAAATTTAAAGCTAACCTTGCCAAGCAAACTTGACATTTGAAGTATTGTTCTCAAAAACAATTGATTAGACCTTAGGTTTCCCCACAACTCGTTCACCGAGTTTGGTTCAAGCGAGATTATAACAGTGTTGGTTATTGGTCACACACTAACACTTACAGTATATATATAATTAGAACTTTGAGTTTTCTCCTTAGCCTTGACCGCTGACTGTTTTTAAAATTGAATGTCTTCATCCTTGACTTGCTCTCATCTCTTTACCAAGTTTGATCTAAATCGAATCAAAACGATGTAAGCTAACCTTTCCATATATCCTAGACTTTTGTCTTTTCCATGTGACCTTGACCTTTGTTTCATCTTACAATAAAATCAAAATTCTCCATCCTGGTTTTACCAACAATCCTTCCTCAAAGATTAGTCGAATATGAAAAAAAAAAAAGAAAATCTGATTTTGACCCTTGACATATTATTCTTACAAAAACGATAAATCAACTCTTTGGCTGACTTTCAAGTTTCCATCACGTTAGCTTAAATCACATCAAAATTACTTGAATTATTTTGGAACACACACACACACACACACACACACACACACACACACACACACACACACACACACACACACACACACACACACACACACACACACACCGAGTAACATATTACGACCTCTAGGCTGTCGCCCGTGATAATGTAAATCGTGAAAATTATATGCTTTGCATTAAGGCTGGTATAGGAGAAAGTACTGCAAAGGACTGGACGACATTTAGCGCATTTATTCGTCAGGTTTTGGGGCATGTCATGACAGAACTAAGAGGCAGGGGTCTGCAAAATGTTAAATATAAAAGGTATGGAAGGAACACGGCAGTAAAGAGTTTGTATGTTGGTAGCGAGGGATGTGTAAGAGTAGAATGTTTGAGTAAGAATGTCTTAGTAACTCAGTATCAGTACCAGAGTGAGACAAAGATATATTGTATGTGTCATGTTCCAAGTGCTGGGAGATTAAGGCAAAATTTACGAAGACTGAAGATAGTGATGAATGGTGCCAGGTGGAATTTCTCAAATCTGATATATGCAAATGAAATTCTGTTGTTAACTAAAATGGAAAATAATTTTCTAGACTGGTTAAGAGTGATAGGAGGGAGAGGTAAATGTGGGTAAAAAGATGGAGAACAGAGTGTCCCAAAAGTTTTGCTGTCATGTGCTATAAAGAGATTTGTACGGTACTGAACAGAGGCTATAAGGCTTTGGTATGTCATGTCAAAAAATAAAAAATGAACGAAGCAGAAATGGGGCTGTTAAAGATGTGAAATAAACAAGGCGTCATCCTAGTGAATGGTTAAACATATTCATCCTTATGCTTCATCGTTATCATCATCCCAACCTACCTTCCACCTTGCATAGGGTGGGAGGGATCAGCAAAAAGAGGATGAAAAAGTAGAATTATTATCAGCAGAACTCTCAGTAAATTTAGCCACACAGCCACTCACTTATCATCCAAGCCTTCGAATTCTTAGCACTACCTAACGATCCAGAGAATACTGAGTTTCATAAGGTTTTCTTGGGGTGGGGGGGGGGGAGATCCCTCCTCTACCACATTAAAAAGGGAGTGCAACATTTTCCCTCAACATTTCATTCATCCATTGTTGTTCCTCTGGTCTTCTTTGGTTTCGTTATCTTCCATACCTCGTTGACTCACGACTTGACACAAAACCTCCACCAGAAGCTTTGTTCGCTCTTACCCGTGGATGAAACAATGTAAACTGTAAATCCGCTCCATCCGCGTAGATTATTTAACGCGCATACCTTTTGGACGCTTATACCCGTTTCAGTGGTACTATAATGAAAAATAACAGTGTTATCTGGTGAGGCAGGCGGGTGTAACAAGCGCTTGTTTGCGGTTCAGTGGAGTGTTTCTGGGTCCCTGGACGACTGGAGAGGATCAGCCTTCACGCGATTTTCTCCGCCCTCCCCCTCGCAGCCTCCCGTCATAAACTTCTTCACCCTCGCCCTTCCCCTCCCCTGCCTCACTATTTCTCCCTTAAATTATTTCGTGGTGCATTAATTTTCCTGCATATTTTCTCCTCCCTGTTTTTTATCGCTTTGTTTTCTGGCAGTATTAGCTTTTATTTTCCATTGCATTTTGTGCTTTGTCGGTGGCAATGATATATATTATTTAGACTGCTAAGTTCTGGCCTCTGTTCCTGATACTCTCACTTATTTTCTAGTTCTTTTTTTCTTATTTTACATTTTTGTAAAGATAATTACCACGAGTTTTGCACCATATTTTAAGTTACGCCGTACGTTATTAAGTATGCGTGCTGTCCAGATTTTTTCTCTCTCGAGTACCCTCGCTCATTTCCGCTCCATCCTATCTTCTGCTCTACCCTGCTCTGCCACACAGTATTCATTTCCTCTCTCTCTCTCTCTCTCTCTCTCTCTCTCTCTCTCTCTCTCTCTCTCTCTCTCTCTCACCTTATTTATTGTTCTCGGCCTCCATCACCACTGCCACCACCACCTCCCTGCTTCTTTGCTCACCAATTTTCTCTCCCTCAGCAACTCTCCATTTCGCTCCTACATCAGCTACTCCATCACTCCCTCCCTCTTCTACAACCCATTTCTTCCTCCTTTCGTCCCGGCCCTCCATCCCTTTCCCTCCACAATTTCATTCTCTCCTTCACCTCGTTTTTTCCACTACTTTCGCAGCCATTATCCTTCTCTTTCCCACCTTTTTTTTCTTTCAGTGCTAGTCTTCTTCTTCTTCTCTCTCTCTCTCTCTCTCTCTCTCTCTCTCTCATGTGCTCATTTCCTGTCTTCCACATTTTCTTTACCCCTGCCCTTTCCTTCTTTCTCTCCCTTTACATTATCAACGCGTGTGTCTCCGTTTCGCTCTTTTTCATGCTAACTCCTTCACGATCCAGCTAACATCAGGCAGTTTTAACCATCATAGGGTAAATCACGGGGACCGTACCATCCATCCGGTACAGGTTTCTCTCTTCACAGGAGCCGGAGACTGATAATACTGTTACCATTAGCTTTGTCGCGGTCTGGAGAACTCTGTTCTAACAAACAAGAGACGGTTTTGTTAAGCAGTAAGTTATATAAATTTCTATGCTACAACTACTACCATTTCTCCTCGAATGGTTAGCAGAGCTCTACTACGTTATTCTGTCCAGCACCAGATGTTTAATCAACTGGAAATAAATCCCAGGAATTTGATTGCTAATATCCTATTAGTCACATACAGTATACACTGCCATTCCTATCTAAATAATTTTTGCCCATTATCCCACCAATTTGTCTCCCTTCTTAGTCGTCCACACGATAATTTTCTTCTCCTCTCACTGTTTTTGACTGATATCCCGGCAGATTGGAAGACTGCCCAGTGCTACCCTTGTATTCTCTGCGCGTTGAGAAAGGCAGTTAAGAGAGAGGAGAGGACAAGTTTTAGGATTAATCTCTTCATATTTTCTAGTAATTTTATTCTTTTCAGCACCAGTCGCCATCATTCAGATGAAAACAACTCTCTAATAGTAAACCGGTTAATGAAAGCTATATCTAACCCCCTCCAGGTCGAAAAATTTCTCTTAAGCCGAATAAAGTCGTATGGAAATAGCAAGAAGAAAATAAAAAATGCGCCATTGGATTAAAGATATTTCCTACTGACTATACGAGGGCCAATAAGGCAAATAGTCTGTTCTTACCAAGTTACAGTGTACTCCTAACTTACGGAACTAATCAGTAAATTTTACATCCACTCTCCAGCTGTAATTGTGAGTGAAGAGTGACAAAAGGAAAAAGAAATTTACCTAAGAGTCTGGCCAAACCGGGAAGAACTCAGACAGCGCAACACTGGCGCACACAACATGATCTAAACTTTGCCCTGTGACCTTTATCTTCGACAGATTACTCGTACTCTTAAAATCGATTTACTTAATTTTGGGGTAACCCTTCGCCCTTTCATCAACTTTGGTTTTAATAAGATCAAAACTGAGTTGACTTCGTCCGGTGAACTAGACCTTCAACCTTTCTCGTTGATCTTTACCTTCGACTGATTGTTCTCAAAATCGAATGTCTTCATCTGTCTTATAACTAGTACCATTTCACAAGTTTAGTCTACATGAGATAAAAGCTGTAAGCTGACTCTTCCTTGTGGCCTAAACATTTGACCTGTTATTCCCTCCAAACTACAGTAGGTCAACGTTTTGCATGATACTCAACTCATCCACCTACTTTGATCCACATAAGATCAAAACTGTTTCAGTTATTTTCTTCACACACAGACCCAGGGGTCAAGTTTTGACCTTGTCCCGGACTTTCATCTCTGATTTTAAACAAAACTAAATCCTTTATTCAGGCCTGACCCTAGATCCTCACACCAAGTTTGATTCAGATTAAATCAAAACTGTTTGAACAGATCTTGTCCTGTTTCCCTGGACTCTTGACGTTTCCCTGTGGCCTTGATATTTGACTGATCATTCTCAAAATTTTATTTTATTATTTTTTCCTTACCTTCAACACTTCCACAAAGTTTGACTTATGTCAGATACATCCCTTTAAGATGACCTTGCCCTGTGACTAGGAGTGTTCTTGTCTGGCGCTCAGTCTTTTCACCAAATTTGGTTAAAATCGGATCAAAACGAGGTATTTTGTAAACGAAAAAAAAAAAGAAAGAAAGAAAGAAAGAAATCCACGAGTTGAACTTCAACATTGCCCTGCGACCTTGACCTTGGAATGATTGTTCACTGAAGCACTTAATTTTAGCCTTACCATGAATCCATCCCCCAGGTTTGGTCTCCTTTGGATAATAACTCCTATTAATGATTTTTATTATTTTTTTATGTGTCCGACTCCAGGCATAAGCTTCACAGGCCGTAACCAAAGCCCAGTAGTCTTCCCTGGGTCAAAGTTGATCTAGTCTTGTGACCTTGATTTTTTATCTTTCTTCCAAAAATAAACACAGGTTTACTCAACTGCTGCTTTTCAATCCTTTCACCAAGTTTGGTTAATACTGGATGAAGACTTTTTGAGTTTCACACACACACACACACACACACACACACACACACACACACACACACACACACACACGCACGCACGCACGCACGCACGCACGCACGCAAGAGCGCGCGCGCAACCAAACCATAGCGTGTAGTTTCCTCGCGGGTGCAACAAAATGGATCTCTTGCTTTTGTTTTGGAACTGGGATGTGGCGGGTCCACCGGCATACATTAATGTAAATTGTTTTCGAAAATCCTACAGCACAGATCATGGAGAGATGGTGTAACAAGAAGAAGGCGTACCGTTAATGCCTATCGACTGCACGAAGCTCAGAAAAACACAAGCAGTTTTTGCCAATTCACGACCGTCCCCTACAATACAACACACAACAATTAAATTTACTTCCAGGTCCCTAACTGTATTGTTGAGTGATCACAAACATATGGAGTTGGGCTACATTAGTTAGTGATAATAAATTTCAGTCTGATTATCTTCTCTTTCTTTCACCCTTTCTCTGTCATACGCATCATATTTTTTGTCCCTTTCCTGCCTTCACGTTCATGGCCGTTTCCCACCTTTCCAATCCTTGCACGAGTACAGTTTCCCCTGTTTATTTTCTCAGTTACATCACTTGTTCAGTCCATCCCTCTTGCTTACCTTTCCTTACGATGTTCAATCTCTTCCCCTTCCCTTTCTTTCATTCTCTCCCTCCTCCCTCCCTTTCCTCCGCATGTTCATTCTCTCCTTCCCGCCTCTCTTTCCTCCACAGGCTTGGTACATTTTCTCTCACGTTCTTTTCGCATATGTCTTCTCTCTCTCTCTCTCTCTCTCTCTCTCTCTCTCTCTCTCTCTCTCTCTCTCTCTCTCTCTCTCTCTCTCTCTCTCTCTCTCTCTCTCTCTCTCTCTCTCTCTCTCTCTCTCTCTCTCTGTCCCCTACACAAACGTTCGTTCTCCCTCGCTCCACACCACCTTTCTTAATCAAGTTCACTCTCTCCCTCCTTTTCCTTTAGACAATCGCTCCCTTCCTCCTCCCTTTCCTCCACACGTTCATTCTCTCCCTATCCCCTCCCATTTCTCCACACGTTCATTCCCTCCTTTCCTCCTGTCTTTCCACCACACGTCCATTATCTCCCTTACTCCTCCTATTTCTCCTCACGTTCATTCCCTCCCTTCCTCCTCCCTTTCCTCCACACGTTCATTCCCTCCCTTTCTCCTACCTTTCCTCCACACGTTCATTCCCTCCCTTCCTCCTCCTGTTTCTCCACTCGTTCATTCCCTCCCTCCTCTTCCCTTCCATCACACATTCGTTCCCTTCCTTCCTCCTCGCTTTCCTCAACACGTTCATTTTCTCCGTTCCTCTTTCCTAACTTCACCCGTTCATTCTCTCCCTCTTTTCTTTCCTCCACAAGTTCATTCCTTCCCTTCCTCCTCGCTTTCCTCTCTACGTTCAATTTCTCCTTCCTTCCTCCACCCTTACTTCACACGTTCCTTCTCTCCCTCTTCCCTCTCTTTTCTTCTGATGTTCTTTCAGTCCCTTCCTTTTCTCTTTCTCCCACACGTTCAATCTCTCCTTCCTTCTCTCTTTTTACCCCACGTTCATTCTTTCTGCCTCCTCATTCTTTCCTCCACTTTCTTCCCCCATTATCCCTCTCCTTCCTCCTGGCTCCTCCAATGGGTGGGGAGTAATGCCGAGGGGGAGGGATGACTTGGGTGGAGTGAAGTCTGGCAGGGGTGAGAGCTAGGAAGGGTAAGGGAAGAAAAGAGCGAAGTGTGAGGCTGGTAGGAGAGGGATGAGAGCTGGAAGGGGTGAGGGCTGGGAAGGATGAGGGCTGGGAAGGATGAGGCCTGGGAGGGGTGTGGACTATGCTGCTGAGAGGGGTGAGACCTGAGAGAGGTGGATCATGGATGGGTTGAGAGTTGGAAGAATTAAGAAAGGGTGGGGTGAGAGCAGAGAAGGGTAAGGGATGAGGGTTACGTGGGGTTAGGGCAGAGTAGAGGGTGAAGGCTGTGAAGGGTGGGGCTAGGAGGGGTGAGGGTTGGGAGGGGTGAAGGTGGAGAGGCGAGGGTTGGGAGGGGTGAGGGCTGGTAGCGGTGAGGGTTGCGCGGGTTGATAGGTGGGCTAGGTGAGAGGTTGGAGGGATGAGGGGCGGGTGGGGTGAAGGTTGGATAGGGCGAAGAGTGATCGTTGATAGGAGTGAGGACATAGATGAGGGACAGTTGAGGGCTGCAAGGGGTAAGGGCTGAGATGGGTGAGGGTTGAGATGAGTGGGGCTTGGGAGGGGTGTGAGCTAGGAGGAGTGAAGGCTGGGAGGGTTGAGAACTGGGACAGGTGAGGGCTGAGAGAGATGGGGGCTGTGAAGGGATAGGGGGGAATAGCCGGGAGAGAAGGAAGATAGAAGGGTTATAGTAGGGAGAAGTGAGGGCTGCGAGGGGCTAGGGCTGGAGGAGGCGAGGGATGAGGGCTGGATGGAATAAGGGTGGGACAGCTGAGGGCTGGGAGGGTTGAAGGCAGAGAGGGGATTGGACTGTGATGAGTGGAGGTTGGCAGGCGAGTTAGGTGAGTATTATGAGGGGTGAAAGCTAAGAAGGGCGATAGCTGAAAAGTTGGAGGGAGAGAGGTGCTGAGAGGGGACACTGGGGAGGGCTGGGAAGCGTGAAGAGGGGCAGTGGTGAGGGCTGGGAGGGGCAAGTGCTGCGAATGTTATGGGCTGGGAGGGGTACGGGATGGGAAAGAAGAAAGTTGTAGGCTAGGGATAGGCGGGAGGTAGAGGTGGAGAAGTTAGTAGAGTGTTGAGGGTTAGGCAGAGAGAGTAGCGAAGAATGGTAGGCAGTGAGGTGAGGGATGGCAACGACAGTGGTGAATGTCAGCGACAGAGATGAATGGGAAGGGTTGGGCAGTGTTATGGGTGGTGAGGGCTGGGCAGGGAGAGGAGTGGGGGCTTGGGTTAGGGCTGGGCAAGGAGAACGATTAGAGCTGGCTAGAGGGAGGAGAGAAAACTTGGCAGGAAAAGTGAAAACCCAGTGAAAAGGGAGGGAAGGGGTTGGGAGGAGGAGTGGTGAAGGTCAGGGAGAATGAAAAGAGGGTGAAGTGATGGGTGGGACAGAGACAATGGTTAGAGCTTAAATTCTTTATTTTCTCACACGTTTCAGGCTACACAGAACCGATCTTCAGAGAGTCTGAACCAAAATTGGCAGAGCGGAGACATTACACCCCTTGGAAATTCCCTCCCACTTGTCGTATCGCAGCCTGATTGGCGACATGAGAAGGGGAAGGGTGATTCCAGGGGTACACTTGCGGATGTCTCGGGTCTGTCACTTCATATTCTGTGTAGCCCGAAACGTTACATAAATATTTCAAGCTCTAGCCTGTGTCTCTGGGAGAGTGAAAAGAACGAGAGGGAGAATGGTGACGACCAGGGAGAATAGTGAGGGTGGTAAAGGCTTGGCGGAGAGAGTGGTGAGGGGGAAGAGGGAGGGTAAGGGGTTGGCGGAGTGAGGGCTGGCAGGTGTGGGTCGTGAAACAAGAGGGAGCAACCCATAACAGTTCCACACGTGTGCCACTTCACACACACACACACACACACACCACACACACACACACACATACACACACACACATACACACACACACACACACACTATACCTTCCAGTTTTCCCCCTCCAGGCTGTTTGCGATGCCGTGTCGGGTTTTGCTGTTATTGTGGCTCTGATAGTGCCGGTTTTTAGTTTTAATTAGAAACTTTCCTATTCTGAGGCGAAATGAAAGAAAAAAAACTTTAACTTTCCTCTATTTCGTTTAACAGGCTTCAGAAGTTTCCCTGTAAACAGAAGTTGTTTTTGTTTCAGAGGGTCGCTACTCACTCCTACATATTGTGTAACATGCACGACTCTGCTGGAAACAAGAGGAATGGAATTTTAACCAAACAAAAACTGAGTATTTTCCAGTGGATTAATATCCGAGCAGATTCCTGAATAAATAACAGATTTACATTTCTCTGTAAATCTGATATTGCTGAACAAAATATGTAACACAGGAGACGTCTATCTACTGCTATCTACCGCCAGACGCCATAATCCCGTAAGGGGTGGCCATTTGACTTTGAGTTCGTTGTTTTACGAGGAGGGACACTAACCCTCCACCAACCCACTTGTTGACACGTAGGGAGCACGTATGGTTTGGTTATATGGTTACCACCCAGCGTTGTAAATGGTTTCTTGGCTTACAGGAAACCATTAGGCTTGTCACTCAATGTAAAGCCACCTGTAAAGGAAAGAAAAGCAATAAGAAGTGACAGGAAAGATGGGAGAAATAGGAAGAGAGGAGGACAGGCACAGAAAAAGAATAATACAGGCTACGGAAGAAGTAGGCAGCACTACATCAAGTGAGTGGATGATGGTCGCCACCACCTACTACGCTGTACAAATGTATAAATCAAATATCTTGAATGCAGTTATTTTAGTCTTACTGCAGATTTGCTTAAAGTGATAGTTTTCGTGACATATAAAACTATCATTATCGAGAATTCTTAGTCCTTTTTCCAATGGCATTATGTATCTTATTACCGCTACGTATATAACTGTACTCAGCGCAGGAAAGGCGTCTTGGAGTAAAGGGTTACTGAAAATTGTCTAACCCTTCTAGTTAAATGCAAAATCTATTCTAATATGAACGAAACGGTTAGGAAATAAAAAGAATATAATGAGCAAGGACATTTAAATTGAATGGGTTAATAATAATAATGTTAATAATATTAATGATGGTGATGATAATAATAATAATAATAATAATAATAATAATGATGATGATAATAATAATAATAATAATAATAATAATAATAATAATAACAGTAAGTTATTATAATTAAAATAATAATAATAATAATAATAATTATTATTATTATTATTATTATTATCATTGTTGTTGTTGTTGTTGTTGTTATTGTTCTCATCATCATTATTCTCTCCGACAAGGAGACTATAATTTGCCACTGTTTTTTGGTTTGTTTGTACTGAGTAACTAAAAAGGGATTTGGACAAAATCTGGTGGGTAGATATCCCATGTCCCAGGGAACAGTCGATTCACTTTTGGGACCGATCCGGATCTTACTCCGGATTCTGGATCCGGAAAACACTTTTTGTGAAAACCCTAATCAGCGATGAGAAAACCTACCCCATTATGAAGAGTGATTTGGAAATTATGTTGCCCTTGTCGGAGAGATGCGCTCCACTGACTGCCCCTCTAGTTATTTTAAGTAGGCCTATTACCTCGCGTGGACAGAGTCCACCGAGGTATTGTTTTTGGCTGAGTTTCTTTTTTGTTTGTTTGCAACATTACGGAAAAACGGCTAAATGAAATTGCATGAAACTTTCAGGATATGTGGACACTTGTCCCAAAAGAAAGTGTTTACATTTTGAAGGCAATTGAGTGACCTTGAAAGGTCAAAATCGAGGTCACGGATATTCAAGGGACTATAACTCGAAACTGGTTGACGATAGATAGTTATCGTTATCAAGGTATAGGATATCTCATATGGGATTTCATTTGGCACCATGACCCTTGACCTTGAGCGACCTTGAAAGGTCAAATGCAAGATCACGTATTTCCAGAGGGCATAACTTGAAAACATTTGTGCCATTACCTTAAACTTTAATTTCCTAGTGACACTAAATGGCAGTACTGATTCAGTATTTAACAGCAATAACTACTGTCGGGCGAGGTTTGTTGTGCGTAGCAACACTTGATATTATTATTATTATTATTATTATTATTATTATTATTAATGATTATTATTATCATTATTATGATTATTATTATTATTATGATGATGATGATGATGATGATGATGATTATTATTACTATTTTTATTACTGTTATTATGATTATTATTATTATTATTATTATTATTATTATTGTTATTGTTGTTGTTGTTACAACAACAACAATAATAAAAATAATAATAATAATAATAATAATAATAAAAATCATCATCATCATCAAAATCAAAATCAATGGCACGTGTCACTGATTAATGCCTTTAAGGTTGAAATTCAGAGCACAGTATCCAGAAACGGCGGAAAAAAAATGTCACACAAAAAAAGGATGATTACCTGGAACTGACTACACAAGCAGTCTATTTTTTGTAGATATTTTTTGAGGGAGTGAGAGGTTCATTAAGACATGCAGATAAAAACAAGCGTTCGATACCTCAGTTAGGACGAGTTTTATTTAGCATTGTGATTGACATTTTTTTTTTGTGTGTGTATGTGTGTGTGTGTGTGTTCGTCCATTAGTTCAGTCAACAGATGACTGCAGTCAGCTAATTTCTCTTCATAATGGCAGCGCCAACAGGTAGCTATAGGTGGCTGGTGAAACAATAGTATCCCAAAAGTCAGGAGGTGACGTAATCACCGTGTCAATAACCCTTGAGTACGATGATGTATTATTATATATGTTTATCTATAGCCAGATGCCTTAATGACGTAATGGGTTGACCCACAAAGATCGCCTCTATGTCACCATGTCCTCTGCTATCAGGCTGCTCTCTCTTTAGATCACCCCCCCCTTCCTTCTCATAATCTCTTCATCCCATCTCTTCATCCCATCATCTGTCTCTATCTCCCTCTCCCCCCTTCCCCCATTCACCTCAATCATAATACGTTCTTCTAGTCAGTCCTCCATTATCCGTCCTCTCCACATGGGAAATCCATCTCAGAGAGTTTCTCCTACCGCTTTCAAATGCATCCACATTACAAGACAACATTAATTCTTTTCCTCATTTCCCTGTCTGTCTGTTCACGTAAATCCGCATGCGCCTCTCGAAAAACAGTTTCAACTGTTTCATTATTTCTTTCCAATTCAGATGATTTTATTGAACTTATTATGGAATTGGGGAGGTGGGGAAGTTACTTGTAGCTTTATTTCATTCTTTCACTACCACAGATCCTTCCTTTATATGCTGGTAGTATAAAAAAAAAAAAAAAAAAGAATGACGTCACGGAATTCAGTGGGTTACCCCCAAATAATTGCTGGAATAAACATTAGTTGCCGCTAATAGAGTGTATAAATATGAAAACAACCCCATCAGTCGAGGACATACTTTGTAGTTTAGTCCTCCTGCTTCCAGACCATTTTTCTCTGTTTCTTGGAAACCTCTCCTCAACTAAGAAAGATCCCCCAGTCCTCTAGTAGAAAAAGCCTCTCATTCCTTAATCAAGAGAGGTAGTTCATTTTTCTAGTAAGAAAGATCTCTCATTCTTTAAATAAGAAAGGTCTTCTATTCCTCCAGTAAGAAAATCTCCCAGTCCTCAACTAAGGAAGGTATCCCTGAAGGTAAATAAGACAGTCATGTGATACATGTCAGAAAAGAAAAACACGTCCTCTGACTGGAGGGGTTAATCAGCAAAACACAGGCATGAGTGGGTGTAGTTCAGTGACTCAGCCCCATGGGAAACATTCAGAAAAAACGTTTCGTTAAGTAGCCGTTCTTAGCTTAGGGTCTGAACACTGCCAAAAAGATAAATATAACATTGCATACTTGTCTGTCTATATGGCGGGTACGATATTACGCCCTTGAAATAGCTGACATCTTTTGTATACAATATTCTTGCAAATACCAAGCCATTATATTCACGTTAGGAAGGACCTCTCGCACTGCAGGAGTTAACTGACGTGATACATAACCTTTCCAGTTCGAAAAGTCTATTCCAAGCTGAAACGTAGCAAGAAATACATAAAACCTATTTGGGGTGAAGGGCTTAAAACTACTAAGAATTCTAAACCCAGCACCATATTGCATACGCCTTTATTGAAGAGAATATAGGATGTTTCGTAACACCTATTCCTTAAAGGCATATTTTGCATGTAAGATCTTTTTTTTTCCTTTTGTGCATTAGTAAGGGAACCTATGTTGATGCTAAAATATACATCAACACCGTAAAAGAGACTATCAGGTTGTACTGTACACAATAAATTACTATGAAAGATGTATTACGAAGTCTCCTTTGCCACTTAGAATGTGGACCATGAACACACACACACACACACACACACACACACACACACACACACACACACATCTGGAACATCTATTGACAGAACTGAACTAAATTTATATCATAATTACATTTCTGCAGTTGGTCCTTGGATGACTTGGTCTAACCTCCTCAGACAGATGACGTAATCATTTATATTTTATGTTACCGGCAGACGATTTAAGTCAGTTTATGTGAGCGTCTCTGTAGTGGAAAAGAAAATTGAGGATATATCTAACTCCTATATACTGTATATTCTTACGGAACAGAGAAAGATAATGTACAATTTAAGTGAGAATACTAAAAATCACTACTGTCCCGTAAAGTTCCAGGTTCAAAACAAAGAGTTAGGTAAAATTACAAGTTAAAGTTTAATGCTCAAACTAACAACAAAACATTCAGGACTCATAAGGATAATGTAATGGCAAAAACAGGTTAAATATATGGTTAACTGCAATAGCCTCTATTAACACGAAATTAGCATGAGTACATTTATCTAAGTTAGCCCTGTTAAAATGAAAATACACTGGGTAATGCTCAGTAAATGCAAGATAAATTATTACAGATACAAAATATTATTAATGATGACTGACATAAAGAACCCTACATGAATTACAAAAACTTCACTAGGCCTACAAATTAAACTTATGCTATACAGTACAAGAACAAAATGCAACAACACTTATACTCAAATTACACAGCTGCTAGTTGGTTGGAGACTTCCTGAGCACTCAATGATAACTGTACAGGGGAGGACAGAGATGTGAACAAAATGAGGAGCAGATCTAAGTGGCAATGATGCAGAGACTGAGCTCATTATATAGGGGCCGGCAGAGCCTGATACAACTTGTAAGAAGGACGCGCAAATGAAGCCATGGGGACAAAGAGTTGACAATCCCGCTCTGAACAACAGAAAGGACGACTTACTCTACTTTAACGGCAGAAGGGGGGGACTGAGGCAGAACACGGTCATGATCAAACATGCAGCATACTGTGCGTTAAAATTACACAAAGGATGATGAAATCATAGGCTATGTAACACCTCCCCACAAAGAAAAAAGAAATTTACAAAGGAAATTTCTTATTACTCTAAAACAATCTGTGTATGGCATTACAGAACATGCAAAAGTCTTTCCAAGTGTTGCAAAACATGAGATCTCCCTACGACGTTCAGTCATAGGTACTTGCCAGTATCCCTTTAACAAATCAAACTTACTTATGTACCTAGCCTTTCCGATCTTGTCTATGCAATCTTCCACGCGAGGGAGAGGGTAAGTGTCTGTTTTGGTTATCTGATTAACACGTCTGTAGTCAATGCAAAGCCGCTGTGACCCACCTGGCTTAGGGACTAGAGTGACAGGAGAACTCCACTCGCTCTGACATGGCTCAATCATCTTGTGGTCCAACAGGTAGCCAAGCTTCTTCTGGATGAGAGGAACTTTCACTGGGTTCACACGGTAAGGAGGCAATTTAATTGGCTTTGCGTCTCCAACATCGACATCATGCATCAACACGGTGGTTCTTCCTGGAGTAGCATGGAACACTTGCGGGTACTCCTGCAGTAATGCCGAAAACTCCTGCCTTTCCTCGGGAGGTAGATGAGAAAGCATAGTCTGGAGATCATTCATGATATCAGGATTCTTCCCCAAACTATCACTCAGGCTCATACTGCATGGGAGAGCTTCACTTGCAGACTCGGGTGGAACAGCTACAGTGCAGACTGGATTATTTTCGTCCCGCCTGTGATATAACTTTAGCATGTTGATGTGACATAGTTGCTTGTTCTTTCTACGATCTGGTGTGGCGATGACATAGTTGACATCACTGAGTTTCTTCTCCACGAAATAAGGACCACTAAACTTGGCTTGAAGAGGTTGCCCATTAACTGGTAGCAGAATCAAAACCTGATCTCCTGGCTGAAAGTGGCGTAACCTGGACTTCTTATCATACCAAGTCTTCATCTTCTCCTTAGCAGCTCCTAAATTCTCTCTCGCCAGCTGTAAAGCAGTGGACAGCCGTTCTTTGAACTTCATCACATACTCCAGCAGGTTGACGTCATCTTCCTCCGACAGCCAGCATTCCTTGAGTAACTTAAGGGGTCCTCTTACTTCATGGCCAAACAGTAGTTCAAAAGGTGAGAAGCCCAGTGATTCATTTGGAGATTCTCTTGCGGCAAATACGACGAATGGAAGACCTTTATCCCAGTCTTTCTGATGTTCCAAACAGTATTTCTTGAGCATCGATTTGAGTGTTTGATGATATCTCTCCAACGCTCCTTGGGTCTGGGGATGGTAAGCTGAAGACGTGATCTGGGTGATGCCCAACTCTTTCAGAGACTGCTTGAAAACATTCGACATGAAATTACTTCCCCGGTCTGACTGTACCTCCTTGGGCAGACCAAACTTTGTGAAGAACCCTAGCATTTCCTTAACCACGTTCTTTGCAGAGATATTTCTAAGTGGAATGGCTTCAGGATAACGAGTAGCCATATCAATCTGGGTCAACACATAAGAAAATCCTGAAGAAGTCTTAGGAAGAGGGCCCACAATATCGACCTACACACGGGTCAATGGCGCCTCAAAAGAAGGAATGGGAACTAGAGGGGCAACCTTTTCGGTCTGATTACACTTCCCCACAACTTGACAGGTGTGACAAGACTTACAATACCAGGAAACATCCCTGAAGATACCTGGCCAGTAGAAGTGTTTCAAAATGCGTGCCACAGTCTTCTTCACTCCAAGGTGTCCTGCCAAACTGGAATCATGAGCCACTCTAATGATATCCTGCCTACAAACACGAGGGATGACAACTTGATGTACAACCTTCCATTCACAGTCGGCTGATGCTGTTGGGGGTCTCCACTTCCTCATAAGTACTTCTGACTTTATATAATAACAAGTAGAAGCACCGGCTGACTCTTCTTCACTGTAAGCAAAGTTAGCTAGACCTTTCAACTCAGGGTCAGCAACCTGCAACTCAACCAACTCTTGACGAGACAAATTATCAACACTACGGGGTACTGCCTCATCTGGTGAGTGGTCCAAATTAGCAAGAAAAGTGTCAACTAGGACAACATCATCATCATCATTATCCTCTAAATCACCAGTAACTTTAGACTTAGCCCTAGTGACAACACATGCAGGGAACACATCAGGGATATCACAATCCCGGGCCGCAGCCACTGGTTCACTAGACAACTGAGGAGCTGGACACACTTGACTTCCACCAATATCATTTCCAAGTAAGAAAGATACACCTGACATTGGAAGTGTCTCAACCAACCCAACCATAACGGAACCATTAACAAAACCAGACTCTAAATTCACTCTGCACAGAGGGACAGAGAAGTAATTATTTCCTACACCTTGTAAGATTACAGTTTCATCAGAGGAATTAACATTAGAGCCTAGAACACTGGTCAGCATAAGGGATTGGCAAGCACCTGTATCACGATATATTTTAACTGATTTCCTGTCATTACTGTCCAGAGGACTGACAAAACCATCAGACAGGAAATTAGCACATGAACTCTTGAGAGTGTCACCCACGTTACTGCTCAAAAGAGGAGCTCCATCATGAGAATTTAAGTTACCCCTCAAAGCAGGTTCAGTTAACTCAGTTAAAGAATTCTGGGAACTCTCAAGAGTGGACACTAGACCAATTGACTGAATATTTAAAGACTCCTTTTTGTTCACATCACGCTGTCTCCTGAAACATTTCTCCGTAGTATGACCAAGCTTACTACAATAAGTACACTTACTTTTCTGAAATCTAGAGGTGAAGCTGGTATTTACTTCCTGAGAAACATCATCTTTATTCTCTTTCCTGTTACCTGTACTCTGAGTAGAGGCAACGTACTTACTCTCAGCTTTCCTTTTTTCTTTAGAATATCTCTTGTGAGTGAGGACATAATCATCAGCTAAAACTGCAGCATCAGACAAATTATCTATTCTTTTCTCATCAAGATATAGGCTTACATCTTTATAAATACACCTCTTGAAGTCCTCCAGCAAAATCATCTGCTTAAATTTACCAAAATCAGAATCCACATTCTTAGAATTTAACCATTGCTCTAACAGATCTTCTTTGATTTTTGCATACTCAACATGGGATTACTTATCTTGCTTATAAGTTGTCCTAAATTTTACTCTATAGGCTTCAGGAACAAGCTCATAGGCCTTAAGAATCAAGCTCTTAACTACATCATAATTATCAGATTGATCCTGAGGCATAAATGCATAAGTTACTTGAGCTTTACCGGTGAGAACAGTTTGAAGGAGTACTGGCGAATACTCCTTGGGCCAATTAAAACCTGTAGCTACCCTCTCAAACAACTGAAAATACTTTGTTAAATCAGATTCATTAAAAGGAGGGACAAGTTTAACATTTTTAGCCACATCAAAATCATCAGAGCTAGATGATCCAGTTCCACCTTGTTTCATGCGATACTCATGGTCTGCCTGAATCCTGGCAAGTTCAACTTGTGTGTGTATCTGTGCCTCCTGAATACGAGCCTCTGCCTCCTTAGCACGAGACTCCTGCAGGGCTAGCTGTAACTTAGCTAATTCAATCTGCGTTTGCTCATTTGGAGGAGTTACATTAAACAAGCTTTCATTAATCATGTCAACAATTTGATCTTTAGAATGATGAGAGCGAACAGCAATTCCCAATTGTTGAGCAACAAGCTTAAGTTCATTCTTTGTTCTGTTTTCTACATCATACACTGTTTGCACATTTGACAAAAAACCTTTGGCTTCTCAAGTATAGTATAGTAGACATCATGAATAAGTAACAGTCACAAAATATCAAGCAATATCCTTATGATAATATCCTGAATATCCTGATAAGAGGTCCCCAAATTTATGTTACGGAACAGAGAAAGATAATGTACACTTTAAGTGAGAATACTAAAAATCACTACTGTCCCGTAAAGTTCCAGGTTCAAAACAAAGAGTTGGGTAAAATTACAAGTTAAAGTTTAATGCTCAAACTAACAACAAAACATTCAGGACTCATAAAGATAATGTAATGGCAAAAACAGGTTAAATATATGGTAACTGCAATAGCCTCTATTAACACGAAATTAGCATGAGTACATTTATCTAAGTCAGCCCTGTTAAAATGAAAATACACTGGGTAATGCTTAGTAAATGCAAGATAAATTATTACAGATACAAAATATTATTAATGATGACTGACATAAAGAACCCTACATGAATTACAAAAACTTCACTAGGCCTACAAATTAAACTTATGCTATACAGTACAAGAACAAAATGCAACAACACTTATACTCAAATTACACAGCTGCTAGTTGGTTGGAGACTTCCTGAGCATTCAATGATAACTGTACAGGGGAGGACAGAGATGTGAACAAAATGAGGAGCAGATCTAAGTGGCAATGATGCAGAGACTGAGCTCATTATATAGGGGCCGGCAGAGCTTGATATAACTTGTAAGAAGGACGCGCAAATGAAGCCATGGGGACAAAGAGTTGACAATCCCGCTCTGAACAACAGAAAGGACGACTTACTCTACTATAACGGTAGAAGGGGGGACTGAGGCAGAACACGCTCGTGATCAAACATGCAGCATACTGTGCGTTAAAATTACACAAAGGATGATGAAATCATAGGCTATGTAACAGTCGATCAGGGCAGTACTCCCGTGGTGGATGGAAAGCTGATGACAGGGAGTGCTGGAGCTCCCGTTTCATCAGCCCTCAGGACTAGTTCCTGACCATCCCCCTTTGCTGAACTTTTTCAGTGTCTCAGTTACACAGAGAGTAGGCCAGCATGCTCTCCAGTGCAAATTTCTCTAACTATCTTCACCAAACTACATGCACAGTACACACTACACTTCCTATTCAAAAATCAACAAAAATGGCATCTACTAATCAAGCCTCGGAGTCCCCAGGGGGGGGGAACATAAATGCCCCCGCCATCCGCCCCTCTCCCGGTGACGACTCAAGGTGCCTAGAACCACTGTCTGACTCTCTTCTTCTTCATTTCTGCAACATTCGCGGCCTTTCATCTAACTTTCGCTCTGTTGATCACCACCTCTCCTCCTCTAAACCTCACCTTCTTTTTCTGACGGAGACTCAGCTGTCTGAGGCAACCGACAGCAAACCCTTTTCTGTTTCCTCCTACTTTCTCTATACTCATTTCAAAGCCAAAGGTGGCTGTTGTGTATACATACGCAAGGACTTATCTTGCTCTCGTGTTCCTGAACTTGATTCTTCTGAATTCTCCACACTCTGGCTTCGGCTTTCCTGTCATTCTTTGACTAAATATATCTGTGCTGTTTACTTATCCCCTAATTCTACTGACTATCAAAAATTCTTCGACTATCTTACTTCTACGATGGAACACATTCTGTCCATTTCTCCTTTCTCTGAAATCTTCATTCTTGGAGATTTCAATGTTCACCAATGTTTCAATGTTTGGCTCTCCTCTCCTTTCACGGATCCACCTGGTGAACAAGCCTACATCTTTTCTATCCTTAATGACCTAGAGCAGCTTGTACAGCACCCTACCCGTATCCCTGACCGCCTTGGAGAGAGCTCCAACATACTTGACCTCTTCCTCACAACTAATCCTTCTGCTTACTCTGTTAATCTTTTCTCTCCGTTGGGCTCCTCCGATCACAACCTTATTACCTTAACCTGTCCTATCACTCCGGTACGGCCTGTGGACCCTCCAGGGAAACGTCGTCTGTGGCATTTTGGAGCCGCGAACTGGGAGGCCCTCAGGCAGTACTTCTTTGATTTTCCCTGGAATGATTATTGCTTCCATGGCCGTGAGCCATCTGAGTGTGCCTTGCGCATTACGGAGGTTATTCTCTCGGGCATGGAAGCATACATTCCTTTCTCATATCCTTTGACTAACGCAAGAAAGCCTTGGTTTAATCACGCTTGTTCTAATGCTGTCCACAACAAGGAGAAGGCCTACAAAAGGTACCGGAGCCAACCCACCCCTGAATCACATCATCTTTACGTTTCTGCCCGGAATCGTGCTAAGTCTGTTCTTCGCTCTACTAAAAATAATTTCATCCATACTAAATGCTCTCAACTCTCCAACTCGAATTCTTCCCGCTCCTTCTGGCACCTTGCCAAAAATCTTTCTAACAACTTTACTTCATCATCCTTCCCTCCTCTTTTCTACTCTGATGGAGCAGATCTCTTCGCACAGACTTTCTCCTCCAATTCCACCTTAGACGATTCCAGTGCTGTTCCTCCATCACTTCTCCCCTCTGACTTCCTCATGGCTGACATTAAAATTTCTTCAGCTGATGTATTTTCTGCCATCACTGGCCTCAGTATTAACAAGGCATATGGGCCTGATGGGGTCCCTCCTGTTGTTCTCAAGAACTGTGCTTCTGTGCTTACACCCTGCCTAGGCAAACTCTTTCGCCTTTGTCTGTCAACTTGTACCTTTCCTTCTTGCTGGAAGTTTGCTCTCATTCAGCCAGTCCCAAAGAAGGGTGACCACTCCCAACCCTCCAACTATCGTACAATTGCTTTAACGTCCTGTATTTCAAAAGTTTTCGAGTCAATTCTTAATAGAAAAATTTTACGGCATCTTTCCTATCACAACCTTCTTTCCGATCGTCAGTATGGGTTCCGTCAGGGACGCTCCACTGGCGATCTTCTCACCTACCTTTCAGACTCCTGGTCATCCTCCTTTCGGGACTTTGGCGAAAGCTTTGCCATTGCACTTGACATCTCAAAGGCTTTCGATCGAGTCTGGCATAAATCTTTAATTTCCAAACTGCCCTCCTACGGTTTCTATCCTTCTATCTGTGCCTTCATCGCTAGCTTCCTTTCTGGTCGTTCTACAGCCGCTGTTGTAGACGGCCATCGTTCTTCTCCTAGATCTATCAACAGTGGTGTTCCTCAGGGCTCTGTCCTATCACCAACTCTCTTCCTTTTATTCATCAATGATCTTCTAAGCTGTACATCTAACCCTATCCACTCATATGCTGATGACTCCACCCTTCACCTTTCTATTCGGTTCCCGCAACGCCCATCTCAACAATTACTTCAAGAAACAAGGGATGAGGCTATGGCACACCTAATGTCTGACTTGGCTCGTATCGCTGACTGGGGTAAAAATAATATGGTTGTCTTTAATGCATCTAAGACTCAGTTCTTACACCTATCAACCCGACAAAATCTTCCACAGGTATACCCATTAATGTTTAATAATATTCAGCTTAATCCTGCATCATCCTTGAACATGCTTGGGGTTTCATTTACTCGGGACTTATCTTGGAAAGACCATATTACATCTCTTGTAAAATCTGCTTCCAAGAGATTGGGTGTGCTAAGCCGACTCCACTCTTTCTTTACCCCTGCACAATTGTTGACTCTATACAGGGGTTTTATCCGCCCCTGTGTGGAGTACAACTCTCATGTGTGGGGAGGCTCCCCACATACAGCTCTTCTCAATAGGGTGGAGCCAAAGGCTTTTCGTCTCATTAACTCTCCTCCTCTTACTGACTCCCTTCAACCTCTGTCTCTTCGCCGCACTGTTGCATCTTTATCTCTTTTCTATCGCTACTTTAATGGTCACTGCTCCTCTGAACTGTCTGCTTGCATTCCTCCACCTCTACGACGGGCGCGTAGCACCCGTCTGGCAGCAAACTCTCATCCCTTTTCTGTCCAACTCTCTAATGCAAGAGTTAACCGTTACTCCCAGTCTTTCATTTATGCAACAGGTCAGCTCTGGAACTGTCTCCCTCTATCTGTTTTTCCTGCTGCCTATGATCTCCAGTCTTTCAAACGCAGTGTGTCCAGGCATCTCAAAATGATCGGATCTTGAATTTGGCTCTCTATTGTATTTTGTTTTTCTCTTGGAGGGAACTGTTACTGCGGGCCATGGCCTTTGGTTCCTTCTTCCTCGCATTAAAAATATATATATATATATATATATATATATATATATATATATACATATATATATATATATATATATATATATATATATATATATATATATAAAGGCGTAATGAGGTTGAAGGAGCTACTGCAACATCCAGTGGTTAGATGTCTTCATCGGAATGACGGCCTTCCTGTAAGCGTATGTGTTGCAGACTCCAAGAGCTGGCTTGAGATTTTCGACTGTGATATCACCAGGAGCGACGGCTGGCCATCATCCCTTCAGCATGACTCTTTCACTGCCTGTAAAAAATTTTTATCTAAGCGATTCATCCATTAGAAGTTACATAAATTACTGCATTCTCAACACACCACCACCATATCAATAGTACCCAACTCTCGGGAGTTTCTCTTTGGTAGTTTTAATACTTACCCATTACCAATAATTAAAGTCTTTTGTCAATAAGGGCTACAGAAACATACTCTGAAATACTGTTTAAAAATTTTATTGCTATGGAGCAATCTGATATGTTTTGAAAGGAATGTTGAAATTCACATTCCACTGACTTTTTATAAGTAAGAGGAAGCGTGTTGTTCTCCACAGTTGTTACCAGAGTTGTCACTGAACCAACCATTTTATTTTGTATGCAAGACACAGGAGTAATACACCCAGAATTCTGCATGATTTATGTACACATTTAGCTAATCAGGCCTGCATTATCATTTGCAAAGTACGGTAAAAAATCTCAGACACCTATTACTGTCTATTAAGATAAAAATCTTTACTGTGCGTTAATACGAAATGTCAGTGACTACAGATGAATCCATGTTGTTTGCTTCGCTAGATATAAAAAGAATAAACTATATGAACGATATAAACAAATCATTTAAACACTCTTGCAAAATGAGTTAAGTGTGAATGGAGGAAAGAAGTAAGGTAAAAGAAAATTATTTAGAGCTCAAGGCACATAATGAGTGTGAATTTTATAGTAAAAGACCAGTTTTTAACTGGCAATAATAGCATGGAAAAAGTTCGAAAAGAAACTACTGATTATTCAGATAGTCCCAAACAGTTCAGAGGTGCTTCAAATTGGAATGAATTATAATACAATTTCGTTACTTTTAAACATCAAAGGAAGATCTTGATATTTCATACCATTAAACAAAATAAGTAAACTTGGCTACAGAATGAGATTTCGTCCGTGCAGTTTATTTATAAATTCCCTCATAATAAGATAGCCAACTAGTGTGATTGTGGGGGAACATGAATGTCTAAGTTGTAAATGTAAGGAAGGGATAAGGGTCCTTAGTATTTTATTCTAGAAAAGACAGATAATTATATTCAGGTCAGTAAAATCCAGCTCCATTAGAGTTAAAATCTGAAGGTTGTTTGTTCCAAAGGGTAAAAAAATTAGTCAAAAGTTGTCTGCACTCGAGCATAGTGCCTAAAGCAGCTAAGCAGTCTGTAATTTCTATGCTCTCTCAGTATACACTTCCTCGAATCCCCGATTTCATTTTTTTCCTAGTCCATTCTCAGAATATCACAAACTCCTTCCTTGTAAGAAAATATTTAATGAACATTACATTCTGCTTTTATTCAGTATTCAACTTGAACTATAGAGTTAGCCAGAATCCTTATCATCTCAAGATTATTCCTATGCCACATAACCGTCGCTAGTAATCATTTTTAATCTTGGGCAGACGAACAAGAGGTTTTTATAACAAATAACTTTTATTTCATTATGTTGTTCGAAGAGGACATCTTGTACTGACATAGATCTAATACAACATTTCTCGACCTGCACTGAGTAAGGAAAATCTCTTTCTGACTCACTGAGTCTTAATGATACCAGTTGTTCAGTCCAAACACACAGAGATCTGGAGAGGGGAGGTGGCTGCACGGGTCTTCAAAATGTAACATGTTGGAATTTCATTCAGTGATTTTTGTTGCTTTAGTATATTTTGTTGTTGTTAAATCCAAATGTCACACCGGTTATCCTCCATCACGTAAGATTTTTTCACAAAATTATGAAGAATATTATTCAAGAGATTGCTTGAACTGGCATATAGGCAAAAGTAAAAATGTATATACAGCTGTAAATATGAAATTAAACGAAAAGCTTACCACTAATAGATCATAAACTCCTTCATGTAAAGCCACTTTTTTTTTCCCCTCAAAGCTGCACCTGGGACTTCTCTGCTTTGGTGTTAGTGATGGATTCTCGCAGTGCAACATCCAGCTGCAAACGGCCAGCATGTCGACATTCTAATTTTTTGGTATCTTCTCTCAATCAGTTTTTATCCTGACAAAATTTTTCACCATCTTCTTCACTCCGAGTTCCGAAATTTTCCGGAAAGTAGTCCAAATCAGCATTCAGAAAATGTACTTTGAGACTTACGCTTCATCCCAGGGCCAGGAACTTTCCCAGCACCCAGCTTACAATGTCCCTGTACTTGGCATCAATCAGTCCTGGAAAACCTCCTGCACATATATCTGAGACTTCTGTCAAGGGTTTAACAGACTGCTACATTAGGCCAAATTTTATATATAGAGGGGGCGAAAAAACATTGTTTTGATCAATCAAACATTCTCGTAAAACATTCTTTGTCCTGATGAAAGATATCTCCTATTTGGCCATTGTTTCTTAACCCAGTGGATATTCCTGGCCCTGCCATCCCACTCACACAAGACACACGGAAACTTTGTATAGCTTGACTGTTGTCCTAGCGGTATATAAATTACCTTAAAGTCTCCACAGTCATCTAATTGTGTTCATTCTAACTTGAAACCATTAGGATGTTTTCATTACTTTCCCTGAGGTGCACTGAATGAACTATGGGAACAGGAGCATCCGTGTTACCAGTGAGTAAAAGAACTATCTTAATTCTTCTTTTTGAAGAAACAATGAATAGTCATCACTCAACAACACTGTAAATGACATCAGAGTGTTCTACTAGTCCATCAGGATGTGTTCAATAAAGCCAGTCATCGATAAAATATGAGAGAAAACATTTTTCTCGGTTCCTATATCAGAAGAATGATGTGCCTGGTGATATTAATAATATCTGGATTCAGATCTGAAGCTTAAGTCTCAGCAGTCTCCTTAGCAAGGCGTAAGTCATCCACCAAATCATTTAGTTGAAGTTGAGAGAAAAAAGTGATGTTCTGTGTTATCGCTATCGCACTGGAAGTCAACATCATCATACTCGTAATTCCCAATTCTTTCTAGGACAGAGGTACAAAGTATGTTTTCAAGGTTTTCAGGTGGTATTGCGACGAGTATCTCTGGTCCACGAGCAACAACCCGAAAGGCAGATGGGAGGTTTGGGTAAAGAATTTCTTTTCTATTTTTGGTGTTGTATCTTTGAACATTACATGTGCAAAAGTAGCAGCCATCACTGTGATTCTTAGGCTCCCTCGAGTTCACTGGAACAACAGAACGAAAACATTTTCTTGTTTCTTTTGTCCATTGCCTTAGTTCTTCAACACAAATAGAGCAGATTTTATGAGGAGCCCATGATTTGTCCTGAGCTCCAAGTTTCACTCCAGAATAAGCAAAGTATGCTTTTTCGATAAAGTCTATAATATTTCTCTGTTGTTTTCTTATGACAAATTAACCACAAATGAACAGAAACTGTCTGGACAGTTAACATAACCTCGTGTAGCCATTGCCAAATAAACTACAGCTGACCCTGACACAAATAATAAAGTGCAATAAACTCCTTTAGAAAAATAATACTCATACAATGCACTTCTGGACAGTATTAAGCTAATCACTCCTTCAATGGACGCCCGTACACTATTGCGGCAAGATGTAAACTGACATGCTTCCTTGTTTCCCCTTCTAAACTACTCTCTCACCAATTGATGTTCATGTTTAATCCTGTTTTAATGCAAAAAAGTAAGTGCCAGATCCCCATTTAGATATGTAATTTAGTGTAGCAGTACTCTGTTTTTAGGGTAGCTCTACAGTGAGTGGCAGACCAAATGATTTCCTGTAAACCAGGAAATCGTTTATATTGCTGAGTGGTAACCTTATAGCTAACCAACACGTGTTTCCTGCGTGACAAGTGGGTTGGCGGAGGGTTAGTGCCCCTCCCTAACTAACTAAAAATAACTAACTAAAAATACGAATAAGAAGCCTTGGACCAGGATTAACCAACAGTTCATGACTAAGGACCGAAGAAAGGACATCGTACGGATTGCGACGTGGAATGAAGGAGTGCAAATGGTGAGGTGCTTGAGGGTTCAAAAGTGGATGTAGGTAGATTAACTGAAACTAAATGGTGAAGTGAGAATGTGAGGGAATGAGAGTATGGATGAGGTATTTGCGCGGAAGTGAGTGAGAATAAGGGGGCAAAAGAAGGAGTGTGTATTGTTGTGTGCAAGAGATGAAAGAAGAATATAAGAGAGTATGGATCAGTTGGCTCAAGAATTCCATGGGTAAGATTGAAAGTTGGATTACAAATGTGGGCGACTGTGTGTGTATTCGCCAACGGAAGATCATGCAAGAAGAATGAAAGAAGAATTCTGGACAAGTGTGGAGGTGTGCATGGAAAAGTTTGAAAAGAATGAGAGAGTGTTTTTGATTGGAGATATGAACAGAAAAGTAGGGAATGTGAAAGTGGAAGGAGTAGTTGGTGAGTCGGGTGTGCCTGCAGAAGTGGGTGACAATGCTAGTGCTCTAGTGGACATTTGTACCGGGAGGGGGTTGGTGATAGCCAAATCCCTCTTTAGACACAAAATGATCCACAGGTATACGTGGTGAGTGATGAGAAGGGTGGGTGATGATCTGAATGAATGGAAAGCAGTGATTGATTACGTATGTGTGGATGATAGAATGAGGTGTGTACTGGATGCAAGAGCATGTAGAGGTTGTGGGAGTGGACTTTCTGACCACCACTTGGTAGTGGTGAAAGTCAAGGTTGAAATGTAGTGGAGGAATAGAAGGGGAAGACAGGAGGAAGTAGTTCTCACAAGGAAGGGGGTAAGGTTCCAAGACGATGGAAAAAAGGCAGAATCTTTGAGAGAAGTGGAGGAGCGACTGGGTAAATATGATTTGGAGTAGATGGGGGACGTGGAGGGTGTGTGCAAGATATACACACAAGAAATCTGTGCAGCATATGAGGTGGTGTGTGGGGTGAAGAGAATAAGAAAGAGGATGCAAGGAACAGCATGGTGGAATGAGGAGGTGAGACAGGCTGTGGCACAAAAGAAAGCATATAGTGAGTAGATGAGAGACAGGGGTATGGAGGAAGTTGAGAGACAGAAGAGAGAGTCACATGTTGAGAGGACGAGAGAGGTGAAAGGAGTGACTGAGGAATTTGGAAGGATTTTGAGTGTAAAATCAAGGGAATGTAAGAAAATGTTCTGGAAAGAGTAAAGATAGTTAGACAGGGTGCTAAAAAAGTTAGTCGGGGAGTGAAAGATACAAATGGTAGATTATCCTCACTCTGTCTCTCCATGTGACTCCACATGCTCACCTCAAATAACTCATTTCCACTGCTCTCACTCTTGACTTCTGTCCCTTCAACAAAGTCCAAGCTTCACTTCCATACGTTAGAGTTGGTATCACAATACTGTCATGTAGTAGCTTTTTCACTTCCCTGCTTACTTCCCTGGTTCTTATCACTGCTTTCAATGAACCAACAACCTTTCTTCCTTGTTGCACCTTTTCAAGCACTTCACCCTCTAAATTTCCATCCTTACTCATCACACTATTCAAGTACTTAAACGCACTCACATTTTCCACTTCCTCCTCTTCCAGCCTCACTGTACATTCACTGACTTCATTTCTCTCGAAGACCATAACTTTACTTCTCCCTACATACTGTATATGTGATATACTGCGATATATGTGAATTTTTCCGTTGTTAACTTTCTCTAATATTAATTTCCCTTTTTTTATTCATTTTTACCATGATATGCTTATATTCTACCTGAGACATGGCGTGTCAGAGGCGTGACCTAAATGACCTATATCGGTTAGCTAAGTATTCTTCAGTTACACAAACTAAACAACCTGAACACTAGATTCCAATAAATTATTCTATTAACTTATGACTGCAGATTGTTCTCTCTCTCTCTCTCTCTCTCTCTCTCTCTTTCTGTGTGTGTGTGTGTGTGTGTGTGTGTGTAATTCACCGGGTCGGTTGGAATCACGTGGTGGTTGTGATCATCAGCTTTTCACCCTCCCGGGAGAGAGCTGAGAGCTTATACAGTCCGATCTAAGGGCAAAGTCTTGACCTTCACACACACACACACTCTTGCTCAAGGGGGACAGTAACCACCCGCTTTGTCAATGAATCTGTGTGTGTGTGTATGTGTGTGTGTGTGTGTGTGTGTGTGTGTGTGTGTGTGTGTGTGTGTGTGTGTGTGTGTGTGTGTGTGTCTTCTCACCTAAATGCATTTTTACAGGAATGAGACAAGCTCGTACTGTTCCGCATTTTAAACCTTTTTTATCATACATATCCTTAAATTTATGAGCAGTTTTGGCACATACTGCTTCATTCGGTAGTGCATTCCACCGATCAAGTGTCATATATGGGAAACTAACTTTCCTTACGTCTTTATTACCCTTCTTTTTATGCAGTTTTTGCAGTGCCCTCTTGTTGATGCTTACCTAAAGGGTACATACTCATTTATGTCTATTTCATCTTTCCCTGTGATGTATTTATGTAGCATAATCATGTCTCCTCTTTCCCTTCTCTCCTGTAATGTCGGTAGGTTCAGTTTTTCTAGTCTTTCTTGATAGCTTAGATCCTTAAGCTTGGTACCCATCTTGTAGCTGCTCTTTGTACTTTTTCAATCTTATCTATGTGTTTTTTGTGATGTGAATTTTAGACTACTGATGCATACTCCAGGGTTGGCCTGATGAATGACGTTATTATCTTTCTTTGCAGGTCTTCATTAATATATGTGAATGCTACTCTCATATTGGCAAGCAGTGTATACATGTTCTATACCTTTCCATGGATGTGGTCAACTGGAGATAGTCTGTTACTGATAATCACTTCTAGGTCCTTCTCCTTTTCTGATATGTGTGGGGCTGAAGTTTCTAGTTTATAATCCTAATCTGGTCTTTTCCCACTTTTATCAAACATGGCATATTTTGTCCTCATTAAATTCCATTTGTCATCTCTTGCTCCAATCATGAATCTTATATAATTCTTCTTGTAGCTCTCTGCAAGAGTCTGTGTTTGTAATTGTTCTTTGTACTTTTGCATCAACAGCAAACATGTTTAGATAATTTCCATTTCCAATGTTTCTGTCAGTGTCATTTATATATACTCCGCGCCAGCACTAAACCTTGTGGAATTCCACTGATCACTTCTCTCCATGGCTGTATGATGAGTAATTTCCCCTTAGTACTGTTCTCATTTCCCTTTTTCTGAGAAAATTTTGCGTCCAACAGTACAGATTACCCTGGATTCCTCCTTGATGGCACAGTTTCCATAAAAGTCTTCGGTGCTTTACTTTGTCGAATGCTTTCTTGAAATCTAAATAGATACACTCTACCCATCCTTTTCTGTCTTGTTTCTGCAACTTTATCATAGTAACTTAATAGATTCGTAACGCAAGATTTTCCCCTTCTAAAACCGAATTGTGTTTCTGTTTCATATAGTATTTTCCAGATGGGTTACCGAAATTTTTCAATCAGCTTTTCTTACATCTTTCTTATTAACTCTGCTCAGGGATACTGATCTGTAGCTGAGTGGATTCTGTTAAACAGGGGAACAATATTTGCTTCCTTCCAAATATCAGGTAGTTTACCTTGACTTAAGGATTCCTTGAATATTAAATTTACCTGTCTGCGTAACACTTCTGCACATTCATGTAGCTCCCAACCTGAAATTTCTTCAGGCCCATTTGTTTTTCCTTTTCTAATTTACTCAACTTTTCCTGAACCTCTTGTTTATACCTGATAATATGTGTGGGTATGCATTTTCCTTATCATCTCTCTCAAAATTACTTTCTTCAGCAAAAACTTACTGGAATTTTTTATTATGAATATGGATTACCTTATCCCCTCATCCATGATGCACTATATTTTATCTTTAACTTTGGTTTTGCTTCGTATGTAGCTGTAAAAAAAGCTTATGTTGATCACTACTTTTATTTAAATTGTCTTCCTCAAACTGTCTTTGAGCTTCTCTCCTTATCCTTGTGTAATCATTTCTTGCCCGTTTATAGCTGTTATATGCCCTCTCACTATTGTGTCTTCTGTATCTATTCCACACCAAGTTTTTTTTCTCTTTAGATTTTTTTTACATTTTATATTTAACCATTTCTTTATCTTTTTTTTTCTGTTTCTTTGTGCTGAAGGATATAATTCTGGACTCCTGGTTCATCGAATTCACATAATTTTCTATGTATAGCATTCATATCTTGTCCTCTAAGCTCCTTTTCCCACTTTATTTCTAAGAAGTACTTCTTTAGGTCACTATAGCCGTCTTTTTTGTAGCTGAGGCTCTTTTTATAACTTTCATTACCGCTAACTTTATCATTTGCAATGCTGAAGTTGCAATTTAATATTGCATTGTCACTTTTGTCGAATGGAGGGTCATACATTATGTTGTCGAACTCATTATCTTTCCTAGAAGATATAAGATCTAATAATGAAAGATCTTCTTGTCCTTTTTTTCTTGTGTTTTCATTTACTCTTTGTTAGGAAAAACTCCAGTACAAGATGGAGGAGCTTTTGAGCCCAACAGCTTTCACAGCTTCTTACATCCAAAGTATTCCAATTTACAGTTATACTGAAACCTCCAGTTAATATAATTCTTTCAGATTTCTCTTCCATTCTATGTAGTAGGGCTCTTAAACTCTGAGTTGTACTTTCTGCCACGTTTTCATATTCAGGGGGAGGAGGTGGTTCAATCAGTAGAGAAGTGGCCTGCAGTCCTACCAGACCCAGGTTCAAATCCCCGCTGGGGCAGGGAACAGTTTAAGGATTTGAATTTCATGAAATCAGACTTTACTGATCTTCCAAAAGACCCGCCGACATGTCGTAAAATTACCCCCGCTAATACCAATACACCAGACCTGTATGAGACAGCCCTAGCATGTATTCACTATGGACGGTCGGTGTTAGCGCCGAAATGGTGACATGTAGAAAAGTGTATTTTATGTAGAAGGACTACTAGGCCTTGAGAGCAGGCTGTGAAGCCTGTGTCCAGAGTTGGACACATTAAAAAAAAAAAAAAAAATCTTTTTCCCAAGAGTTTGCATTGGGTGGCATGTATGAATTTACCACCATTATGCTCTTTAGATGTGTTGATCTCCACTGCAATTAGAGGCTTCACCAAACCCTGTTTCAGAGGTCTGCCACCAGGTGGTCTACCGTCGCCCAGCCTCGATTAAATATTTTTGCGGGGTTTTAAAGACCTGTGAAATTGTACCTAATACTAAGTTTATAATAATATTACTATTTCTAAGAATCTTTTTTTCCTGTTCAATCCAGCGCATATTTATATACCTGTAAAGAAAAAAATAACCAGCTCTCAGAGAATCTTAGCTTCAGGACTAAAATAGTGTGCTATCTGTTTACATATTTTTGAATAAATCGTTTGTACTTAGTAAAAGGAGATTACCTTCAGGACTTATGTGTGTATTTTAGCATGCCTTAAAGAAGTAAGCAGTTCCACTGAAAATAATGTCCTGAACGATTGCTTAGTTGGTGAATCAGCCATATTAATCCAAACGGCAGTGCGGTATGACACTATAACCACGGCAAAGTACGAGGAGTTGAAGTGTAAACTTACTAAACTGTGCAATGGAGCCAGGGAAACATTTAAAAGCATTATTTATGTTAGAATTTAGTTACTAAGGTGATTAAGACGTCTAACAGGTCCGTATTGTTATGAAAAGTCATACGTCAGGCAGGGCAGCATATCGAAAGGTGCTGCCGAACCTTTTTTTGTGTGGATACTAACGAATGACAAATATTTTAATCACTGTTATCCTGTTTTATGGATGGTTCTAGTAAAATTGCCTAGGTTTCGTCTCTATGTTATGTTTACAGAGATGAGTAAACTGACGAAAGCTGAGTTTACAAAATGACACCTATAATACATTATATATAATCAAAAGGCTCTCATATTGTAATTTCTTTGTAGCATATCATGCCAGCTCAGTAATATCATGAGTAAAATCTGTTTTGGGTTGTTTTACTTCGTGTCAAAAATAAAAAGAAATTACACACTGGCTACTTTTTCAATGCTTACCCCGCATCAGAGCTGGGCGACGGAAGCGAACCTAGTGGCAGATTTCTGAAACAGAATCTGGTGAAGTGTCTAATTAATAGTTTGTGGAGGTATTTCTAGTTCTCTTTGACTTATTGATTTTTTTTAAATATAACTCGTCCTCCTTTTTTTTTTTTTTTTTTTTTCAGATTTCTATTGTTTCTCCTATATTTTATTCCTCAAAGTTTAGGGTGTAGGTTGATATCCTTGGGATTAATTTTGTTTCAGTTTGGCAAATTATTTGAGGTTCCTTTTCTCTGGTATGGTCTTTTATCTCTAAAAATTTGGATATCATTCCTTCTGCATTTGAGTACATCATCTTAACGATGTTGTTTACATATCTGGCATAGTTTGAGTCAACTATTTTTTTTTTTTTTTTTTTTTGTCCCTAATGGTTATGTACCACTTTTTTACTTGTAGTCCAACTACACTGTAAAAAAAAAAAAAAAATTGCTCCTCTCTTCCTCTGATCTTTCCTTATTTTTCGTTTTAGCTTCATCCCTCTTCCAATCCCTATTCCTCCTGAGTTAGGCATCTTTTTATCCATCCTTTATAAAATTCCTCCTTTTCCACGAGTTACTTAGCATGTTTTAATATTTTCTCTACAGTGTTCACACTTTATGTGTAATTCACCGGGTCGGTCAGGATCAATTGATGGTCGTGATCGTCAGCTTTTTACCCTCCCGGAAGGGAGCTGAGAGCTCATATAGTCCGATCTAAGGGCAAGGCTGTGACCTTCACACACGCACACACCCGTCCCCTTGCTCAAGGGAGACAGTAACCACCCACTTCGTCAGTGAAACTTTTCGCAACCTGAGCGAGGCGCTAACTCCCGTCTACCAGATGGCAAGCGAGAACGTTACCACTGCTCCAGCGAGCGGTGTGTGTGTGTGTGTGTGTGTGTGTGTGTGTGTGTGTGTGTGTAATAATGGAAAATAATGTAAATATCGCTTACATATATGTTTTCTCAAGTTATTTTTTCCTGTGTACAGCACATATATTATTATTTTCATTTTTCATTCTATATGTTTTTTTTTTTCCATTTTATCGTTTTTTTTCTCATATAGCATTGCATCCCCTCGTTCTATAAACAGCACAGCCTATTTTGCAAGAACTCCTGTACCCCTGTGAAATTGTCAAGCATCAGTTTTCTCTTACTGTATTCCAGCTTTCCCAATATATTCCTTTCACATTTAACCCTCTCTTGTTGGGACAAACCCCACTGTTCAAATCCAGCCAGTACCTGAGGATACTGAGAGACGATGATGGACGGGGCTGTATATTGTGAAAAAAAAAAAAAAAAAAAACAACTCCGATATTTAAATTTAATTTTAACTAACAGGGGAAGTATTGAAGGCCAGCAATAAGGTTGACTTTTTTTTTTTTTAGAACAATAGGCCAATGGTCAACGTCTTATGACAACGTCTACTTAAACAGCTTTAATCTACTTTCGACCAAATTGGCGGAATAATTGAAGGCAAGACAAAAACGAAGGTATGTGATTTTAAGAACAATCAGTCAGCGGTTCAAGTCATAGGGTAAGGTTAACTTCGATCCAGTGTGTCTTTCTATCAACAAATTTAGTAGAACTACTGTAGAAAATGCACTCGGAGCAACACCCGCTCACAGACAAGTCTAAGGGCAGAATATCCACCAACATAAGCAGAACAAAGCTGTCTGAGTTGACAGCCCATTGATCTAGAACTTTATTTGATCCCATAATCGAAGCTCTAGATCTTTATTTTAACGTGAACTCTTCCACAAAGTCTAGTCTACATCGGCTAAAACCTTTTTATATTGACCTTGCCATGTGACCTTGACCTTTTCCAACTGTTCTCAAGAACAATAGTTTTACCCCTTACATTATTCTCAACTCATCCATCTAGTTCGATCTAAGTCAGATCAAACCTGTTTTACTTATTTCACTAACACAAACATACGGACAGAACTTTGATTTTACCGTACCTTGTGACCACCACGTCTGACTGTAGTTCTCAAGGCTAAACCCTTTCGTTCTTGCCAGACTCCTAACCCTTTCACCAAGTCTGCTTCAAATTAGATCAAAACTGTTTGAGTTGACCTTGCTCAGTTACCATAGGCATTTGACCTTTCCTTGTGACCATGGACATTAACTGACTGTTCTCATTATTTAATCCTTTTATTCTTGCTTTAATCTCAACCATTAGGTAAAGTGTGATCGAAATCAGCTATAAGCTGTTTCAGGTAACCTGGCCTTATGAAAAACAAGAGGTTTACACTTTGGCTAACCTTCAACATTCCCACCAAGTTCGGTTGAAATTGAGTCAGAACTGATTCAGTTATTTATTAACATTCACACACACACACACACACACACACACACACACACACACACACACACACACACACACACACACGGTCAAATATTGACCTTGACCTCTGACCTTAACCTTTGTCTGAATATTATAAAAATTTAATCCTTTCATTCTTGCCATTACCGTGAGCCCTTCCCCCAGGTTTGGTGTAAGATGAATAAGAACCGTTGAAGTTGATTTTGTTATCAACACGCCTGACCTACCCATGTGACACTGGCCTTTCATTTTATTGTTCAAAAAAAAACAAAAAAGGCTTCCTTATGGGCAATCGTTCCACATTCCACCAAGTTTGCTTAAAATCGGATAAAAATGCTTCAGTTACTTTGTTAAAACACACACACACACACACACACACACACACACACACACACACACACACACACACACACACACACACACACACACACACACACACACACACACCACTCAAAACATAATGCCTGCTTTCGCCCCGCGTGCTCATGTGTAACAATGTTTATATCTGATTTGAACCAAACGTAGTGATAGGGGTGACAATTAGTTAAGGGGATGACTTTTTTTTCGGAACACAAGGTCAAAATGTAGTCATAGGGCAACGTCAACTGAAACTGCTTTCATCCGCTTAAGATCAATCTTTGAGCAACGGTTCAGCGTAGGGGAAGGATGAATGGACTGGAAATCGTGAAGACTCGAAGGTAACTATCACAAAGAACTGTCAAAGGTAAAAGTTACATGCCAAGATCAGCTCAAACAGTTTTGCTGTGATTTACTCAAAATTTATTGAAAGGGCTGATATCAGGCGATGATGAAGTTAATCGTCTTTAAGAACACTAAATCAACGATGAAAGTAGCAGGTTAAGATTAAAGTTTGAGCTGTGTGTTTATGTGTGAGCAAAATAACGAAAACAGTTTTGATCTATGTAGAAGCGTTGTCGGTCAGTGTTGGGACTGACCTATTGTTTTTTACAACAATATGTGAAAGATCAAGGCTACACGGCAAGGTCAGCTTAAAGTTTGTCTTGGATTTAGTCCAAGCTCCTTGGAATGGTACAGGTATATCAAAGAGAAATGACTCGATTTTTCGAACAACTCGCCTGAAGTTACATTCACAGGCCAAGATCAGATGTCTGACCCTTTAACTTAAAAAGCTTTGATTAGATTTAGCCAAACATGATGGAAGAATATAATTATTTGAAATTAAGAACAATAGGCCAAGGGTTAGGTTCACAGGTTAAAGTCATACTAAATAGTTTTGTTTTGATGTCAGTTTTGATCAGATTTTGAACAAACTGAATGGAAGGGATGAGATTCACGCACGAATGAGGTAATTAGAGTTTGAGATCGATCAGTCGAGGATTAAGATCACATGGCAAAGTCGAATACTCGGCCCTTTGATCACCTTTAAAGCGCAAGTGTTGTACATTCAGATTGGTCCTTGTTTTATTCTTGAATCACAGATGTCAATGGGTTGCATACTATCTCCTTTAAGCCACTTCATTGTGAAAGGTCTCCTCAAAGTAAATATAATCGTCAGGAGGAAGGTAGAGTAAAACGAAAAAGGCGTCTCACTGTCCTCACCATTTAACTGAGCCTGACCATTCCTCCTCCAGGCTGCTGTTTGTCCTCTTGAGACGCCGTCAGGGTCGTCCCGGTACCCCGTTCGTAGGCAGGATCGTATTCCAGGACACCATTTGGAATAATAGAATGGGCTGCGTGCTAGACTTACATACGATACCTTGACGCTGGAGCGGATTTTGGCACCGCCTGTGACGAGATCTTCCATTCCCAGGAAGAAACTAGGCACCACATGTATAACCTCACCTACCCTTAAGTCGTCTATGAACCTGCTTGTATGTACATTTGCGTTTAATCTTGCACCTGTCAAACACTCCAGGCTCAAATCAGAGAGAATATTACAGCGAAAAATATGAAAAGCAAAGCAATATGTGGTAAAAGTTAAATGTAATGGAGACATACCTATCCTCTAAAATGAATAGGATCCTTTATAAATACAACCCCAGAGCCTCTTATCTGGGTGCTTCTTGTTGCTGCAGGCGGGTATAGGTCCTCGGCCTGTATTCTCGTCAGCGTTGGAGGTTTTCTAGCATCTATTCCTTGCCAGTTTATTTCTGCATATAGCAAGTTCATATTCTTTTTTATGTCATATGCAATCTTTGTCGATACTGGATATTCACAGATGACATAAAAAAAAAAAAAAGTATGTCCTGGTAATATATCAATGATGTTTTAGAAATATTACTACATTTTCCACACAACCGTTACTATAATTTTTGGGAAAATGATAAATAAGGTCGTGGTAGGTGGTGGCGACCATCATCCACTCACTTGATGTAGTGCTGCCTACTTCTTTCTTAGCCTTTATCATTCTTTTTCTGTGCCTGCCTTCATCTCGTCCTATTTCTCCCATCTTTCCTGTCACTTCTTATTGCTTTTCTTTCCTTTACAGGTGGCTTTACATTGAGTGACAAGTCAAATGCTTTCCTGTAAGCCAAGAAACCATTTACAACGCTGGGTGGTAACCATATAACCAAACCATACATGCTTCCCACGTGTCAGCAAGTGGGTTGGTGGAGGGTTAGTACCCCTAAAACAAATAACTCAAAGTCAAATGGCCACCTCTTACGGGATTATGGCGTCTGGCAATAGATAGATAGATAGTAAATAAGGGTTATAGGTAGCAATGGAAGTTTGACAAGGATTTTTTGTGCAATTCACTGTAATCTTAACGGCAAATAAAGGGCATAAAAGGATGCGGCGACATTTTCCTAAGACTTCCTGCAAAACGTAGCATGGAAAATATTAGGTGGTATGTGTACAGCAAGCACTCTCCAATATAGTGGGTAGTGGGACGGCTCTGTCTGCTGTTGTGAGGAGCGAAGGTATTTGAGCCGCATCCTTAAATTATTGACCAATAAATGCATATACTATAACGCACGAAAATGCTTACAAGTAGTAGAAAATGCTACAGGATTGAGCCGTCCCCGCCAATCATGAGAATTGTACTGTGCTGTGTTATATATGGACCACCTTGTATGTAATGAAGAAAAAAGTGCAAGAAAGTGTCCTAAGCTGACGGAAATATGGGCATTCGTGTGGCGTGGCTCGTTTTGAAGACCGCCTAATCACAGTAGTCTACATTATACTTGGTTTATATAGTCCTGTATAAATGTAGTTAACCTTTTCATGTTCGGGATAAATCTTGTTTTCTATTCCTGTCGATGCTAGATGGTTTTCTGCACTTGACATTTAAGTCATAGGAGACTGGAAACGTTGTTACCATTAACCCTGACATGGTCGGGATAACGACAGAATTCTATTCCAGGTAGAACCAGATTGTTATATTCAACTGAAAGTGTGTCACAGGCACCTGAGAGTGTCAATAGTTACCATTAACCATTTTGGTCAGGACAACGTTACTGTATTCCAGGTAGCGCCTAATGATATTTTATCATTATCTCTTGTGATGGAAATAACTCTGATACTCTATTCCAGCTTCCGCCAGATGAATTTATTTAGTTGAGACTTAGTCATTGGAGTCTGGAGATGTCAGTAACTGATGATGTTCTTATATTCGTGGATAAAAAGATCCTTCATTCTCTGCCCAAAGTTGCTTAACCAGTTCAGTCAAGTGATGTATTTTACATTTAATTCTTGCAAATTTTTTTAATTCCTTGGCTAGAAACATATCTTTCGAACTGGAGGAGTCAGAGATAACTTACATCAACCCCTTTCATATCAGCTACTTTTCCAAAGTCGCATAAAACTCTCTGAAAGTGGACAGAATAAACTACCTTCCGCCATTCCAACTTCTCCCCATTCGCACCCCATAATATACTGTACTTCTCTTACGCTCTCGGTCTTCCTCTCCTTCTTGTATAATCAGTTTAGCCTTTATGAACTCACTTTCTAGTTAGCTAGGCAGTTAGTTTGAACAGATTTATTCCTGTCGTTACACATGGCTTAATAAGGTAAGGGCGGTATCTGAATCGGAAGAGAGGCGGTCTGCAGTCCTAGTGGACACAGGATCAAATCCCGGCTGAGGCAAAGAACAGTTTAAGGATTTGAATTTAATTTAAAAAAAAAAGCATCACTTATCTACCAGAAAACCCGCCGACATACCGTAAAAATACCCCTGCTAATACCTGTACACCAGCCCTGTATGAAGACAGCCCTAGCATGTATCCAATATGGACAGTGAGTGTTAGCGCCGAAATGGTGACATGTGGAGGTGTTTTGGAGGACTACTGGGACTTGAGATAGACCATGAAGCCTTTGCCCAGAGTCGGACACATAAAAAAAAAAAACAAAAAAAAAAAAACATTAGGGTTGCCATTTTAGTCGTTTTAAAACTAGGTCTTGAGGTATTTCCCTGTATGTAACAATAGCTTTACTTCTATAGGAATGCACGAAGTTTAACAATATTCTATTAATTTTATCTTATTTCTTATTTCCTTGATGCCGTTGTGCTTATCGACTTCATAACACCTCTAGGGAACAAGTTCAGTTATTCTGATTTGGTAACTCTAACTGAGGGCTGAGATATGAGGAAGGGCAGACCTGTGATTCGAACGTCCCATTTCTCCCTCCTGCGAGGTATTCACTTGCAGGTTACCATATGACTAAGAGAAACTGGTATTGACAACCTACTGATACTACATACACGTAAGGCCTGGGTGCTCATGGTAGATGCTTGAATTAAACTAAGGTATTAACACTGAAGTTTATCATTGCTTCTGACTACCGCATAAGCACACACTCTCTCTCTCTCTCTCTCTCTCACACACACACACACACACACACACACACACACACACACACACACACACACACACACACACACACCATGTAAGAAGTGACAGCAGACATTGGTACGCAAAATTCAGTGGTTCAAGGGAAAACAGTAAATGTAATTAAGACTAAGAAAAACAACTTAGTTTTTTCAATCAATGGCCTGTATAATATTGTTCCAAGCTTCTCGTACTATAGTTTTATGACTATGTGTCGAAAGATATTTGAGGATTTCACAGTACGGGATAAAAATCTTCGGCATAAAAGTAGGTGACAGTCTGTGAACTCACAGAATTATTATATGTTTGTCTCAAAAGGTTAAAATGGTAACTGCAAATCTCACAGAGAAGGCGTGGGATACGGACCCCTACTCGTGTGGCAACATTTAACATTATATATATATATATATATATATATATATATATATATATATATATATATATATATATATATATATATATATATAAAATCCCCAGTCACATCTGGATTCGGACCAGTTCCTACCGACTTCTTTAACACTAGACCACAAGGCGTCAGTACTGAAAAGAATATGGTTACCAATATTGTATTTGCTTTAATGGATGCTTTTGTTAGGACTTTATGTATGCTATGATGTAATTGCACAGAGTATGAGAAACGTAAAAGAGGGAAATACAGAACATTTTAATACAGTATATGCTCATATTATGTAAACTATGCAGAAAGGTGTATATAAAAATACTTACTCTTGCTCATGTTGCATTGCGGGACAGTGTAACATGAGGCACATTATCCTATTAATGTGACTCCCCTGACTTGGCAAATCCAGGGGCGGATCCAGCATTTATTAAAAAAGGGGTAAAGGCAAAAAATCTTTACCTGCTGGTGACAAAGCAATCAGCACTTCATGAGTGTTGGAATTAAGTAAGATGATTTTGGATAACATATTTTGCTTATCCTCTCAATAATTATGTTAACCTATCGTGCGCTATGTGTTATTTCTCCGCTCTGTGAAAAGACAATGTTTTTCCCTTCTGACAGCTTTGAAAAGATGTCACAGCGAAAAAAAAAAAAAAAATAGTAGTCCAGACCCTTATGCCTCCATCCCCCTTCTGGATCCGCTGCTGAAGTCAGCCCATTATTAAGGCTACACAAACTCATCTCCTCTGTGCAGTGCCCGACAAGGCTCCCTAGGTCGCGACTTTGAAGAAGACGAACTGCAGGTTTTGCCGGATTAAAACCATTACGCAAAGTTGAAGGCCGCTGTTCTCCTGCCGAGGGTGGGATGGGGTGGGGGGTACTGGTGGAGAATAAGGCAAGGAAGGGGATGGAAGAAGGTTTCATATTTACAAACATTCTTGAGCACAGGCTGCTTATAATATTTCCTTTACAGCAATCAAACACTGTACGAAACTAGAGAGAATATAGTGCATAAATTTGTTTTTTCTACCTTTGTTTTTACAACAGCCAAACACCACAAATCTAAGGTGAATATAACGTAGAAGATTGATTGTTTTTCCTTTGTCATTACAATTTACGGACACCGTACAGAAAACCATAGAGTAATTGTAAAAGTGAAGGCATAAGCATACACATACATAAGATGTCTGGGAAGAGTAAACAGCTAAGAATTCATACTGCTCTTACGATTGACTCTTGGCTGAATAACTGAGTCTGGAATAAGCTGAAATAGAATGTAGAGTTATCCAGAGCACAGGTGGCGTAATGGTAACGGTATTAATAGTATGAGGTTCCAATACCCACTCAGTTAAGTAAAATTGTCTGCGGTAGTTGAAATTGAATACTAGAACTGTTCCCACCTTCAGCGAATTAAGAACCTTATTAAGTACGGACCTCGAGTCTCGCCACCGCCTGGCAATGTCTGAGCGCCACTGTAGCTACACTAAAGGTTCCTCAGAAGCAACAGTTTACGGCACGACCACCACTACTGCCCCATTTGTCCCGCCTCTCCGCGCCCTCCACCACCACACACAAAATCCTCAATTCCCGGGAACTCGGCCGCAGAAGTAATAGTGACTTAATATTTCTTGGTAATAGTGGTGAAGTGGCTTGGCAAGTGGCGGAGAGTGGAGCAGAGGGGCAAGACCTGAGAGAGGCTGGGAAGGGAACAGCAAGGGCACTATTAAAGTGATACATAAGGTATGGAACACCAAGAATGCTCTTACGACAATACAATAACCTCAAACTGTCTTCAAAGTCACAATATTAATGGCATATATGCGAATTTATTGTGTGAGTAATAATGAAAATTTCAGGAAGCCCTACTCCTCTGGTGCGAAAAAATGCTTGGATGAAAAAATGATGCTTCTTAAAGATTCAATGTCTTCGAATCATATTGCGCCAGCCTTTTGTTACGACCAGTGCGAGCAATTAATCTTTTAATATTTGTGTTCATTTCTATCTGTCAATTGCCAGACACCTTAATCCCGTAAGAGGTGGCCACAAACAAATCGTCTCCATTTGTGTTCACTTAGAAAATAAAAATCTCTTAACTGAATAAGATTTGTACTGACTAAAGCAAAAACAAAGCAACAATTTTTTTTTTCTAATAATTGCATTCCATAAATTTTTGCAAACATAGTGTACCTTCAGACACTTGCCAAACGCACAATTCCAGCTATCATCCACACTCCTCTTGCCGTCACGTACGCACTTTTTCGCATCTTCGTAAGTTGTAGATCTTTTTCTCTGCGTTCGTCCCCTGGTTCATCCCCGTTTCCTGCCTCATAACTTTGGCACAAGTTATTCGGTCATTTTCCGTGCGTCCTTGTCGCAGAGTGCGGGCTTGTTCGTGCCTTCCTGCCGCTGACGTGGTGGGGTGTGGCTACGTGGTGAGGTGAGGCTGCATGGTGCGTGTGAGGTGAGGATACATACATGGTGGGGTGCCATGAAACTACATAAATAATGACGTGGTGACACATGGTAAGGTAGAGGCACATGGTGAATTGGGGTGAAGCTACTTATAGGGGTGGGGAGGTGCTACTTGGCGGGACTGGGCAAATAACATGGTCGAATGGGACTATATGGTAGGGCGGAGCTACATAGTGGCGTGGAACTACATGATGGGATGGGGCTACGTGAACTTGTAGTGCTATATACTGTAGAATGGTAGAGTGGGTCTCCATGTTGAAGTATGGTGGGCCTGCATGATGGAGCAGGGCTGCTTAATTGGTTGGAGTCGGGTGTGATAGTTGAGTGTGGCTATAGGGTGGGATGAGGCTACGCGGTGGGGAGGGACTACATATGAAGTGGGATGTTACTACAAACATGATAGAGTCGGGCGAGGCTACCACATATGTGATAGGGAGGATGTGGCTACATGGTGGGTTGAGGGGGAGGTCGGGGGAGGCTACATGGTGAGGTGAGGTAGGACTACTTTTGTGGTATCGGGTGAGGATACATGGTAGGGTGGGGTTATATGTGGGTTGGCCTACATGTGAAGCAGCACTGCTTACATGGTATAGTGAGGTAAGGCTATATGGCTGGGTGGGATGGGGCTACATGGTGAGGCGAAATGGGGCCACATACATGGTAGGGTGGGGAAAGGGTTAATGGTTGGGTGGGGCAATATACATGGTGGGGTGGGTCCGACTACATACATGCAGAGGCACGACCCTCCACTCAGGTGTAATCAGGCGCCACCCCCTCATATCTCCTCGTCTCCGGCCTCGTCAAGGAGCGCAGGAAGGCAATCGTCGGGGCTCGAGTCCAGCAGTGTGTGACCCTGCATGCTGCAGGGAGGAATAGGCCGCCGCCAGGGAATGCAGTTGGGTAGAAAATAGCCATGATACACTTTCTTGGAATTCTTCTTCATGCAGGAAATTCGACGCAAGTGTCTAGATTATACATGTATTGATTTCCCAGTCCCGTGAATCTTCAAAAGATAGATTTATACCATCCTCCTCTTCCTCATCAGCATCATTATCATCATCATACAGACCTCTTTTTACTTACTAAAAGTTTACCCGATCTTACTGGCAAAGTGGTGTTCACAGTTTTGTCAGTTCACAGATTCATTCCCTAAAATTGATTTTTTTTTTTAAGATGCAGCAGATTTAACCTGACTTTAGCCCTTTTCAGATATTTTCTTAAATATCCATCATCTTTACTTGGCTTTAATTTTTTCATCATAAGACTATATTTTCTAAGAGTTTCGAGGATTTGCTAAGCACCTTGAAATATACACTATACGTATAACATGCATCGGAAACAAAATCTTAATGGGAACATGTGTCTGAGTGATTGGTGTTGTCGCCGCGTTTTCTTGTTTCAATGCGTGCATGCTAAATTTAAATGAAAACTTAGAAATCCCTTGCCTTACTTCTAGTTCGTTATGAATTGTCAAGTATTTTAATCCTTACAGCGAATCTCACAGCTGTTTCTTATGCACAAACATTCTTTATAATGAAAAACAGCAGTTAAGTGTCGCAGGACATCCGTTTCCTTAAATCTTAAACCCACAGCAATTATCAGTCTTGGTGGCTCACTGTGCAGCCAATAGGCAAAAATCTATCGTAACTAACTTTATACCAAAATAAACTGAAGCTATTATCTGCGACCCGAGCAAACGCGCAAGGGAGGCACTGTTAGCTTTACATATTGGCCCTTGGTCCTGTTACGGCACAGGCTAGTGACGTGCAGATTTCTTGACTGTCAGCGGAGATTTATATATTTTAAAACGGGAAATTGATGAACCACCGCAAAAATTTTTCGTTGTCAAAGAGAATTTGATAAACGATAATCAGATATCAAGTACCGAGTTGCCCAAGTAGGCCAACATTGTTATTAAAAGAGAGATCATATGCTAAAAGAACAGGACTGCATACATGAAAGAAGGGAGTACCGAGTGAGTCTCGCGTAAAAGATCTGAACAGAAAAGGGGTGGGAATGTGTTGCTAGACGGGCAGTGCGCGAGTGTGGTAATTAGGGAAGAACACTCGCACACGCCGGAAGTTCAAAAGTGCGACGGCCATCGAAGTTGCACTTGTAGAAGGAGATAAATTCGGTAATGTGGCGAAGAGAGAGGTTAAAGAGATCCTAAACGGAGAGTCGATGCGGTGAAAAACTTTTGGATCCAACCTTGTCAGCTGAGCTGTACTCGTATATGGAGAACCCCCCTCCCTCCCCCCCCCCCACACACGCACGAGAGACGTATTCTACACAAGGGCGAATGAAGGCTCTATACGTTGTCAGCAACTGTGTAGGCTTAAAGAAAATGTGGAGTCGGTTGAGAACGCCCAAGTTGTGGGAAATGGATTTTCCATGAGAAGTAATGTGGTCCTTCCTTTATGGTGTAGGAAAAAAGAAAAAAAAAGAAAAACGCCAAGAATACTGAGAGATGATACAGCAGCTGAGCTGTGTTTTATACTTACGATGGAAATTAAACTCTCCCTGGAATATGTAATGCTTTTATCTGATAGTTTGGATACGAAAATCATAAAAAGGCAAGGTTAATAAGCCTACCTGCAAAATAATAAGCAATATGAAATGACTTTATGACATCTTCCTTTGGTCTGAGTGAAAGCCGGGGGAGGGAGGGGGAAGCAAGGTTCATATCGACATGGAAAGCCCCTCCGGTCTCACTAAAAAACAATTTTTTGAAGATAAAGACACTTCCTAAGCTTAGCCTTGCAGCCTTTGTGAAACATTCTTATTCAGTTAAGAGGTATTGTATAAAACAACCTAAAGAGGGCATAAAACATTTTTCTTCCATTAAAAATCAATAGTAAATTTGAGGAAAGTTAAAAGTATTGTGATCTATGTTTTCGTATGAAACAATAATATCTATCCCTTTTTTCATGTGCGAGGTGTAGGGACCCGAGGCTAGAATGCCATTGTCCAGGAAATTAAAAGTCGGAATGTAACCAGCCTGCCCCCCTAATTGTTCTGTAAGATCTTAAAGCTTTCATCCTTTTCTTGAAAATTCTAAACTTCACTCACAACATGATTGCTAGGCCAACTGAAGGCCTCTGAAAGATCAAAATATAGGGTTAACCAAAAGACATCGAGATTTAAAGGAAATGAACGTCAGTCACATTTGATGTACTCAATAAATTGTATTAAATTTAGACAATCCTATTCTGAATAATGATAACTTTTAAAGATTATTATCCGACCATCTCAGTAGTTACCACAGTTCTGTTTCAGCGATACGAAGTTTACATTTCTGTTTGATATCGATTCACATATGTTCTTGCTCACATCCCTGAACATTCACAGATAATTAGGAAATAATAAATGGAATCCGTTAAGTAATTCACAGCTCTCCAGCACTTAGTTTTCCGATCGTGGTTGACATTTGGAACCAGAAGGATCAGTCAAGCTCATGGACCTTTGTCCTGTGCAAAATGTCCTGGGCTGTGGAATATTAACATCTTTACAATCAACATCTGGGTGAAAAGGATCAAAAGATGGAACACGAAAGCACAAATTAGAACTGTGAACAGACTACCAGTCAAGTAGACTACGCATGAACCTACTCAAAGTTCAAATCCAGGTTCTTAGCTACGACTTAGAAGTAAAAGATCAGTAATATAAAATAAGTCATACCGTGGGAAAAAAAAAAAAAGTTGGCGGGTAATGTGAATGAATATTTAAATACATGTGGTATGAAAAATGACAAAGAAATAAACATGAATAGTGAAAACTATAGAGCAATGAAGTATGTACGGAGGTGGACTGCACATTGCAAGGGCTGCGCTTTTTTTTTTTTTTAACTTGACAGTCGAAGATTGACTCCATCTCAGATATAATAAGAAGTAATTCTATGCGGACCGTATGACAGGTGAGGTGGAGCCAAGAATTTCGATGGTTTGAGCCGCGAGTGAAAGGATGTGTTGACCTTTGCACTGGACGTTCTGTTTCATTTTTCTTCAGGATATTCCCACTTATTCAGCTTATTCTCAGTTCCTATTTTTCGAATCTTCCCACTTGGTCTGTTACTAGGAAAGAGGATTACGATAATGATGATTATGATGATGATGATGAATGCGATGATGATGCCTGTCATATAGACCATTCTGTGGACCGCAAAGTTAAAATATATAAAAAAGCATAATTCTCACTGTGTTCATCTCCATTTCTATCTTCGTCGGTTCTTGTCCTTCCTCTTTCGTCATGCGTACTCTACTTTTGTCATGTACAGCCATCTTAGTCGTTGCCTTGCATGTTCTTTCCTACACCTTATATCCGGCACCCTTTCCACCATCATTTCTAAATTCAATTTTTCTATAACTATGCCGTCCAAGCACGAGCTCTTCTTTCAGCTGACGAATAGAATTCCTTAATACACTTCATATATAATTCTTTATGTCTTGGTCTCTATACCTCAGTGTGCGGACCTTCCATATTGCCTTGGTTCCTTTCTTTTGTATACACATTTTAGTTTGCTGTCATTCCTATATCTATTCACCAATTCGTTTCAAGCTAAGATTGTTCCTTGGAAATACCACTATATATCTTTTTCATTTGGGTGATTTAGGACTTTCAAAGGGTTGCCTGGGGGACGAAGCTGAAACTATACAAATACACATATCTGGGGATGCAATTTCCAAAGACGTATGTCTGTGTACTATAGCTGCGTGGAGACCATCCTGCATTCCCTTGGGAATAATGGCAACCCCTAACTATAAATACTATCCAGCCAACACAACCTACATACATTCATTGGCAAGCGCACTGATGCTGGAGACTGAAACCTTCTTGCGGTGGCAGCGTTATACAAATACCTTCCAACCCTCTTCCAATTCCCGGAGAGGTGCTCTCGGTCTTGATTTTTTATATATATGCCTTACTAGTTAAATCAAATGTATATGATAAAGTGTCTATTAACATAATTTCACGCGCTCTTTTTGCAAGTAGTTGTCGTTAAAACTTTATTCCTTCTCAAGACTTTCAAAGCACCAACCACTGTCCTTCCTTGGGTCACACGGCTCTCCAGTTCCTTCACGCATTTACTTCTCTTTGCTGTCACTGCACCAAAGTAGCTATATCTCATCCAGCAAATCAAGTCGGTCCATACACTATCACATCCAACAGCATGTCAACCTCACTTTCAATACTCTTTACGTTACTCCTATCCGTATTTCCCTTCACACCTAGCGGTTCAGAAGGCATTGACAAAACTCTGAACCAGAATATCAAGATCCCGTTCACTCGCAGCAGGCATTGGATTAACAGCACTCATCGGATTTGAGTATTCCCTCCCTCACCATTTATCAACATCTTTTTGTCGACTTATCAGCACTTGCTGTCCCTTCTCTCGTGATGATATGTACAATATAATGCATTCGTGTATATAAATGACTCCTGTTCAGAAAATGTTACCCTGTGGTTCCAGTTGACCTTTCTAGATTATTTCATTTTTTAATTAATCCATTTATGTTACAGTGTATAGACTAGGACTCTCTTTCCTTACCAGCACTGCACCTATTTATCATGAAATGGCTCCATACATCATCAGATATCATCTCTTTAAAGGTTGTGTAATAGTTATAGAGGGAGTTGTTTATATGACAAGTCTCTGGGCCATATCACTGGCTCAGGATAATTACTTGAACAAGTTTCATATTATAAAATTATCCCGTGCGTAAGCACTTCTTTTTCTTACTGTGACTGTGCAGTCGAAGGTTTGCTTGGCCATCACAGAATCGATTGGTGAATTTTATTTTGCAGAAATATGCCTGGATAACTTTGTTTATGTACTTGTTCAAAAATTCTTCTGTAGAGAAAATATAATATAATACCCAATACAAAGATGCAGTAAAGCAAATGAAATATAATAGATCAGAGGCTAGGAAAAAAATAAACCCTGGATTTCTCACTCAGCATTAGGAAGAATAAGTAACGGCTATAGAACACAGCTTCATACAGTCAGCGTTGAATTCTGGTTATTCTTAACTTTCTGTTCTCATTTGTTATATATTTGTGTGTGTGTGTGTGTGTGTGTGTGTGTGTGTGTGTGTGTGTGTGTGTGCTATTCTGGGCATAGGCTTCACAGCCTGCTCTCAAGGCCCTGTAGTCCTCCTACATACCATACACCTCTCTACATGTCACATGTTCGTATTTGAGTTATATGTTATGAGACACCAGGTATATTATGTAAGAGGACTGTATGTTTGTTTACATGTTGCCTTTCCTGTTCTGCTTGTAAAAACTTTGAATTCTATTACAGCCATTATCTCACCTATGGGGAGGCGGTGGCTCAATCGGTAGAGAGATGACCTGCGGTCCTACCGGTCCCAGGTTCAAATCCCCGCTGGGGCAGGGAACAGTTTGAGGATTTGAATTTCATGTAAAACAGACTTTACCGATCTACCAGAAGACCCGCCAACATGTCGAAAAAATACCCCCGCTAATACCAATACACCAGTCCTGTATGAGACAGCCCTAGCATGTATTCAGTATGGACGGTGGGTGTTAGCACCGAAGTGGTGACATGTAGAGGTGTATGATAGGTAGGAGGACCACTGGGCCTTGGAAGCATGCTGTGAAGCCTCTGCCCAGAGTCTAGCACTTAAAAAAAAAAAAAAAAAACACTTGCAACGCCATCATCATCATCCCGCCTCTTTTTTTCTCATCTGCAGATGGGTTGAGGTAGGGTACAGAATGCAAGGAAAAGGGCAGAATAGTAAAGGGAGAGAACTAATCAACAGTAGACTATGCCAAGTGAAATGAGCCACATATTCATTCATTCACCATGAAGCCTCAGGAATCCTTGCTTCATCTCATAAGCAAATCTTTACTCATGTACCCTCATACTTACCTATCAGACAGTCAATCCGGCCACTGCAAAAAAAGAAATAAAAAAAAAAAAAGGGGAGGGGGATAATTACCACCACATTGCCGCACCACCCACCAACATCCCAGGCTATTTCACCCACTCCTTTCTACCTAACCTACATTTTTTTTTCTACTTCCACCTCACCAAACGTCCCTGAAAAAGTCTGTGACTTATGTATTCCCAATGCCAAAATCTCTCCTCATACAATAGGCTACTATAGGACTACATAATAGATAGATAGATAAATAGATAGATAGAGAGACAGATAGAAGCAGGAAGTCAAATGATGAGAAGGTGTTGTGTTTGCGAGAAGCGAGCAGCGCTAAACGCTTACACGGAGGAAAGCTGACGACAGCGGCCAGTAAGGAGATGATTCAGTTAGCTGTCAGCAGTCCTCTCGTGAGAAAGTTCTGTTGCCATGAGGAACATACGTGACACACACACCCTACTACACGAGATGTTAGGAAAGAGAGTTTAGACGGAGACAAGCGACCCTAGAGAGAGGTCGAGACGGAGATTAGCCTTAGAACAGAGAGAGAGAGAGATAGTGAGACAGGGAGGTAGCTACCCAGGACTTATACTATTATACCTGTTTAATATTTCCAAGACAAATAAAAATAGTCCCATACTATTCTTTACCTCTCCCGTCACTACATGACATCTGGTGGGGAAACTACTACAAGATATAAAAGCCGCTCGACCACAAGTCTAAAATATACTTCTCTACAAGTAACTACAAAGTCTTTATGACATTTGGTAGCAGCGAACGTATACGAACCTCGTCTACGAATCAACATTAAATTCCTACAAAATATCAAGATTGACAACAACCAACAATATCAGCTCCTGCCCCCTCCGTCTCCCAGATCATTACGCTGATGCAGAGGTCAAGAGATCACTCGACGCCTTGCAAGTAGCTTAACGACAAACCAGCAAATCTGCGGACATCGTCTCCGAATTAAAAGCAAATTTCTACAAAAGCAACCGAGACTACAAGGTTAGCTTCAGTTCTACAAAGTCTACAGCCATCTACAATCAACTACAGCCATCTACAATCAACTACAATTAACAACTCTACGTCGTCTGTATAATCTTCTACACGCACCTACAAGTAGCGGCAGTCTTCATCCCACAACGAATAAATCACTAGAGAAAAGGACAGAGAAAACTTCCACATAGACACGATTTACAACTCATCTTACTCACTCGTCTTCACTCAAGTTACTCATCGCTACTCATTCACTCACCACAGCTACCAGTGTGGGAAGCCGACGTCATCTGTGTGCTGAGATGACATCACAACGCGAGTCTGCCATGCCAAGCAACGTGTGACTGACACCAGGCACTTCTCACCCACTACTCATTACTCATTATTCACATAGCTCCTACTCATATTCACTTATTTTCACAGTTAAGTTGGAAATTCGACGTTCTATGTTGAGGTTTGCCTGGGACAGCCGTTAACCACTACAAATACCAGGCCATGGAGTTTCCTGAGTAATATCGTCCATCAACACACCACTAGAATTATCAAGAGATCTTCAATCAAACCTGTATTTTCTTCCGAGATCGACTTTTGTATCGACACACCTCTACGATCTGTATCAAGTGGGTAAAATTATACTTGCTCATTTCTTCTCAGTGCTAAAATTAGCTATATTCAACTTATTTAATCATCTAGTTTGCTAGGACATAAATAAACAAGAGGCGTATTTCATAACATCATATCTTAATGACAGGAATATTTTCGCAACCACCCACGTTAATACCAGATGACACACAAATTGCCACAACATCAGACTCACAATTAAGAGACAGCCCACCCATTGTACAACCCACACCACACGTTATAGATAAGGAAACAAATACGGGAGTTTCGGATGATGAGTGGGAAACCCCTTCAGACGTTGAGAGTATCGACTTCGCAGCTGCCTTAAATACGTATGCCAATATACTTAACAGGGTTCACCGGTCCGGTCATACATATTCTACCATTCCCTCACATAACGATAAACTCGTACAAGTTGAATTAACAGGGCAATCATTAAATATGAATCAAGAAACAAATACTGCTGATCTAAAAACCACACCTCACGTTTTTGTGTATCACGAGGATAAGACTGCCCCAAAATTCTCTGGCACAGACAAGGATCGCATTGATGTCATTTCATTAATCAGTCAGTGCGAACAAATGTTCATCAAGCGCCACATACTAGATGAACAAGAGAAAATTGCTATTTTTCATCTTGCATAAGCCAGGAAAGATGTCCAGCAAGCAATTTATTGCGCTCCGATAAGCTACATCGTGCTAGGACATATGATGAATTTAAAACTGAATTTCTGAAGAAATTTTCTGGAGGTATGAACTTCTTGCCAGGTATAATTCCAGAATTACATAAAATTGTAGATCTTGTAAGGGAGCACACTACAAACCATGTGCTCAGTGAAATAACTGCTGATGTCTCCACAATCAAGAGAACCCTATTAGCTACTCTGGAGAATTCTAAGTGGATAACAGATGATGGAAAGATGTCCCCAGACCTCGTCGTGGACATCATTGGTTATGTAGCTGCCTTGTGTAAATTACCTGATAGAACCCTTAAGATCGCCAAAACAATCGCGTACATCCCTGGAATGTGCTTACTAGACTTAATGAACGAGGTAGAGATGCAGTGCAGTAAAGCAGGTGTGGTCGACACATGCACATTCTGGTAGAATCAGGGTACCTGAGACAGTATCAGCTGTGAAAACATCAACACCGACCCCAAACAGAGAACAAAATCGATCGCGACCTGAAATGAGGCAGCCCAAACAGACAAAGACGCCTAGACCTCGTTCCCACACGCCTTCCTACAGGCAGTTTCATAAGTTTTCGCGCAGCCCGAGCAGGTCTCGCGCTATAAACAACACTTTTTATGGGAAATCACCTCGTAGGTCACAGTCAAGGGATAGGTCCATTCTGTGTCATTACTGTGCAAAACCAGGACACACAAGGTATGAATGCTTTATCAAGGCAAAAGAGGATAATCAAAAGACACAAGGGTTTGGTCCTTACTGTAGGCATCATAGATACCAAGGGCACTGGACTAGTGATTGCAAAACAGTAGAAAAAATTGTGTCTATGTTCAAATCGGGGAAGACCAAGTCATGACAAAAAACGAACAAACGTAAAGAAGAACAAGGTTAAACTTCACATAGGAGGCATGTTGGGAAATGAGTGTATCTTGATACCAGCTGTATGTGAGGATCAAAACGTTTCCTTATTTTTAGATACAGGCTCTCCAGTGAACTTAATAACACATGAAGAACTAAATAGAATTCTTAAAAATAAAAAGAAAGTAACTTTTTCTGGATGAAGCTGATTTAGAATTAAACACAGTAGATGGTCAAGAGATTACAGTAAAAGGTATGATAAGATTAAATCTCAGTTTCACAGAAACTACAAGACCATTCTCTGCATTGTTCTATATCGTTGAAAACTTAGCAATTAAAGCTCATATGTTACTGGGCTTAAGATCCATGAGAACTGAGAACATAACTATACTCCCACAAATGAATGGAATAGACTTTGATAATGAATTTATAGAGGAAATACTTTCAGAGCCCTCACCGATTGGTAGAAGAGAGCCAAAAAGAATTGGTAATATTAAAGGCTTTAACAAACATACACAAACAGATGAGTGTATAGATCCACTTACACCAGCAACCCCATCCTCCAGAATTAGTGACCCAGATAACAGTACTGATTTATCAATTTTTCCAGCCCATCTCACTAATGATTTGGTTATACCACCTAATTCATACATGAAGGTTACCATAAAGAGCAAATTACGGAATAGTACTGTTCTTGTCTTAGAAGAATTATGTAAAGTAAAGGGATTGTCAGTAGAAAACGCATTATGTCATACGAACGACGAAGGACTAACTCAGATATTCATTATTAATCACATGAATGGGGAAGTTCAGTTGAAGAAGGGAACTTGCATAGTTAATATTGAAAAATGTTTCGCCCCTGTGAAGGAAATAAATATTGGTGGAGTAACAAGTGAGATAAAATCTACGGATAGAGAAAGAATAAAGAGAATTTAATTCACTCAGGTGAATTTGACGAAGAAAATGATTTGTTAACCCTGCTGGAAACACACAGGGACACCGTAGCCTTGCCCGGAGAACGATTAGGGTGTACTAACTTGATTAATCACATGATTAATGTGCACCCAGAAACACCACCAATTTTCGTACCAGCTTATCGCATACCACACTCCCAACGTACACTTGCAAATCAGTATGTCGATGAAATGTTAAAGCTTGGAATTATTGAGCCTTCAGTTTCTCCGTGGAACGCTCCCTTTTCTTTGTGCCCAAGAGAAATGGAGAAATGCGTGCGGTAGTAGATTACCGTAAACTAAATAATCACACAATCCCTGACAGATTTCCCATGCCATTGCTAAGTGATGTTCTACAGAATATTGGTCCTGAGAATAATATATTCTCGACCATCGATCTCTAAACGGATACTATCAGATTCCGGTATCTCAGGAGTCACGTAAATACACTGCCTTTTCAACAAACAGAGGCCATTATCAATATACGAGAATGCCAATGGGACTGAGGACAGCCCCGGTACGTTCCAGCGTCTTATGAATTACGTATTGTCCGGAATTTTAGGACAAGGAATATTTGTTTATCTTGACGATATTATTATCGCAACGAAGAATATTAAGGATCATCTCAGGAAATTAGACTTACTCTTACAAAAGCTTAGTGATGCTGGATTAAAAATTAAACTTTCTAAATGCAAATTTTGCTTTAAGGAAATAAATTTCTTAGGCCACAAATTAAGTTCTGATGGTATTCACACCACTGATGACAAAATACAGGCAGTGAGAGATTTTCCTGAACCCACTACGACTGACGAAGTTAGACAATTTTTAGGTCTGGCTGGGTACTATAGGTCCTTCGTACCACAGTTCTCTCATATAGCCTTCCCTCTATTCCAACTACTCAAAAAAGATGCTGTATTCCAATGGGAAGAAGAACAAAAAGGGCATTTAACAATCTAAAAATTAAACTAACGAATGCACCTTGTTTAGCATATCCAGATTACACGAAATCATTTCTTATTTGTACAGACGCATCAGTTAAAGGATTAGGGGGCTGTACTGATGCAGGAAGATAAAAGAGGAAAGAATCAACCAATTGCATTTGCCAGCAGACAAACAAGAGGTGCAGAAAAAAATTATAGCACTACAGACTTAGAGGCACTTGCAGTGATTTTTGCATTACAAAAGTTTCGAGATTTGGTATATGGTTACGAAATCCACTTATTCACCGACCATAAACCACTGGTGGGTATGTTTAAAGAAAAACTCCTTTCTGGGAGGAGAGCAAGATGAAATGTACAGTTGAAAACTACAGTGTACAAATACATTATATACAAGGTAAAATGAATATAGTAGCTGACGCATTATCTAGGAACCCGAACACAATTCAGGTTGCGGCGTTAGATCTCAAAGGAAATATCCCAAACCACGAGGATATCGCAAAGGCACAAAGACTTGACCCAGTATGGTCAAAAGTAATATACAAGTTAGAAAGTGGAGATGACATACAATTACCCAAACTGCATGTCCCACTTGAACAATTCACAATGGTCAATAATACATTATACAAAATTAACTCTAAACAACCAAAACGCCAAAGAAATTCTAACCAGTTGGTAGTACCTAATGACATGATACCCCAAGTATTACGAATGATACACGACAGCCCACATGCAGGACACCCTGGAAAGGATAAGACATTCAACCAAGCCCAGCTATTATATTACTGGCCTTCATTACGAAGAGATATACACAATCATATAGACAGATGCGAATCATGTGCGAAACACAAAGGATACCCAATCACACCTGCACCGATGGGTAATTACCCAGTACCACATCAACCATGGGACGTTGTCGCTGTTGATTTACTCAAGATGCCATTATCATACAATAATAACCTATACTTATTCGTAGCAACGGATCATTTTTCCCGTTATGTCATTTTAGCTCCAATTAAAGATAAGACAGCAGAGACAGTAGCAAAGGCAATAACAGATAATGTAATATGTCGCTTTACTACCCCAAAGGTATTAATAAGTGATAATGGAGGAGAATTTAATTCTGAGATCTTACAAGAAATATGTAAACAATACAACATTAAAAAGGTTAACGTTTTGGCCTATCACCCAGCATCGAATGGGTTGGTAGAGAGACAAAATAAAAAGGTATTAGATGTGCTACGACACATTCTCAGTGAAAATTATGCAAGCTGGGATGATTGGATTCCCAGAGTAGAGGCCTCCATTAATGGGTCTATAAATAAATCCATTGGTGACACACCACATTTCATTATATATGGCACAGATAAAAAATTACCATATGAGCTCCTAGAAGGTGACAGCATGCCTATATACAATTACGATGATTACTCTAAACTCCGTTTACGTGAATTCCAGGACATACACAAAAGAGTGCAAAAACAATTAACGATGTCCAAGGAAGAAATGACGGAGGCATTTAACAAAAAGGCAAAAGATTCACCTATCAGCTTAGGAGACATTGTTTACGGAGTCATTCATACGAGAGACAATAAATTATCCCCTAAATTTGAGGGCCCATACAGAGTAATTAACATAAAGGCAAACAAAGTTTTAATTAAGTCACTTTCAAGTGGCGAGGAAAAACAAGTTCATATTGACCATTTAAAACGAGTTTCAAGGGAATTATCACATAATTATTCAGCCTCGGATACAACCGAACAGGTGAACGTACCTCAAGAAACCAAGCAAGAACACAACAATGATTACAAAAAGAAATTAAGGTCATATACCAAACAATCGAACATAGGTGCAACTATTCCAATGAAATCTACAGTACATCATTTACGGGAATTAAATATCGATTTAAACTCTTTCTATAAATGAAATAACAGCCAACCGTAACGCACATCATCACTATCATCAACCACAGCTTTATAGGAAATTAATAGATTTTTTTTTTCGGTAGGTTACGATGAAGGGACTTATGCTATGGATTCTCCTATACATAGTAAGAGTATATGCGCACCTAGACCCCAAGCATATAGTACGACAAGGATGCCTCATAGCTCCAACGGCCACGACTACAATCGTCAAGGACGTCATGAGTACTGAAATAAGTCTAGATTACTTGTATGACTTACCTACTTATATAGAAAGACTTGCGACGCCGATGCGAACTCTGGACTTCAAGATAGGGAATTATGTTTCACAATCACATATCACCAAGGAAGTGGATGAAATGGTGAAGTTAGCGAAATGGAAACTAGAACAGGCGAAGTCAACTATGCTCGTCATGATCCAAGATCTCCCATCTTATGGAACAGAGGTGCTGAGCGACAGGAACAACATCACACGTACTCGCCAAAAGCGCGGTTTGTTCGATCTGGGCGGCGCAATTCTTGGGAACATCTTTGGATTGGCTACAGAGGATGACCTTAAAGAAATAAACAAAAAATTTAATAAGATAGCTCAGGTACTAACATACCAAGATAAATTCATCACAGGACAGAACTCAGCAATGAAAACAATTGTGAAAAATCTGAAACAAGCAGAAAACGTAGCTCTCGAGAGTATAGATAAATTAAATGACTTGGAGGGTAACGTTACCCTTTTCCAGCACTTCTCCATCATCACAGAACATATTGACACGATTCTACTACAATTAGAGAACACTAGAGATCATTTCAGGGCACTTATGCAAGGAATTTCGAATGCTGGTGATGGCAAGATCACAAATGACTTACTCCCAGTTCATGAGCTACGTCAGATAGTTAGTCAAGGCATACATAAACATAAATTGAAGCCATTGTTCCGCAGTAGGGAATTTATGCAATATTACCCGTACTTGGAAGCAACACTAACACCAACATCAGTGATAGTTCATGTACCATTCATCACGGAAGACCTGTTCACAGTATACCAAATACACCCCTTCCCCTATAGAAACAACAACACTTTAGTCATCATCAACATCAACACAGACACCGAACTCATCATGGTCTCCAAGAGACGAGACACTGTCACTTTCGCAAGTGAGTCAACGATTGAGCGAAAGTGCCGTACATCCTTACATGCTGTTCATCTTTGTCCTGCGTACATTTTCACGTTTCAGCCTACTGATACGGTCCCTTGTGAAATGGCTATCATCAGCAATAACAATATTCATCATCATTGCAACTTCACTTTTGCTCCAGATAAACTTGTACACCATCAACGCATTGGACACTCGCAGTTTTTTTTATTTCCCTCATAACACATCAGTTTACATAGTCTGTCCAGATATACCACCATCTCATACATCAGCCTCAGGATTATACATAGCACCAGACTACTGTGCGGTATTTACACCATCCATGTCTACTTTTTCCACCATCAATCACTACGCCATTATCAACCATACACACAAACATTTCCACCCACTGCCTGATATGGACTTAAACATGAGCACAAGTATTAAGCTGACTTCACCTAAGTTTGAAACTATGCAGCTGATCAATGAAACAATGAAGCCCTGGGAAGATTTGAGTTTGAGTATGTTCAACCCATATTATGTGTATAGCCAAGCACCTTCTGTCTTTATAATTATCTGCATTGTGGTTGCAGTATTGCTGTTGGCCATGCACAGAATGCATGCAAGAATTGCTAATTTGGAGTCATTGTTTAGTGGGGGGAGAGTTAACATCACAGTTAACCACCCTGAATGAAGTGTATATATTTTGTATATAGTATTAATTATATATAAAAAAAAAAAAAATAATAATAATAATAATAATAATATTAATAACACAAAGAAGAATGACCCATATATGGCAGACCAGTACCATTATCTTTAAATGAAATATTAATAACTCTTACAATAATCTTAATTTTAAACTATTTTTATTCTTGCATGTATGCATTTCACTATAATAACCCAAGTATATACTGTATTACAGTTAAATAATTTACTTTAATGCATTTATTCCAATATGTATTCAACTTATTTAAAATGTAATATTACTGAATAATCACTATTTACTATGAATAATATATGTATACAATATTCATACAATTATGTTACTTTACAATATTATGTATTTCACTTAATTAGCTTATAAGTTCATTATAATGTGTATGTAGTATGTATTAATATATTATAACTATTAAATGTCGATGGTACGTCATTTTCGCGCGGCCGAGCAAATATAGGACTACATAATAGATAGATAGATAAATAGATAGATAGAGAGACAGATAGAAGCAGGAAGTCAAATGATGAGAAGGTGTTGTGTTTGCGAGAAGCGAGCAGCGCTAACGCTTACACGGAGGAAAGCTGACAGCGGCCAGTAAGGAGATGATTCAGTTAGCTGTCAGCAGTCCTCTCGTGAGAAAGTTCTGTTGCCATGAGGAACATACGTGACACACACACCCTACTACACGAGATGTTAGGAAAGAGAGTTTAGAAGGAGACAAGCGACCCTAGAGAGAGGTCGAGACGGAGATTAGCCTTAGAACAGAGAGAGAGAGATAGCGAGACAGGGAGGTAGCTACCCAGGACTTATACTATTATACCTGTTTAATATTTCCAAGACAAATAAAAATAGTCCCATACTATTCTTTACCTCTCCCGTCACTACATGACATCTGGTGGGGAAACTACTACAAGATATAAAAGCCGCTCGACCACAAGTCTAAAATATACTTCTCTACAAGTAACTACAAAGTCTTTATGACACTACCAGTCTTTACAATGCGTGCTTGTCCCATCCCCTCCCTCCATGCACTACCGTCATAGCCCTCACCTACTTCTCTCCTCCAACGTCACTCATTCTTTTGCTCCCCCAGCTTATTTAGCTTACGACTTACAAACCTACCAACAGCACCCATTTTGTTTAGATATATGTCACTGCACCACCAGCCACTGTAGCATTTCATCCAGCTTACTCCGCCCCATCCATTTCGCTCATTTCAGATTTTTATGGGGTGAATAAACAAAAAACCTTGATTACCTTCCAACCTACACCAGCAATCGCATGATAAATTTTCTTATCTGTACCCAACTACACACCACCATTCCAGCTCATTCCGCCCAATCCTTTGCACCCAGTGGCTCTTTTCTGGTCTGGCGTGGCGGATACCATAAAAACGATAGTCTTGACTGCTGGTTAACATACGGTATTCATAATCACAGGGAATACTTTCCCAGTCGTACTGACTTCAGTCGATCTGAATGACTTCACGCGGACCTGGGAGGATCAGATTCCTGAATTATGTGATTATCTCAGTAACTCTTGAACTGGTAACACTGATTTCTGGCACTCATGTTTCCATACCACCAAGACGGATTTTGTCATCAGAGACGATTCAGTGACTATTTCTAATATCTACCAGTTTCCTGATTATCCTCATATGGGGATCTCGGCGAAACATTTGCTATTGCGTTAGACCTCTCGCAGGCCTTTGAAAGAGTCGGACTTTTTTTTTTTTTTTCAATTAGCATCCAGTTGTTGCTGCTCTTTCTGTGGCCTCATCTCGTTTCCCCTCTGGTCGGCTGAAAGCTGAGGTTGCAGACTGTTAGAGTTCCTTCAGAGCTATCAAAAGTGATTTTCTGGGACCTGTCTTTTCACAGGCTACCTTCTTGCTATTCATCAATAACTAAATCCAAGCTACTATGCTCTGATGGCCACATTCTTTAACTACCAACATTTCACGATGTCCATCACAAGAGTCACTTAAAAAATCTCGGGATGTGGTTTGGCACACATGACTTCTACCTGGCCTCTTGTTTCCGAGTGAAGGAAAGAGAACTTTTTATTGTGAGTAAGGTTTTAAAAAAGCAGTTCCACCAACGTTAAGCCCGACACAATCTTCCGCAAAACTATCCCCTAACCCTGAACAACACACAGTACAGCTCATCATTATTTCTCAGTATCTTTTGTGTTTCTTTTGAGCGTATTTGGAAAGATCACATTACTTCACAAGCAAAAACCACCTCACAAGGGATAGTGATGCTGAACCAGCTCCGCTGCTGACATTGCACAGGGGAATCAATCTCCCCAGTGTGGAGTGCAGTTCACATGTTTGTACAAAGAGTTGGGGAGGGGAAGTCATCGCATGCAGTAGTTATCAATAAGGTAAAGTCATAGGCTGTCAATCCTTTCACTGCTGCAGTAAATCATCTCTCTCTCTCTCTCTCTCTCTCTCTTCGATCGCTACTGTTCGGGTCACTGTTCTTCTGATATCTGTTGCTAATATTTCCCCCTCATCACTCTAATGCAGCGGTTTTCAACTGGAGTGGAGGGGCGCCGCTCTTCTAGGGTTGGGAGTAACTTCCTTACTTACATGCAAGAGCAGCCTGGTGTTATTTTGATTAACAGCAACGGCTTGTCCAATAACCAGAACTTAAAAAATCTTGGGTTTCACTTGTTGCCATCGAAATCGCACGCACCAGCGCCATGCATGACTTGGTAAAACAGTTAAGAAGTCCTTGGATCACAAATGAAGACAATATTGTGCCCTATTAAACTTGTCGCCTAATACATACTCCCAAGGGAGGGAAGAATGATATTGCCAAACTATTTTAAGATACTACTATTGAACCAGCATACATCCTCGGCGACCATAATGCCAGGCACATAAGTCTGTATGACACTCGATACCAAACAATACCGGAAACACGTCATGAAATTAATACATCACTACGAAATGCAACATATCGAGCCTTTATTCCCAACTTTATTGGTCACACAGCACTTACCACCCCAGATATTTTCCTTACACTCGAAAAAAAAAAAATAATAACCACGACATGCACATAGTCTAGAGCCCACTCACTAGTAACGATAATTATCATAACAATATCCACAACAACATTTCTCGTCCGCATATAATAATATTTTGATAAAAAAAAAAAGAGAAAAAAGTAATTAAATATGCATACAGTATGTTTAATACCAACTTACTTGGGTAATGTGATGAGTAAGAATTGAAGTTTGCAGGATGAAGTCCTTGGAAGTGTACAACAAGGAATAAAGGTGGCTAGTTCTTTGAAAGCAGTGATAAGAAATAGGGCAGTGAGCATGGAAGTAAAAAGTCTCTGCATGATGGTATTGTAATATCAACTCTAACGTATGGAAGTGAAGCTTAGACCTTGTTGGAGGGACACAAGTCAAGAGTGAGAGAAGTGAAAATGAGCTACTTGAGAGGAGCATGTGGAGTTACATGGAGAGACAGACTGACAAATGAGGAGGTGAAGGAGCGTTGTGGTGTGGATGTGGATGTGACAGAACGCATTAGGAGAAATACATCGAGATAGTTTGGCCATGTGGGGAGGATGCAGAGCGAGAGACAAACGAGGAGAGTGTATGTGAGCGAAGTGGAAGAGAGGAGGGGGTGAGGTAGAGGGATGGAGTGGAGAGGTATACAAGTAAAGTGCGCTTTGTGAACGCGTAACTTGCGAGCGAGCGTTTGTCCATACGCCAATCATTTTATTTTCACCTTAGTGTAAACTTATATTTCTGGTGAGGTAGTTGAACAATAACAGAAGAATAACTGAGTTAAAATATTTTCATTTTCACGTTTTCTCTCTCTCTCACACGTTTTTCTTTGGAAGTGCATATAGCTAGGTGCCATGGCATTTATCGCACATGCAATGTTCAGTTATCTGCTTCCAACTTGCCGTGTCAACGAACTGCGTTAGTAAATGGTTGGCTATTGATCAAATGATAATACCCAGAAATGGGGAGACTACCCTTGCTGATTTCACCTCCTAAACATACAAAAGACGTTCATGAAAAATTATGACCGAAATATCCGATTTGTAATTGTTAGAATTCATGTCGTAGATGGGGTGCTCACCATCCTCTCACTCATTGTAGTATTGCTCTCTTTTCCTTCTTTCTTTCCTTCCTTTCTCTTCTGTCTTTCTTTTCTTTTTTCTTTCCTCTTTCATCTGTCTAAGGGTGACTCTACACTGAATGACAAGCCAAACTGTTTCCAGTACACAAGGAAACCATTTACTGTGCTGGGTGGTAACATACAAGCTAACCAACCTATGGTGCCTGGTGGTTTAGTGCGTAATTAAGGCACTTTAACCGGACTGAACCTATGTAGTTTTATTTCAAAGGGGTGGTTGGGGTTTACTGCTCACGAGTTGCCAGTCAAGGATGACTGAGGCAGGTCACTATCATCTTGAATGTCTGGACCAACTTGCCTAGCCCCGGGCTCATACTCTCCTCATGGGGCAACATAGGATTAATGATATATGATGAATGCATGCAAGAAAACATAGTGTTACAACAGCAAATATTTCAATTCGATTTCATAGTGGAACATATCCTTTGAAGCCCTTGGTAGCGTACATTCCCTTGGAAAAGTGGGATTCCAAAGGGTTTCTTTCTCATGAGCTAACATACAGATAAAAATAAAATCTACAAAATGTACTTCTTACATACTGAGAGAGTCTCTTCTCATCTCACATAAAAAAAGTGATTAGCCTCTGAAAACCGTCGCAGTTCGGCCGTGTCGTGTCGAGCCTTGCCGGGTTGTGTCGTGCTGCTCATGTATCAGCTGGACGCAGAGTAGAGTAAGCATCGCTCCGCTACGCTTGCTCGCTCGCTCGGAATGAGAGAGGGATGTGTGAGCTGGGGGGAGGACAGTGAAATGGCGAGGGACAGGGCGACATGGAGGAGATTTGTTTGTGGCCACCCCTTGCGGGAGTAAGGCGTTTGGCACTAGATACATAGATGGACTTACCAGGCCTCGATCTAGAACGCTAAGATGTGGAGTAAGTAGCCTCCACTTTGGATGGCAGTTATAATGCACTGACATAGGCTCAAACTCCAGCAATTCTTCTTTCCTCCCATAAAACACTGATGTACCCTCCACCTGATCCAGCGATAGCCGACACCAGACACAGATTCACAGAAAAACTTACACACTCAAGTGATAGACGCTTGCAATGTAACAAGAATATCACCAGGAAAAAAAAATCCCAAAAGAAACCAAAACAGAACATGACAGAGGGGAAATAAATACTTAACAAAAGACGGAGGAAAACAGATGATTTCATTGTCGCTTGTCAGTTCTCGACTGCATGGCGGCAAGTGTTTCATCTAATACCCGAAGACAGCATAAAAGATAATCATGCTAAAAAAAAAAATAAAAAAAAAAATGTGGCCTATCAACTTATAATCTGAAGACCACCCCACACCACATTACAAACTCAAGTAAATTCTTCAGTAATAACCTTGTTTGTATGGAAGAAAAATGTGTCCTTGAACTAGGTACAGCTTTAATAAAAACAGCTTGAGAGAGCCAGATAAAAACAAATTAGCATGCTGTCAACAAGAGAACTGAAATACGTGTTAGACAAATATATTGCACTGTTAAGGATCAGGTACATTCCCACAAACTGTCAGGAGGCATCAATGACACGTAAAGCGAGAAAAACAAGTACTGACCAATGAAACTGTCGGCCAATTTCCCTTCTAGAGTCTATCAACCTATCCATCTATGGCCCGACGCCCTAATCCCGCAAAGGGTGGCCGCAGACAAAACGCCTCCAAGTCGCTCTGTCACCCACCATTTGACTGACCTCCCTCCAACTCACTCTTCCCTCCCTCAAATACCTCTCAACTCCATCCCTCCACCTTATCCTCGGTCTTCCCCTCCTTCTCCCTCCCTCCATTCACCTACATACACCCTCTTAGTCAGTCTTTCATTCTCCATTCTCTACACGTGTCCAAACCACCTCAGTGTATTTGTCCTAATTTTTTCAACCACATCCACATCCATCCCACAACGTTCCTTCACTTCTTCATTCGCCACCCTGTCCCTCCATGTCACTCCACATGCTCCTCTCAAGTAACTCATTCCCACTGCTCTTACTCTTGACTTGTTCCCCTCTTGCAAGGTCCATGCCTCGCTTCCATATGTCAGGGTAGGGATCACAATACTATCATGCAGTCACTTCTTAATTTCCATCCTCACCTCCCTATTTCTCATCAGTGTTTTCAGTGAACCAACAACCTTTCTTCTCTGCTGTACCATTTCAAGCACTTCATCCCCCAAAGTTCCATCCTTACTCATCACACTACCCAAGTACTTGAATGCAATCACATTCTCCATATCCTCACCATCCAACCTCACTGTGCATTCTGTGACTTCATTCCTCTCAGACACCATAACCTTACTCTTGTTTACATTAACTTTCTGATTCCTCTTCCTACACACTGTCTTAAATTCATTCACCAAACCTTGCAACTCCCATTCATCTTCACTCAACAATACTGTATCATCAGCAAACAGCAACACCGGAATCTTCCACATGTCACCCTCATTCCTTAGAGCCACCCCCACATCCACTGCCGTACCTTTCACCTCCTTTACAAGCCAATCCATGTATATAGCCTATTAAACAGCCATGGAGACATCACTCATCCCTGATTCAGTCCCACATTTAGATTAAAGAACTCACTCAGCTCACCATCCACTCCCACCATAGCCCTAGCTCCTTCGTACATACTCTTCACAGCACGCAGAACAATTTCCCCTTCACTCCATATATTCTTAATACCTTCCACATTCCTTGCCTATCTGTTCTGTCATAAGCTTTCTCCAAGTCCATGAAGGCTGTGTACACTTTCTTTCCCTTCTCTAGATACATCTGCACTAAACATCTTAGAACAAATGCCTGATCTACACACCCCTTTCCCTTCCTAAATCCCCCTTGTTCTTCTCCAACTAGCTCCTCTGTTATATGCCTAACCCTGTCGGTGGGTATTCTACCATTTATTTGTCCAGTCACAATAAGAAGGCAAATACCCCTATGGTTACCACATACTTCTCTCTCGCCTTTTCCTTTGTATAAAGGAACAATTATACATGATTTCCAGTCGTCTGGAACCCTTCCCTCTTCCCAAGCCAATCTACACAACTTCCATATCCACTCCACAACAATCTCACCCCCATAACTCAGCATTTCACTACACACTTCATCAATTCCTGGGGCCTTTCCCATCTTGATCTTCTTCATTGCTTCCACTACTTCCACCCTACCAATCTCTTCCACCCTCCTCTCATTTCTTCTTCTCCCAGCCATTCCCCAGCCACTTATACTCGCACTGTTCTCACTCTCTACATTCAACAAATCCTCAAAGTGCTCCTTCCATCTCCTTAATTTCTCTCTCTTCACCAACAATCTATTATTCCCATCTTTCACTCCCCTACTATTTCCCCTTTCTTACTGTCTTACTTTCTTTACCTCCTTCCAAAACAATTACACTCTCTCCATTTTACACTAAGATTCCTCCCAAACTCTTCATCCACTTTCTTCTTATTCTCCTTCACCAATCTCTTCACCTTCCTTCTCCTGCTCACATATACCTCTCTCTTCTCTCTCTCATCTTCTCCCCTACCTCTACTCGCTAGCCATTCACTATATGCCTTTTTCTTTTGTTCCACAGCTCGTTTCACCTCATCATTCCACCATGCTGTCCCTTGCACACTCCTGCATCTCCTCCTCACTCCACAAACCACCTCACATGCTGCACCTATCTCTTCCGTGAATATCTTACATACATCTTCCACCCTTTCCATCCGCTTTAACTCATACCTTCCCAATCCTTCTTCCATTATACTCTTATATTCTCCCATTTTCTCACTATCTTGCAACATCTCCACTTTCCTCACAGGAGTTGTTTCCTCCTGTCTTCCCCTTCGTCTCTTCACCCATTTTCTTTGCAGCCTTACCTTGGCCATCACTATGTGATGGTCCGAGATTCCATTCCCCCATCCTCTCCACACTCTTGCATCCAACACTTGTCTTCTTACTCACTCATCCACACACACGTACTCTATCGCTGCCTTTCGTTCAACAAGTTCACCATCCATCCTCCTCATGACTCTCCAAATATACCTGTGGACAATCTTATGCCCAAAGAAAGTGTTGGCTATTGCCAACCCCTTACTAGCACAGATGTCCACCAAAGCACTACCATTCCCAACTACTTCACCTGCCACATCCCACTAACCAACCACTCCATCCACTCGTACATTCCCTACTTTGCCATTCATGTCTCCAACCAAAAACACTCTCTTGCTCCTCTTAAACTTGTGACATGCTTCTACACTTGCCCAAAACTCATCTTGTGCTCTTGCCGCTCGGTCCTCTGTCGGCTCATATGCACATACAATCGCTCAAGTTTGTATACCAACTTTCATCCTCATCCATACAATCCTTGCACCCACCGTTCCATATTCTCTTCTCCTTCCACTTCTTGCTTATCATCAGACATACTCCTTCTCTTGCCCTCTCATTCTCATTAACTCCCATCCATATTCCTAAACCGTATTCCCATTCTCTCACCCTTTCATATTTCCATTTAGTTTCCGTCAATCCACATACATCCAATCTTGCATCCTCAAGCACCTGAACAATCTCTCTCACTTTCACTTCATCATTCACTCCTCTCACATTCCATGGCCCCACCCTTAGAATGTCCTTTGTCTGTTCCTTAGTCGTAAACATATGGTCCGTCCTGGTCCGAGGTGCTTTATTCACTTCTAGAGTCTCCAGGGAAATTATTTGAAAGTGAATCCAATCTCCAACTCTGATGACACTTAGATATAAACTAAAAAACCCTTACCAAATAGGGCTTTAGACAAAATAAAAGCTGAACATCCAGAGAGTACTCTGTAGTACCAGTCGAACAGGGCAGCACTCCCAAGGAGAATGGAAAGCTAATGATAGGGAGAGCTGGAGTTCTTGTTTCATCAGCCCTCGAGACCAGCTTCTGACCATCCACCTTCGCTGAACTTTTTGCAGTTTCAGTAACACAGAGAGTAGGCCAACTTGCTCACCTATATAGTTTCCTCCAACTGCCAACATCTACTACATGTACATTACACACCAAACGTCTTTCTCTAAATTTAAACAAATGGTATCTCAACATCCAGCCTCAGAGTCTGGGGGGGGGGGAGAACCATAAAAGCCCCTACATCCGCCCCTCTCCTGGTATCGGCCAAGAAATGCTTGGAACCACTGTCTAACTCACTTCTTCATTTCTGCAACATTCGCGGCCTTTCCCCTAATTTTCTCCCTGTTCATCACCACCTCTCTTCCTCTGAGCCTCACCATCTTTGTTACTGCGATTCAGCTGTCTAAGGCAACTGACAGCAAACCCTTCTCTGTGTCTTCATACTGTCTCTCTAGTAACTTCAAAGCCAAAGTGGCTGTTGTGTAATTGTACTCAAAAACATATCTTGCTCTCGTGTTAATGAACTTGAATCTTCTGAATTCTCCTCTCTCTGGCTTTGGCCATCCTGTCATTCCCTGACTAAATTTATCTGTGCTATATACTTATCCCCTAATTCTACTGGCTATAAAAAATTCTCTGACCACCTTACTTCTACGATGGAACACATCCATTCAATTGTTTCCTTTCTCTGAAATCTTTATTCTAGACGATTTCAATGTTCACCACCACCTTTGACTCTCCTCTCCTTTCACTGATCCACCCGGTGAACTAGCCGACATCTTTTTGGTCCTTAATGGCCTAGAACAGCTTGTACAGCACGTTACCCCTACCCCCGACTTCCTTGGAAAGAGTTCCAACATACTTGACCATTTGCTTACGGGTAATCCTGCTGGTTATGGTGTCAATCTTTTCTCTCCGTTGGACTCCTCCGATCACAACCTTATCCTTTTTTTTTTTTTTTTTTTTATGTGTCCGACTCTGGGCATAGGCTTCACAGCCTGCTATCAAGGCCCAGCAGTCCTCTTACATACCATACACCTCCACATGTCACCACTTCGGGGCTAAAACCCACCGTCCATATTGAATACATGCTAGGGCTGTCTCATACAGGACTGGTGTATTGGTATTAGCGGGGGTATTTTTACGACATGTCGGCGGGTCTTCTGGTAGATCAGTAAAGCCTGATTTAATGAAATTCATATCCTTAAACTGTTCCCTGCCCCAGCCAGGATTAGAACCTGGGTCCGTTAGGACTGCTGGCCACCTCTCTACTGATTGAGTTTTAACCCACCGCATCCCAGCAGATATTTCACCAATGACCCCCCCCCCCAATCCTGGCAGATTTTTTTTTTTTCTTTGCTAAAACCTCCGCTTTTTATGAGAAACATCGAAAATTCAGAGAGAAAGTGCTCAGTTGAGTTTAGAAATACAGTAGAAGTAAGAGTACCTTTACCTTGTTACCGTGTTCTCTCAGGCCAGGCTTGAGAGAAAATGTTTTCTATGGGAGGGGTAGCTATTTCAAACCATTCATAACTGATTAGATATTTATTTGTTTGGTACGAATTTATATGTTGTACAAGAGTATACTGGTTTGCAGACAATAATATAGGCGATATAAGCGTTGTTCAGTCACCAAAAACATCAACATGTGGCACCTTCTTTTATGACATTACCACCTCATCACTTCTGCTTGTTTCTTCCTCTGGCTTATTTCTTCTTTTGTCCTTCACCTCAGGAATCACTTTCACCTTGAATTTCGTCATTGGAGAGGCCGTGGTGCGACATGCCTTTACTGGCCAGGTCACTGCTAACAGGTGAGTTGCGGAGAAAATGGCTTGGGGGGGGGGTCAGGTGGTGCCAGGCATTATCCCTGCCTGGTGTTGGGTAAGGGAAGGTATCCCACATATGCCTACCGAAAATCACCCGTGAATCTTGAAAAATGTGCAAATGACGGACCTCGCACTTGTAAAACGTATGGATACGTCATTGGGTGTCACCATGACAAAACGTGGTGACATATCCATATGTCGTCGGGATGCCTTGGTTAATCTGTTCTGCTACACCAGTAAAGCCTGTGGACCGTCCCAAGAAGCAGTAGCTTTCACATTTTGGGTCTGTTGATTGGGAGGCCGTCAGGCAGTACATCTTTGATTTTCCCTGGAATGATTATTGTTTCCAAGGCCGGGAGCCACCTGAGTGTGCTCTGCTCAGTACAGAGGTTATTCCCTCAGGCATGGAAGCATACATTCCTTGGTCGTATGTTGTGACTAGTGCAAAAAAAAAAAATGGTTTAATCTCACTTGTTCTATTGCTCACTACAGCAAGGAGAGGCTTTCAAAACCTACTAAAGGAAACTCACTCCTGAATCTGATGTCTTTTATGTGTTTGCCTAAAATAGTGCTAAGACTGTCTTTTACTCTGCTAAAAATAAATTCATTCATACTAAATACTCTGAACCCTCCAACTCAGATTCTTCTGGCTTTTTCTACAACCTTACCAAAAACCTCTCTAACAACTTTATTTCATCATCCATCCATCCTCTTTTCCACTCTGCTGACTCTGTGGCTGTTTCTTCTACTGATAAATCAGAACTCTTAGCTCAGATTTTCTCCTCCAAGTCCACCTTACATAATTCAGATGCTGCTTCTTCATCACTTACCTCCTCTGACTTCCTCATGGCTGACAATAAAATTTCTTCAATTGATGTGTTTTCTGACATCACTCTCCTCAGGAATAACAAGGCACATGGGCCTGATGAGGTTTCTCCTGTTGTCCTTAAGAAATTTGCTTCTGTACTTACACCCAGCCAGGTAATTTCTTGCCTTTGTCAACTTGCACCATTCCTTCTTGCTGGAAGTTTGTTCCCATTCAGCATGTCCCAAAGAACAGTGATCAATCCCAGCCCTCTAACTTTCGTCCAATTGCTTGAACATTCTGTGTTTCTAAAGAGTTTTTAATCCATTCTTGACGAACACCTTTTAAAGCACTTTCCTATCAAAACCCTTCCTGTCATCAGTATGGGTTCTGCCATGGGAGCTCCACTGACAATCTCACCTTCCATTCAAACTTCTGGTCATTCTCCTTTCTGGACTTTGGCGAAAGCTTTGCCATTGCACTTGACATCACAGAGGCATTCAATTGGATCTGACATATGGTCAATCTTTAATTTCCAAACTGCCACCTTACAGTTTCCATCCCTCTATATGTACCTTCTTCTCCAGCTTCTGCGTGGTTGTTCTGTTGCTGCTGTCGTAGAAGTCAACCATTCTTCTCCCAGGGCTATCGGGGTGGTGTTCCTCGAGGCTCTGTTCTGTCCTCATCTCTCTTCTTTGTATTCATCAATGACTTTCTTAGCTGTACATGTAACCCTATTCATTCGTATGCTGATGACTCCATCCTTCACCTTTCCATTTGCTTCCTGCAACGTCAGTCTCGGCAGTTACTTCAACAAACAAATGATGAGGCTATGGCACACTGATTGTCTGACTTGACTCAACTCTCTCACTTGGTAAGAGTAATTTTTTTTTTTTTTTTTAAGAATCAGAATCTCAGTTCTTATATCTTCTGACATACCAAAATCTACGGGAGGAATAACTTCTAATTTTTAACAATAGCCAACTGAATCCTGGATCATCTTTGAACATTCTTCTGGGGTCATTCTCTCGGGATTTATCTAGAAATGATCATATTACCTCTCTTGCAAAATCTGCCTTCAAGAGATTAGGTGTGCTAAACTGACTCTGTACTTTCTTTATCCCTGCATAGTTTTAACTTTTTACACTGGTTTTATTGTCCCTGTGAAGATTACAACTCACATGTATGGGGAGACTCCCTACATGAGAAGTAAACTGTAGCACTAGTTGAACAGGGCAGTACTCCCGAGGTGGATGGCAAGTTGGTGATAGGGAGAGCTGGACCTCCCGTTTCACCAGCCCTCAGGACTTGATCCTGACCATCTCCTTTGCTGAACATTTTCAGTGCATTCCTTTACACAGAGAGTAGGCTAGCATGCTCGCATAATACTGTACCTTCAACTGTCTACACCACACTACACGTGTGTAACAAGTCACACCTTCTATTCACTCTCTTTAGCAATGGCCAATGCAATGTTCCACTACTGACAGGGTAGGGCTGGCAGCACAGGGTCCTCCCAGTTGCCATGAAGCAACTGTGCCGGCAGCGACTCTTGCAATTTCCAATGATGTTCATCAGCAGAGAAGTGAAAGTGCGGCCTTATTCTTCACCAACATACGCGGCCTTAGCACAATTTAAAACTCAGTTCATTTTTTCCTTCAGTCCATATTCCTCACAGAACCACAAATCTCACCCTCTACTGATATATCCCCATTTTGTTTTCCCGGTTACCATCTCCTCACAAACTACCGTAACAAGGGCAGCAGCTGTTGTTACATCAAATCCCAATATGCAGTTGACACAATTATAAACTCACTTCATCTAGCTTTGATTACTCATTGTATAAACTAAATTGTCAAAATATTACCAATTATATCTGTGTAGCCTATCGCTCCCCCAATGCTTCTTCGGAACCCAGTGTATTTGATTCCATATCCACTCAGTTGAGTAACCTTAACCTTGCCCTTAACACCGAAATTACCATTATGGGTGATTTTAACATACACAATGTTGAATGGTTATTGCATTCTGCCAGGACTGACGACGCTGGTCTAGAGTGCAAACTGTTTGCAGAATCGTTTAATCTCACCCAGCTGGTAAAGCAACCAACAAGAATACCTGATAATCATGACCATAATGCCCATCTCTTGGATTTATTCCTGACAAATAATCCGGATCAATACAGGCTAGAGGTACTGTCACCACTTTGATCCTCTGACCACAATCTAATCAAAGCCCCATTAGTTACCCCCCCCCCCACACCTCCCCGTTCTGAACCTGTCAGGGTGACCCGATGGCACTTTGATAGGGCAAACTGGGATGGATTTGGAAATTATCTTGCTGACATTCCATGGCAGTCTTTCTTCTCTAATGATCCCAATTCTACAGAGTCCCATATTTGCGACTTAATACTAGCTGGTATGGATTTATTCATACCAAGTCATCAGTTCACTAAAAGATCAAACTCTCCAAAATGGTTTGATGGCATCTGTGCCAGAGCAACAGCCCAAAACTCATTAGCATATAACTAGTACTTAAAATCAAAAACATCTGAATCACTCTCTCAATTTAAAATTGCTAAAATTCATGCAAAAGATGTAATAAATCTAGCTAAATCAAACTTTCTTCAAAAGCAAGCATCAAAACTACTTAACAACCCTAGTGACAATAGAATATTCTGGTCAACTCTTAATTCTTTCATCAATAACTTTAACGAATCATCATCCATTCCCCCACTGAAATATTCACATGGCAACATTACAAATGACCCACGTGCGAAAGCAGATATTTTTGCCAGTACATTTGCCAGAAATTCTACCATAGACGATATCAGCCAGGACGTCCCAGTATTAGAATCTGACTCTCCCGAAATTGTTCCACTTAAAATACAGACAAGATAGGTAAAATCCATCCTAGACAATTTACCTACCAACAAAGCTCCAGGCCCAGATGGAATTCCGCCAATTGTTTTGAAAAAGTGTTCCCCTGAACTTGCCTCTGTTCTTGCTAAATTATTCAGACCATGCATACGTACTTCTTCATTCCCAAATTCATGGAAAGAAGCCAATATCCACCCAACCTCGAAGAAAGGAAGTTCCTCTGACCCTCTGATTAAAGGCTAATAGCAGTCACATCTTCTCTTGGTAAGGTATTTGAAACTTTTATTAATAAGCACATTGTAAACATCTTGAATCCAACAACTTAATTAGTGACAGACAATTTGGTTTTCGCCACGAAGGATCCACCATTGACATACTCAATCTCCTAACTCATACCATCCATCAATCAATTGACTTACAGTACATGGAGAAACTCATGCAGTAGCCCTTGATGTTTCTAAAGCTTTTGATAGAGTATGGCACCGTTCCCTGCTGTCCAAACTCCCTTGCTATGGACTAACGTCTTTTATTCCTTTGATCTGCTCATATCTCAGTGACAGGAAAATAAGAGTAAAAATAGATGATGTATATTCCAATTTCCACTCAATTAACACCGGCGTACCGCAGGGATTAGCTCTTGCCCCAACCCTGTTCCTGGATCATATTAATGATCTTTTATCAGTTACCCACAATCCCATCCACTCATATGTAGATCACTCAACACTGCATAGTTCATTCACACTCAGACACCCATTTACAAAGTCTAATATCTCTACCTCTCAACTCAGTACAGTCATCTCCATAATTCAAGACTTATCTACAATCAGTGAATGGGGACAAAACAACCTTGTCTCATTTAATGCTAGTAAAACTAAATATGTACAATTTACTAATAGACAGATATTGCCAGATTCGTATATTATCTTCAGTACTACTAATATTCGCATCTACAAAAGTATTGAAATTCTCTGTGTCTCACTTAACAATGCCCTCAGCTGGACCTTTCATGTCAGATCACTTGCTAAAACCGCCTAAAAGAAACTTGGATTAATGTACAGAGTCCGTAACTTCTGCACTGACGTGCAGTTAGCTATGATTTATAAGAGTCATGTGCGCTCTCAGCTTGAATATTGCTTACCCATGTGGAATGGATGTGAAGAGGTTGCATTAAAACAGCTAGACAAAGTTCAGAACAAGGCTGTTAGAATTATTAACAACCCTGCCATTACAAATAAACTACCTCCCCTACAAGTAAGAAGGAATGTTGCCCCCCTTTGCATAATTTTACAGATAATTTTATGGCAAATGCTCAGACGAAGTTGCGTCCATGGTGCTACCTCTCCATGCCTTTCCTCGTGCTACAAGGGCATCTGGTAGCGTTCATGACTGGAATGTCACTCAGCCATATTGCAGAACTTCTGCCTCTCAGAATTCTTTCATTCCCCTTTCTGTATCTCTTTGGAACTCGCTTCCCCAGAGTTGTTTCCCTCCAAACTTCAACCCACAGCTGTTCAAGTCTAATTGTTACAGATATTTAATGAACAGGGAACACCAGTAATCTGGTGTATGGATTATTTTTTTTCATTTGTTTTTGCTTCCTCTGTCTGTTATTGAAGAAAAAAAAAAAAAAACAGCTTTTCTTAACTAGGAGTCAAAGGCTTTTCGCGTCTTGACCTCTTCTCCTCTTACTTTCTTCCTTCAGTCTCTCTCTTCATTGCACTGTTGCATCTTTATCTCTTTCCTATCTCTACTTCAATAGTCACTGCACCTCTGAACTGTCTGCTTTTACCCCTCCACAACTACGCAGGGCGTGTAGCACCCTTCTATCTGCAAACTCGTATCCCTTTTCTATCCTACTGTCTAAGGCAAGAGTTAACCGTGACTTGCAGTCTTTCATGTAAGCAACAGGTCAGCTCTGGAACTGCCTTCCTCTGTCTGTATTTCCTTCTACCTACGCCCTCCAGTCTCTTAAACGGTGTGTGTCGAGTCATGTCAAAATAAACGGATCTTGATTTTGGCTCTCTGTTATCTTATTTTATCTTGGAGGGAACAATTTTCGGGTTTGTAGCCTTTGGTTCCTTCTTCCTTGCTTATATTATCTTCTCATACACAAGACAGGGGATTCCTTAAATAGCCGTACTCATCCCTTCAATAGTGTAAACGGAAATAAATATTTTCAAGGGACACATAGGGGCGAACTCTTCTCCCTAGTCTTTCTTTCACACTGCCTAAGGACTTTAGTATTCAATATACAGTTTGAAGAAATTTCTCGACATGAACGAAAGTTGAATTTGTCTTTCTTGTTTATTTATGTTTGTATGGGACTGTTATGTAGCCATTGCAGTAAGAAAAATTTCTCCTGAGCTAAACAGAAATGTGTAAAAACAGGAATAATATTGATGAGACGCCTTCTGCTTTACGGGATTAAATAGAACAGTATGCCCCGATGGAGGGTTGCGTATGAAGTAAGACATTAAGGTAGGGAAGGAGAGTAGTTTTGCGTAGGATGTGAAAGGGCTGGAAATTAGCAAAGACTAATGGAAAATTTTTGGACTAGATACTGTAGTTATATCAAACGTCGGTAGACACAATGAAGGGATGGCTCCAACGTGCTCATAAACTATAACAAATAATCCCTCGTAACTACCTAATACAGAAAGATTAGATTTTTTCGAACACGTAGCCTTAATTCTCACATTATTCTATATCTGAAACATCTTAATAAGCTCAAACATAACGCTAACATTCTAGAACACAGTCGACAGTAACGCAATTACTCTTTCTTGTTTATTCTTCTTTTTCTTCTTTGGTAGACCCCTCTTGCTGTAAAATGAATAAAAATCGGTCACTTTTTTTTTCTTTTCCCGCAAAAAGGTTCATACACCTCTACGTCGGATACACAACAGATAGTGCCCGAAAAGGTTAAAGGTAATATATCAGCAATCTTTACAGTCTTTTTCGATCTAGACAAAACTTACTAGAAGGATAGAAATTGAGCAAAGATTCAAGTGATTTGATTTTTTAGAACACTCGTTCAAAATTTAAGATAACAAGACAGTGTCAGACTGTCGACCCTTCGACTCAAAAAGATTTTAATTCATTTAGTAGCAAAATTCGTGGAACGATTCAGGGTCAGGAAATGATAAAATTATTCAGTTTTGAGAATAATATGTCAAAGGTCAAAGTCACAGGACAAGGCTAACTTAAATACTTTGATCCTATTTGAACCAACCTTTGTGGAAGTGTTAATGGTCACACAAGGACAAAGCATTTCAAGTTTGAGAAGGATCAGTCGAAGGACAAGGTCACAGAGCTAGGTCAAATGTTCAGTTACAGACAATCACAAGGCTTGAGGCTGCCCTTTCTCAGTGCTCCTTGTTATCTACAGATGATGGCATTCAGATTAAGAGACACTCCTCGAACGGGAACGAGTTAGTCAGAGCCTTCATTAATTCTATCATTACTACAACACTCTTACGTAGAAAACTTACAAAAACCATAGGAATCTTTTTACAAACTGACTGTTAATATTCAGTAAAACAAGTATTTAAAAAGGTATTCTACAAAATATATGATGTAGGGATGGCAGTACGCCATAAAACAATCGGAACAAGGTCAAAGGCAGTAAAACGATGTGTAATCCCATCCCTACTTTATACAGCTTCATTACGCGCCATCGTGTGCTGTAAAAACATGTTGAATGTGAATTCATGTAATTTTATTACCTCGACCTTCTTCCGTTGGTTTTTTGGAACACTGCCATAGCTACATCTTCATACATTTTATAAAATGTTTTTTATGTATTATTATAGGAGAGTCAGGCAGTGCACGAGAAGAAAGGGGAAGCATAAAGGACTGGCACAGTAAGAGGAAAGGAAGAAAGTAATGTGAATAAAGAAACTAGGATGAAAGTAGTGCAAGTGATGGGAGTGCTGTGAGGTAGCTAGCAAAGGATGGATGAAGAGCCAGGGAAGTACTTAGAATTATGAGGTGGGGGGAGGGGGAGTGAAGGGATGAGAAATAGAAAGCAGCGGAAGTTGGACATTAGAGGAAGGAACAGGGAAGGTACAACGTGGGGAATGGAAAGGGTACCTGTGGGGGGAGTCATCGTGAAGCATGGTAAGGGGATAAGGACAACCATTAGAATGGGAATGGCAGCATAATTTTGGATCTGAGGAGCAAGGGGGTAAAAAGCTTAATAAAGAGCACTGAAATTAGTGACAAGTATTAGAAGAAGAGGAGATGTCAGTGCAGAAGAGGATAAATCAGGAATGGAAGAGGACAGCATGAGGTACAATTAGATTGGCGAGGTCAGTATTAGACAGGGAAGGAGAAATGTCAGGTTGGATATGGGATCGAGTGGACAAGATTGATCTGCTGATGAATGAGGAAGAGAGATTAGGCCATACAGGGGAAGAGGGCCAGCTGTGATAGAAGGGGAAGAGATGAGGTGGAGAAGGGATACAGCAAAGCAAGACACAGCCAAGTCTAAGTTTCATTGCAAGGGGGAATAATGAAGCACTGGAACCTGGGTAACTAGATCACAATGCTGGAAGACAAGAGTTTCCTAGAAAACAATAACGAAACTCGGCTGTACGTATACAGACATGTCGCAGGTTTTGCTAATTTCGTCAGCGACGCCCTTCTGCGTTTCTCATTTCTGCTGGATTTGTCTGAACTGTTGTTTTCTGTTCCTAGTTTCATTATTTAGTAAAAATTATGCCAGCTCTGCAGATGGTGCCTAACGGTGAAGAGTGTCGTTTCTCAAATCTGATGTGAGAAGATGATGCTGGTTGCTTGTTATAAGTGAGCAAAGTTTTAGCTGACTGGTTTAGAATTTATTTGAATGTCTATGAAAGTCGTGGTGAAAGTAATGTAGATCAAAGTGGAGTGATGGTTGGTAAATGAGAGGGTGAAACTCAGTGTGATGTGCCGGTGAGTAGAGAGAGACTTAATCTAGTGAATGTTTTCAAGTACCTAGTTGCAATAACAGAGAGGTGAGGTAAAACTGCAAAGGATGTAGATACTGGAGTGTCTCAGGAAAGAAAAGTGGCTGGTGCTATAAAGGCCCTGATATGAAACAAAAGTCTGAGTTGGGCCAGAAATTGTCTACTAAATTTTAGTGGATATGAGTGGGCTAACATGAATACGAAACAGGAATAGCTCAGTGAAACTTTTATTGGATTTAACTTCTTCTGGATGATACTGTCGTGATAAGAATGAACTAAGGCAGACTGAACCTGAGCTAATGCTTCTCGAACAGTACTATCTATCTATCTATCTATTGCCAGACGCCTCAATCCCGTTTGGGGTGGCCACAAACAAATCGCCTCCAAGTCGCCCTGTCCCCAACCATTTCACTGCCCTGCTCCCAACTCACACCCCCCTCTCTCATATACCTCTCCACCCAATCCCTCCATCTCATCCTCGGCCTCCCCCTCCCTCTTCCCCCCTCCACCTCACTCACATACGCTCTCTTCGTCAGTCTTTCGCCCTCCATCCTCTCCACATGGCCAAACCACCTCAGTGTGTTCCTCATAACGCTTCCTATCACATCCACATCAACATCACAACGCTCCTTTATATCCTCATTCGTCAGCCTGTCTCTCCACGTGACTCCACAGGCTCCTCTTAAATAACTCATTTCCACTGCTCTCACTCTTGACTTGTGTCCTTCCAACAATGTCCAAGCTTCACTTCCGTACGTTAGAGTTGGTATCACAATACTGTCATGTAGTAACTTTTTCACTTCCATGCTCACTTCCCTGTTTCTTATCACTGCTTTCAAGGAACCAGCAACCTTTCTTCCCTGCTGTACCCTTTCAAGCACTTCACCCTCCAAACCTCCATCCTTACTCATCACACTACCCAAATACTTAAACGTACTCACATTTTCCAATTCCTCACCATCTAACCTCGCTGTACATTCACTAACTTCACCTCTCTCAAAGACCATCACTTTACTCTTCCCTACAGTCACCTTTAGGTTCCGTTTCTTACACACTCTCTCAAACTCATCCACCAAGCCTTGCAGCTCCCCTTCGTCTTCACTCAACAACACAGTATCATCTGCAAACAACAGTACAGGGAGTTTCCAAACACTATCCTCTCTCACCAGGGCCACTCCAACATCCACTACCCTACCTTGTACCTCTTTTATTACCCCATCCATGTACAGATTGAAAAACCACGGAGACATGACACATCCTTGTTTCAAACCAACTTTCAGAGAAAAATTCACTTAGTTCACCATCCACACGCACTGCAGCCTTCGCACCATCGTACATACTCTTCACAGCATTCAACAACTTCCCATCTACTCCATATATTCTTAACACTTTCCACAATCCTTGTCTATCCACCCTGTCATATGCTTTCTCCAAATCCATGAAAGCCGCATACAACTTCTTTCCCTTCTCTAGAAACTTTTCCACTAAAGATCTAAGAATGAATATCTGATCTACACAACCTCTTCCCTTCCTAAAGCCTCCCTGTTCTTCTCCAACTAATTTCTCTGTTCTTTCTCTAACTCTGTCTATAGGTATCCTACCATACACTTTTCCTATTATACTAAGAAGACAAATGCCCCTATGATTACCGCACACTTCTTTTTCCCCTTTTCCTTTGTACAAGGGAATAATTATACCTGACTTCCAGTCCTCCGGGACTCTACCTTCCTCCCAGGCCAATCTGCACATCTTCCACATCCATTCTACTACTATCTCTCCCCCATGCTTCAGCATTTCACCACACACTCCATCAATTCCTGGGGCTTTCCCCGATTTAACTTTCTTCATTGCTTCCACAACTTCTATCCTACTGATTTCTTCCTGTCTTCTCACCTCCCTCCTTCTCCCAGGCATTCCCCAGCCACTTATACTTGCATTACTTCCATCCTCTACGTTCAACAATTCCTTAAAGTGTTCTCTCCATCTGCTCACTTTTTCTCCCTTCTCCACAAGTAATCTACCATTTTTATCTTTCACTCCCCTGCTAACTTCACTTCCACCCTGTCTTACTCTTTTCACTTCTCTCCAGAACATTTTCTTACAGTCCCTCCACTTTACACTCAAATTCCTTCCAAATTCCTCATCCACTCTCTTCTTACTCTCTCTTACTAATCTTTTCACCTCTCTCTTCCTTTCCACATATAACTCTCTCTTCCGCATCTCAACTTCTTCCACACCCCTATTTCTCACCCATTCATTGTATGCTTTCTTCTTTTGTGCCACAGCCTGTTTCACCTCTTCAGTCCACCACACTGTTCCTTGTACCCCCCTCCGCCTTCTCTTCCTTCCACACCCCACATCACATGCTGCACATATTTCTTCTGTAAATATCTTACACACACCTTCCACGTCTCCCATCTGCTCCAATTCATATTTGCCCAAACGTTCCTCCACTTCTCTCTTATACTCTGCCTTTTTCTCATCCTCTTGTAACCTTTCCACTCTCCTTGCAATTACTCCTTCCTCTCGTCTTTCCCTTCTTCTATTCCTCCATCTCACTTGCATCCTAATTCTGGCCACCACCAAGTAGTGGTCAGAAAGTCCACTCCCCCAACCTCTATACACTCTTGCATCCTTTACACATCTTCGCATCCTTTCATCCACACACACATAATCAATCATTGCCTTCCTTTCATTCAGTTCACCACCCACCCTTCTCATCACTCGCCATGTATACCTGTGGATCATTTTATGCCTGAAGAGGGTATTGGCTATCACCAACCCCCTCCCAGCACAAATGTCCACTAACGCACTCCCATTCTCATCTATCTCGGCAGGCACACCCCACTCACCAACTATTCCATCCACCTTCACATTACCAACTTTACCATTCATATCACCAATCAAAAACACTCTCTCATTCCTTCCAAACTTTTCCATGCACATTTCCATATTTGTCCAGAACTCTTCTCTCACTCTTCTAGCACGATCTTGCGTTGGCGCATACACACACACAATCGCCCACATTTGTATTCCAACTTTCAACTTTACCCACACAATCCTTGACCCAACTGATCCATACTGTCTTATGCTCTTCTTCCATCTTTTACTCACAACTATACACACTCCTTCCTTTGCCCTCTCATTCTCATCTACTCCTGCACATATACCCCATCCATACTCCCATTCTCTCACACTTTCTCCTCTCCATTTTGTTTCAGTTATTCCACATACATCCACTTTCGAACCCTCAAGCACCTGGACAATCTCTCTCTCTTTCACCTCATCATTCGCTCCTCTTACATTCCATGTACTCATTACCAAGTCCTTTGTCCGGTCCTGGGTCGTCATCGTTTGGTCAGTCCTTGTCCGAGGCTTCTTGTTTGTTTTTTTAGTTAGTTGTTTTCCGGGGAGGGGCACTACCCTCCGCCAACACTTTTAGTCGCCTTTTACGACAAGCAGGGATACTGGGGGAGTATTCTTGAAAAAACCCCTACCCCCAGGGGTAAAACAGTACTGAATGACATAAATTTGATCCGAAGTGAACTGAACAATCAGACCTGAATATGTATTAGCCCCTTCAGCCTGATAATGCATTAATTTTCCTACCTCTAGGCAGCTTTAGCCAGCTTAAAAGAGCATGTGAGTTGTAAAAGATTAATGAAGACTATACCCAACCCCTCAACTTTGGAAAGCCTCTCCCAAACTGTATATAATCGTGTAAGGGTACTAAAAATAAACTAAAAATTTCGTCACCGGACTGAAGTTTCAAATGACAGGAAAGAACCTGAGATGAGAACTAACCTACTTCATTCAATGCTTATTAACGACGTGATCATCAAGGGCTACCTGAATTGCCTTATACAGACCTACATGGACATGACTGGCGCAAAATGGATGCGAAGGATCCGAATAGGCCTGAAATGGACTAAAGAGGCCCGAATTGATCTACTCTGAGTTGCGTGCACTCAAATTCCCGTTGCTAGACCTAACGACTCACTGGATCTTAATGGGGGTGACTGTGTTTGCATGGGTCTAATGCAAATGGGCCTGTCTCAGTTTATCTGTCTATCTGTCTGTCTTTATCTATCTGTCTATCTACTTACGTATCTATCTATCTGTCTGTCTGTCTGTCTGTCTGTCTGTCTGTGTCTGTCTTTATTTACCTATATTTATCTATCTGTCTATACATTTACTTCTTTGTCTGTCTGTTTATCTGTCTATCTATCTATCTACCTGTCTATCTATATATCTATTTGTCCATCTGTCTGCCAGTTTCTTTATCTATTTATCCACCTAACTGAACCCAGATTTGCTGAATTAACCTGAAATGCCCTGGTAAAACTTGATATGACCTGTTTCGGTGTGACTCGATCAAACTGGATCTGGGGCAGCCTGAGCATGCCTAAATCCACGTGAGTCAAGATGAATGAATGCAAAAGGACTCGCAATGAGGATGATGAACCAAAGTTAACCTAAGATGGCTGTGAGGACCCTGGCCGGATGTGAAGCGACTTGAAAGGACTTAAGTTGACATGACTAGACAGAAACCTAACTAGCCCGAACTGATTTACATTGGCCTAGATGGACCTGAACTGATGTGCATTGGCATAGATGGACCTGAACTGATGTGCATTGACCCAAATAGAACTGAGCTGATGTACATTGGCCTAGATGGACCTGAACTGATGTGCATTGGCCTAAATGGAACTGAGCTGATGTACATTGCCCTAGATGGACCTGAACTGATCTGCGTTGGCCTATATGGACCTGAAATGATGTGAGTTGACCTCAGTGAGCCTGAATTGTTGTGAGTTGACCTAAATGGTCCTGAACTGGTGTGAGTTCACCTCAATGGGCCTAAGCTGGTGCGAGTTGATCTCATTGAGCCTGAACTGGTTTGAGTTTACCTGAATGGACCTGAACTGGTGTGAGTTTACCTGAATGGATCTGAACTGGTGTGAGTTTACCTGAATGGACCTGAACTGGTGTGAGTTTACCTGAATGGACCTGAACTGGTTTGAGCTTACCTGAATGGACCTGAACTGGTTTGAGTTTGGACTAGATGCACCTGAAGTGATGTGAGATGGCCTGGATGGATATGAGTTAATGTGAGTCAGCCTGGATGTGCCTGGACTGATGTGAGATAACCTGGTTGGATCTGAAATGATGTAATAAGATATGAAGTGGTATGGAACCAACTCAAGCTAAGTGAACCATAAGTAGCCAAAATGAATCCAGTGTTGCCTTGAAATGATGGAACTGAAGGACCGGGCCCGAAGCGTGTTCAGACTATATAAAGCCCCCCGACATGTAGGTCACAGACAAGTGTATGAAGGAAGCGTTTATTTTTATTATTTTTTTTACTGAAAGGTTTACCACACTATTCAGTCTTCCCAAAAAATGTGTTTGGGTGTTCTAAGGCAGTATATATATATATATATATATATATATATATATATATATATATATATATATATATATATATATATATATATATATATATATATATATATATATTGTTACAGAACAGACAAAACTGTCCCGGAAAGTTCCAAATTCAAAACAAGAGTTAGGTAAAATTACAAGTTAAAGTTTAATGCTCAAACTAACAACTAAACATTCAGGACTCATAAGGATAATGTAATGGCAAAAACAGGTTAAATATATGGTTAACTGCAATAGCCGCTATTAACACGAAATTAGCAGGAGTAAATTTATCTAAGTCAGCCCTGATAAAATGAGAAAACCGGATAATGCTCAGTTAATGCAAGATATATTATTACAGATACAAAATATTATTAATAATGGCTGACAATATGAACGTTACATGAATCACAAATACCTTACCAGGCCTACGAATCAACACCTTATGCTATACAGTACAAGAAAAAATATAATAACACTTATACTCAAATTACACAGCAGCTAGATGGTTGGAAACTTCCTGAGCACTCACAAAAATAACAACGGTACAGGGGAGGGCAGAGATGTGAACAAAATGAGGAGTAGATCTAAGTGGCAATTAACGCAGAGACTGAGCTCATTATATAGGGGCCGGCAGAGCTTAATACAACTTGTAAGAAGGACGCGCAAATGAAGCCATAGGGGACAAAGAGTTGACACTCCTGCTCTGAACAACAGAAAGAACGACTTACTCTACTATAAGGGAGGAGGGGGGGAGTGAGGTAGAACACGCACTATGGAAGCCACGAGGCGAATCGTGATCAAACATGCAGCATACCGTATGTTAGAATTATACAAAGGATGATGAAATCATAGGCTATGTAACACCTCCCCACAAAGAAAAAGACATTTACAAAGGAAATTTCTTATTTCTCTAAAACAATCTGTCTAAAGTCTAGATAAGCAATCTGCAATAACATCTTCTTTCCCATTGATATGTTGTATGTCTAATGAATACTCCTGAAGAAGTAGACTCCATCTTGTCAATCTCTGATTTTTATCTTTAAACTTACTAAGGAATTTCAGTTGGTTATGATCAGTATAAATGACTATGGGTCAAAACCAGAACACAAATAAAATGAAAAATGCTTAAACCCAAAATCAAGGCCAAAAGCTCTTTCTCAATAGTTGAGTAGTTCTTTTGAGGTGAAGTGAACTTCTTACTGTAATAAGATACAGGGTGTTCAATACCCTGATCATCCTCTTGCAGCAAAACAGCCCCAGCTCCTGTATCACTTGCATCAACAGCCATCTTAAAACGCTTAGCAAAATTTGGAGTAGCGAGCACTGGCTGACTTAATAGGATAGCTTTAAGTTTGCTGAAAGAGGATTCACAGTCATCGGTCCAGACAAATTTAACTCCATTTTTCAGTAGGTCTATAAGTGGTGATACAAGAATTGAAAAGTTAAGAACAAATCTCCGGTAATAACCTACCGTTCCCAAAAATCTTTGTAGCTCTTTCCTACTTTTAGGTCTGGGAAGATCACTTATAACCTGAACCTTGGCTCCTGGTGGTGCAACGTGTCCATCACCAATTACGTACCCAAGGTACTGAACTTTAGCTTGACCAAACTCACACTTTGATAAATTAGCTACAAGATTAGCCTGAACCAAACGCTCAAGAAATTTACTGACATGGCATAGGTGACATTTCCAGTTGTCACTGAAGATTAATACATCATCAATATAAACAACACACCCTGCCAAACCCTCTGTTACAACATTCATGAGCTTCTGAAATGTGGCTGGTGCATTCTTCATACCATATGGCATTACAGAACATGCAAAAGTCTTTCCTAGTGTTACAAAACATGAGATCTCCCTAGCACGTTCAGTCATAGGTACTTGCCAGTATCCCTTTAACAAATCAAACTTATTTATGTACCTAGCCTTTCCGATCTTGTCTATGTAATCTTCCACGCCAGGGAGAGGGTAAGTGTCTGTTTTGGTTATCTGATTAACACGTCTGTAGTCAATGCAAAGCCGCTGTGACCCACCTGGCTTAGGGACAAGAGTGACAGGAGAACTCCACACGCTCTGACAGGGCTCAATCATCTTGTGGTCCAACAGGTAGCCAAGCTCCTTCTCGATGAGAGGAACTTGCACTGGGTTCACACGGTAAGGAGGCAATTTAATTGGCTTTGCGTCTCCAACATCGACATCATGCATCAACACAGTGGTTCTTCCTGGAGTGGCACGGAACACTTGTGGGTACTCCTGCAGTAATGCCGAAAACTCCTGCCTTTCCTCGGGAAATAGATGAGAAAGCTTAGTCTGGAGATCATTCATGATATCAGGATTCTTCCCCAAACTATCACTCAGGCTCATACTGCAGGGGAGAACTTCACTTGCAGACTCGGGTGGAACAGCTACAGTGCAGACTGGGTTATTTTCGTCCCGCCCGTGATATAACTTTAGCATGTTGATGTGACAAAGTTGCTTGTTCTTTCTACGATCTGGTGTGGCGATGACATAGTTGACATCACTGAGTTTCTTCTCCACGAAATAAGGAAAACTAAACTTGGCTTGAAGAGGTTGCCCATGAACTGGTAGCAGAATCAAAACCTGATCTCCTGGCTGAAAGTGGCGTAACCTGGACTTTATCATACCAAGTCTTCATCTTCTCCTGAGCAGCTCCTAAATTCTCTCTCGCCAGCTGTAAAGCAGTGGACAGCCGTTCTTTGAACTTCATCACATACTCCAGCAGGTTGACATCATCTTCCTCTGACAGCCAGCATTCCTTGAGTAGCTTAAGGGATCCTCTTACTTCATGGCCAAACAGTATTTCAAAGGGTGAGAAGCCCAGTGATTCATTTGGAGATTCTCTTGCGGCATATACAATGAATGGAAGACCTTTATCCCAGTCTTTCTGATGTTCCAAACAGTATTTCCTGAGCATCGATATGAGTGTTTGATGATATCTTTCCAACGCTCCTTGGGTCTGGGGATGGTAAGCTGAAGACGTGATCTGGGTGATGCCCAACTCTTTCAGAGACTGCTTGAAAATATTTGACATGAAATTACTTCCCCGGTCTGACTGTACCTCCTTGGGCAGACCAAACTTTGTGAAGAACCCTAGCATTTCCTTAACCACGTTCTTTGCTGAGATATTTCTAAGTGGAATGGCTTCAGGATAACGAGTAGCCATATCAATCAGGGTTAACACATAAGAAAATCCTGAAGAATTCTTAGGAAGAGGGCCCACAATATCCACCAACACACAGGTGAATGGTGCCTCAAAAGGAGGAATGGGAACTAGAGGTGCAACCTTTTCGGTCTGATTGCACTTCCCCACAACTTGACAGGTGTAACAAGACTTACAATACCAGGAAACATCCCTGAAGATACCTGGCCAGTAGAAGTGTTTCAAAATGCGTGCCACAGTCTTCCTCACTCCAAGGTGTCCTGCCAAACTGGAATCATGAGCCACTCTAATGATATCCTGCCTACAAACACAAGCGATGACAACTTGATGTACAACCTCCCATTCACAGTCGGCTGATGCTGTTGGGGGTCTCCACTTTCTCATAAGTACTCCTAACTTTATATAATAACAAGTAGAAGCACCAGCTGACTCTTTCTCACTGCAAGCAGAGTTAGCTAGACCTTTCAACTCAGGGTCAGCAACCTGCAACTCAACCAACTCTTGATGAGACAAATTATCAACACTACGGGGTACTGCCTCATCTGGTGAGTGGTCCAAATTAGCAAGAAAAGTGTCAGCTATGATAACATCATCATCAGCATTATCCTCTAAGTCACCAGTAACTTTAGACTTAGCCCTAGTGACAGCATATGCAGAGAACACCTCAGGAACATCACAATCCTGGGCAGCAGCCACCGGCTCACTAGACAACTGAGGAGCTGGACACACTTGACTTCCGCCAATATCATTTCCAAGTAAGAAAGTTACACCTGACATTGAGAGTGTCTCAACCAACCCAACCATAACGGAACCATTAACAAAACCAGACTCTAAATTCACTCTGCACAGAGGGACAGAGAAGTAATTATTCCCTACACCTTGTAAGATTACAGTTTCATCAGAGGAATTAACACTAGAGCCTAGAACACTGGTCAGCATATGGGATTGGCAAGCACCTGTATCACGATATATTTTAACTGATTTCCTGTCATTACTGTCCAGAGGACTGACAAAACCATCAGACAGGAAATTAGCACATGAACTCTTGAGAGTGTCACCCACGTTACTGCTCAAAAGAGGAGCTTCATCATGAGGATTTAATTTACCCCTCAAAGCAGGTTCAGTTAACTCAGTTAAAGAATTCTGAGAACTCTCAAGGGTGGACACTAGACCAATTGACTGAATATTTAAAGACTCCTTTTTGTTCACATCACGCTGTCTCCTGAAACATTTCTCCGTAGTATGACCAAGCTTACTACAATAAGTGCATTTACTTTTCTGAAATCTAGAGGTGAAGCTGGTATTTACTTCCTGAGAAACATCATCTTTATTCTCTTTCCTGTTACCTGTACTCTGAGTAGAGGCAACGTACTTACTCTCAGTTTTCCTTTTCTCTTTAGAATATCTCTTGTGAGTGAGAACATATTCATCAGCTAAAACTGCAGCATCAGACAAATTATCTATTCTTCTCTCATCAAGATATAGGCTTACATCTTTATTAATACACCTTTTGAAGTCCTCCAGCAAAATCATCTGCTTAAATTTACCAAAATCAGAACCCACATTCTTAGAATTTAACCACTGCTCTAACAGATCTTCTTTGATTTTTGCATACTCAACATGGGATTGCTTATCTTGCTTATAAGTTGTCCTAAATTTTACTCTATAGGCTTCAGGAACAAGTTCATAGGCCTTAAGAATCAAGCTCTTAACTACATCATAATTATCAGATTGATCCTGAGGCAAAGATGCATAAGTTACTTGAGCTTTACCGGTGAGAACAGTTTGAAGGAGTACTGGCCAATACTTTTTGGGCCAATTAAAACCTGTAGCTACCCTCTCAAACAACTGAAAATACTTTGTTAAATCAGGTTCATTAAAAGGAGGGACAAGTTTAACATTTTTAGCCACATCAAAATCATCAGAGCTAGATGATCCAGTTCCACCTTGTTTCTTGCGATACTCATGGTCTGCCTGAATCCTAGCAAGTTCAATTTGTGCCTGAGCCTGTACCTGTGCCTCCTGAATACGAGCCTGCTGCAGGGCTAGCTGTAACTTAGCTAATTCAATCTGCGTTTGCTCATCTGGAGGAGTCACATTAAACAAGCTTTTATTAATTATGTCAACAATTTGATTTTTAGAATGATGAGAGCGAACAGCAATTCCCAATTGTTGAGCAACAAGCTTAAGTTCATTCTTTGTTCTGTTTTCTACATCACACACTGTTTGCACATTTGACAAAAAATCTTTGGCTTCATCAAGAGTAGTAATAGAAGACATCATGAATAAATCACAGTCACAAAATATCAAGCAATATCCTTATAATAATATCCTGAATATCCTGATAAGAGGTCGCCAAATTTATGTTACGGAACAGAGACAACTGTCCCGCAAAGTTCTAGGTTCAAAACAAAAGAGTTAGGTAAAATTACAAGTTAAAGTTTAATGCTCAAACTAACAACTAAACATTCAGGACTCATAAGGATAATGTAATGGCAAAAACAGGTTAAATATATGGTTAACTGCAATAGCCGCTATTAACACGAAATTAGCAAGAGTAAATTTATCTAAGTCAGCCCTGATAAAATGAGAAAACCGGATAATGCTCAGTTAATGCAAGATATATTATTACAGATACAAAATATTATTAATAATGGCTGACAATATGAACTTTACATGAATCACAAAAACCTCACTAGGCCTACGAATCAACACCTTATGCTATACAGTACAAGAAAAAATGTAATAACACTTATACTCAAATTACACAGCAGCTAGATGGTTGGAGACTTCCTGAGCACTCACAAAAATAACAACTGTAGCCTACAGGGGAGGACAGAGATGTGAACAAAATGGGGAGTAGATCTAAGTGGCAATTAATGCAGAGACTGAGCTCATTATATAGGGGCCGGCAGAGCTTGATACAACTTGTAAGAAGGACGCACAAATGAAGCCATAGGGGACAAAGAGTTGACACTCCTGCTCTGAACAAAAGAAAGAACGACTTACTCTACTATAAGGGAGGAGGGGGGGGAGTGAGGTAGAACACGCACTATGGAAGCCACGAGGCGAATCGTGATCAAACATGCAGCATACTGTACGTTAGAATTATACAAAGGATGATGAAATCATAGGCTATGTAACAATATATATATATCATCATCATCATCATCAGCCATTACAAGTCCACTGCTGAACAAAGGCCTCCCCCAACCTTCTTCACGAATTCCTTGACTGAGCCAATCTTTGCCACGTTTTCCCTGCAAATTATTCTATCTCATCTCTCCACCTCCTGTCTGGCCTTTTTCTGCTACGCTTACCATCTCTTGGTGTCCAGTCAGTCAACCTCTTGCTCCATCGATTATCCCTTGTTCTTGCTACATGGCCTGCCCACCTCCATTTCTGTTCTTTTATAACTTCTATAATATCGTTGACTTTAGTCTGCTGTCTCACCCAAGTTGATCTATTCCTGTCTCTCAAAGATATTCCCAACACTGACCTTTCCATTGCTCTCTGAGAACGAATTAATTTATTTTCCATCGATTTTGTCAGTTTCCAAGTCTCACAACCATACGTCACAGCTGGAATTACACATTCGTTATATACTTTTCGCTTCATACAAACTGGCAAGCTACTTTTCATAATGTCTCTATGTTTACCGAAAGCTTTCCATCCAATTGTAATGCGTCTTTTTATTTCGCTATCATTATCTTTCGTTAATTTTAGTATTTGTCCCAGGTAACTGTACTCCTCAACTTCTTCAAGAATTTCTCCACTTATTCTTATGACGCTCTTTGGTGTTTGAGGATTAAACATTACTTTAGTTTTACTCCGGTTCATCTTTAGCCCTACTTTGAGACTTTCTCTGTTCAGGTCATTTAACATTTCTTGCAATGTCTCTGCTTTTTCTGAGATTAGGACAATGTCATCTGCAAATCTTAAATGGTTTAGCTTTTCTCCACCTATGTTTACTCCTTTGTTTTCCCAGTCTAGCTTTCTGAAAATACTTTCTAGGCATGCTGTAAATAACTTTGGTGAAATTGTATCTCCCTGAAGCACGCCCTTCTCAATCTTAATTTTCTCTGAGTCCTTATGTAATTCAACCGTAGCAGTTCCCTCTTTATATATGTTTTCGAGCAGTTTTACAATGTTCTCTTTCACTCCTTGTTCTCGCAATGAATTTATAATTGCTATGTGCTCCACTGAGTCGAAAGCCTTTTCGTAAACAACAACACCTAAGCACAGTGGTTTATTTTATTTTGTAGTTTTCTAAATTAGCTGATTCATTGTGCGCAGATGATCAGTAGACGAGTGCCCGCTTCGGAATCCTCCCTGTTCACGAGGTTGGTTTTCCTCCAAATTTGTAACTATTCTGTTTTAAGAACTTTAGTGAAAAGTTTGTAAATGACTGATAGCAAGCTAATGGGTCTATAGTTACTAATGTCTTTTGAGTCGCCTTTTTTATAAAGTAGAATAACAATTGCATTACACCATGTTTTGGGAATTTACTTCTGTTTTATACATTGGGTAAATAAGTGAGCAAGCCTATTTTGTACTTCTGCTCCTGCATCCAACAGTAAATCTGCTACTGTTCCATTTTCTCCCGGAGCCTTCCCTCTTTTCATATTTTTAAGAGAAATATTTACTTCGTCTGGTGTTACCTCAAGTATTTCACTTGTGTCAACAGAAAAGTTAGCTATTGGTACTACTGTCTTTGATGTATACAGTTCTTTGTAAAATTCTTCAACTCGCCTCAGCATCATATCTCTGCATTTAATGGCTTCACCGTTTTTGTCTTTTAGTGATGTGATTTGTTGCTTTCCAAGGGCCATTTTATTTCGGACCTGTTTCAGACTTTTTCCATTGTTGATGGTTTCTTTGATTTGATCCATGTTTCTCTTTCTTATATATATATATATATATATATATATATATATATATATATATATATATGTGTGTGTGTGTGTGTGTGTGTGTGTGTGTGTGTGTGTGTGTGTGTGTATGTATGTATGTATTTATGTATATATGCATGGAAGAAGGAACCAAAAGCCAAAAGCCTGTAAGACTGTGGCCTCCAAGAAAAAAAAAAAAAAAAACAAGATTACAGACAGCCTCATTCAAGATCTGTTCATTTCTAGATGCCTGGACAAACTGCATCCGAATGGCTGGAGGTCATGGACAGCAGGAAATACTGATAATGGAAGACAATTCCAGAGATGACGTGTTGCATACATGAAGGACTGGGAGTAACGGTTAACTCTTGCATTAGACAGTTCGACAGAAAAGGGGTGAGTTTGTTACTAGGAGAGTACAACGCGCCCGGCGTAATGGTGAAGGTATGCAAGCAGACAGTTCAGAGGAGCAATGACCATGAAGTACCGATGAAAAAGAAATAAAGATGCAACAGTGTGGCGAGGAGACAGAGGCTGAAGGGGGCCAGTAAGAGGAGGAAAGTTCACCCCTCATGACCGCAAATTTCTCAGAGCACCTATCCCCAGAACCACAATTAGAGTCCGATTTTTCGACTTTCTCGGATTGTAATTTTTTCTTTCAGATTTCAAGAGCCTAAATTTACACACCTGATATACACGCTTACATATCCAAGGGTCACCTCACTAGCGACCGTCAAAAAAAAAACAAAAATCAACTCTTAAATCTGCCAGAGAATGGCTAATAACCACTCAAACATAACTGTAAACAATATAATATATATTCCTAGGCATAAAACAAGGTGAAACAAATGATCATGAACGGAAAATAAAGTTTACGTTCCTGGAAACAAAGGGAAAGGATGAAGGTGGAGGAAGTGTGGTGGTGGATGGAGGGAGGAAGGGAGGTGCTGGAGGTGAGGATAATGGAGGAAGGGAGGATGTATGCTTGCTACGCACACCAGCTACGATATCCATGGGGTATATGGGGGTATGGTTGCTTGGGAGGCCATAATGAGGAGAGGGCCTAGTGGGGCAGAGGTAGGCAGAGAGATGGCGGGGGGCCCAATCCGGCCATACCCCACCAGATACCGAAGTCCCCATTGGCTTGGTCCCATATACGTCATTGAAGAGGCGGTGGTACATACCGCCAGTTTTTGGTAGGCTCTCTACCACTGACAGACATAAGACGTTATACTATATTTTCCGAAATTGTCGTTCGGCAGACACAAGTCTTTACGGGTTTATGAGAAGAAAACCTTTTGACTGCACCTTCCTGAGAAGAGCTGTATGTGAGGAACCTTCCCACACTTGAGACTTGTACTCTATACAGAAGCTAATAAAGCCCGTCTATGAAGTTAACAACTATGTAGAGGTACAGAAGGCACGGAGTTGGTTTAGCACACCTAATCTCTTGGAAGCAGATTTTACAAGTAAGGCAATGTGATCTCTCCAGGATAAATCCCAAGAGATTGAAACCCCAGTTATGTTTACTGACGATGCAGGATTGACTGGATAATAGTAAAAATTAGAGGATACTCCTGCAAAAGATTTTGATGGGTTGAAAGATGTAAGAACTGATATTTTGAAGCATCAAAAACAATAAGATTACTTTACTCCAATCAGAGGTATGAGCCAAGTTAGACATTAGGTGTGCCACAGCCTCATCCTTTGTTTGTTGATGTAACTGCAGAAAGTGAATGGAAAGGTGAAGGGTGGAGTCATCACCGTACGAGTGGATAGGGTTAAATGTACAGCTTGGAAGGTCACTGATGAGTAGAAGGAGGAGAGTTGGTGATAGGACAGAACCTTAAGGAAAACCACTATTGATTGCTCGGTATAACTTTAGAAGTAACCAACGTTACCAATTTTCATTATATTACGTCCCTGAACTATTCTAACTAAGACTTACCTTTTAAGCCTAGTTTGAGTTGGGGGGGCGAATTTTGTAGGGGTAGTCATATAGTGGCTTAGGTTAGGCTATCTCTCAGTAGCGGATGAATGTTGCGCCATATTGGCTGGTGCAGTCATGTGCACTCGGTCTATGTCAGGCCCTAGGTTAGGCCTAGGTTAGGTTAGGTTAGGTTAGGTTGTTAGTTTGACTTAGTTTAATGCAAAATAGTGTGTTTTTAATTAATTTTGATCTTGATTTTGGGGGATAAACCCTCTTTTGGAAATCTTGCTCAAAATTCCAAAAGGGGGATTTTCCCCAAAAAATGAAGGTCAAAACTAATTAAAACACAGTATTTTGCATTGGAAAACATAAAAATAATAATAAAAGAAAACGTTGGTTACTTCTAAAAATTTACCGATTGCTCTAGGAGAAGAATGGTGGCCGTCTACAACAGCGGCTATAGAACAACCGGAAAGGAAGCTGGAGATGAGAGCACAGACAGAAAAGAAACCATAAGAGAGCAGTTTGGAAATTAAAGATTTATTCCAGACTGATCCAAAGCCTTTGAGATGTCAAATGCAATGGTAAAACTTTCGCCAGTGTCTTGAGAGGAGGATGACCTAAAGTCTGAAGGGTAGGTTGGAAGATCGCACGTGGAGTGTCCATGGCGGAAACCATACGGACAGTCAGAAAAAAGGTTGTGATAAGGATGACGATTTAAACATTTTTGTTAAGAAATTGTTTTATTTATTTTTCTAAATGCAGGGTGTTAAAGCAATTGGGCGATAGTTAGAAAGATGGGAATATATATATATATATATATATATATATATATATATATATATATATATATATATATATATATATATATAGTGTTACGGAACAGAGAAAGATAATGTACACTTTAAGTGAGAATACTAATAATCACTACTATCCCGTAAAGGTCCAGGTTCAAAATAAAAGAGTTAGGTAAAATTACAAGTTAAAGTTTAATGCTCAAACTAACAACAAAACATTCAGGACTCATAAGGATAATGTAATGGCAAAAAACAGGTTAAATATATGGTTAACTGCAATAGCCTCTATTAACACGAAATTACCATGAGTAAATTTATCTAAGTCAGCCCTGCTAAAATGAGATGCCAGATAATACTCAGTGAATGCCAGATATATTATTACAGATACAAAATATTATTAATGATGGCTGACAATAAGAACCTTTACACAAACTACAGAAACCTTACTAGGCGTAAGAATTAACCTTATGCTACACAGTACAAGAAAAAATGCAACAACAGTTATACTCAAATTACACACAGCTGCTAGATGGTTGGAGACTTCCTGAGCACTCACAATAATAATAACTGTACAGGGGAGGACAGAGATGTGAGCAAAATGAGGAGTAGATCTAAGTGGCAATAATGCAGAGACTGAGCTCATTATATAGGGGCCAGCAGAGCCTGATATAACTTGTAAGAAGGACGCGCAAATGAAGCCATAGAGGACAAAGAGCTGACAATCCTGCTCTGAACAACAGAAAGGACGACTTACTCTACTATAACGGTAGAAGGGGGGACTGAGGCAGAACACGTTCGTGATCAAACATGCAGCATACTGTGCGTTAAAATTACACAAAGGATGATGAAATCATAAGCTATGTAAAACCTCCCCACAAAGAAAAAGAAATTTACAAAGGAAATTTCTTATTACTCTAAAACAATCTGTCTAAAGTCTAGATAAGCAATCTGCAATAACATTTTCTTTCCCCTTGACATGTTGTATGTCTAATGAATACTCCTGAAGAAGTAGACTCCATCATGTCAATCTCTGATTTTTATCATTAAACTTACTAAGGAATTTCAGTGGGTTATGATCGGTATAAATGACTATGGGATCAAAACCAGAACACAAATAAAATGAAAAATGCTGTAAACCCAAAATCAAGGCCAAAAGCTCTTTCTCAATAGTTGAGTAGTTCTTTTGAGGTGGAGTGAACTTCTTACTGTAATAAGATACAGGGTGTTCAATACCCTGATCATCCTCTTGCAGCAAAACAGCCCCAGCTCCTGTATCACTTGCATCAACAGACATCTTAAAAGGCTTAGCAAAATTTGGAGTAGCGAACACTGGCTGACTTAATAGGATAGCTTTAAGTTTGCTGAAAGAGGATTCACATTTATCGGTCCAGACAAATTTAACTCCCTTTTTCAGTAGGTCTTTAAGTGGTGACACAAGAATAGAAAAGTTAAGAACAAATCTCCTGGAATAACCTACCATTCCCAAAAATCTTTATAGCTCTTTCCTACTTTTAGGTCTGGGAAGATCACTTATAACCTGAACCTTAGCTCCTGGTGGTGCAACATGTCCATCACCAATTACATACCCAAGGTACTGAACTTTAGCTTGACCAAACTCACACTTTGATAAATTAGCTACAAGATTAGCATGAACCAAACGCTCAAGAAATTTAATGACATGGCATACGTGATCTTTCCAGTTGTCACTGAAGATTAATACATCATCAATATAAACAACACACCCTGCCAAACCCTCGGTTACAACATTCATGAGCTTCTGAAATGTGGCTGGTGCATTCTTCATACCATATGGCATTACAGAACATGCATAAGTCTTTCCTAGTGTTACAAAACATGAGATCTCACTAGCATGTTCAGTCATAGGTACTTGCCAGTATCCCTTTAACAAATCAAACTTACTTATGTACATAGCCTTTCCGATCTTGTCTATGCAATCTTCCACGCGAGGGAGAGGGTAAGTGTCTGTTTTGGTTATCTGATTAACACGTCTGTAGTCGATGCAAAGCCGCTGTGACCCACCTGGCTTAGGGACTAGAGTGACAGGAGAACTCCACTCGCTCTGACAGGGCTCAATCATCTTGTGGTCCAACAGGTAGCCAATATCCTTCTGGATGAGAGGAAATTTCACTGGGTTCACACGGTAAGGAGGCACTTTAATTGGCTTTGCTTCTCCAACATCGACATCATGCATCAACACAGTGGTTCTTCCTGGAGTGGCACGGAACACTTGCGGGTACTCCTGCAGTAATGCCGAAAACTCCTGCCTTTCCTCGGGAGGTAGATGAGAAAGCTTAGTCTGGAGATCATTCATGATATCAGGATTCTTCCCCAAACTATCACTCAGGCTCATGCTGCATGGGAGAGCTTCACTTGCAGACTCGGGTGGAACAGCTACAGTGCAGACTGGATTATTTTCGTCCCGCCTGTGATATAAATTTAGCATGTTGATGTGACAAAGTTGCTTCTTCTTTCTACGATCTGGTGTGGCGATGACATAGTTGACATCACTGAGTTTCTTCTCCACGAAATAAGGACCACTAAACTTGGCTTGAAGAGGTTGCCCATGAACCGGTAGCAGAATCAAAACCTGATCTCCTGGCTGAAAGTGGCGTAACCTGGACTTCCTATCATACCAAGTCTTCATCTTCTCCTGAGCAGCTCCTAAATTCTCTCTCGTCAGCTGTAAAGCAGTGGACAGCCGTTCTTTGAACTTCATCACATACTCCAGCAGGTTGACGTCATCTTCCTCCGACAGCCAGCATTCCTTGAGTAACTTAAGGGGTCCTCTTACTTCATGGCCAAACAGTAGTTCAAAAGGTGAGAAGCCCAGTGATTCATTTGGAGATTCTCTTACAGCAAACACAACGAATGGAAGACCTTTATCCCAGTCTTTCTGATGTTCCAAACAGTATTTCCTGAGCATCGATTTGAGTGTTTGATGATATCTCTCCAACGCTCCTTGGGTCTGGGGATGGTAAGCTGAAGACGTGATCTGGGTGATGCCCAACTCTTTCAGAGACTGCTTGAAAACGTTTGACATGAAATTACTTCCCCGGTCTGACTGTACCTCCTTGGGCAGACCAAACTTTGTGAAGAATCCTAGCATTTCCTTAACCACGTTCTTTGCTGAGATATTTCTAAGAGGAATGGCTTCAGGATAACGAGTAGCCACATCAATCAGGGTCAACACATAAGAAAATCCTGAAGAAGTCTTAGGAAGAGGGCCCACAATATCCACCAACACACGGGTGAAAGGCACCTCAAAAGGAGGAATGGGAACTAGAGGTGCAACCTTTTCGGTCTGATTACACTTCCCCACAACTTGACAGGTGTGACAAAACTTACAATACCAGGAAACATCTCTGAAGATACCTGGCCAGTAGAAGTGTTTCAAAATGCGTGCCACAGTCTTCCTCACTCCAAGGTGTCCTGCCAAACTGGAATCATGAGCCACTCTAATGATATCCTGCCTACAAACACGAGGGATGACAACTTGATGTACTACCTCCCATTCACAGTCGGCTGATACTGTTGGGGGTCTCCACTTCCTCATAAGTACTCCTGACTTTATATAATAACAAGTAGAAGCACTAGCTGACTCTTTCTCACTGCAAGCAGAGTTAGCTAGACCTTTCAACTCAGGGTCAGCAACCTGCAACTCAACCAACTCTTGACGAGACAAATTATCAACACTACGGGGTACTGCCTCATTTGGTGAGTGGTCCAAATTAGCAAGAAAAGTGTCAGCTAGGATAACATCATCATCATCATTATCCTCTAAATCACCAGTAACTTTAGACTTAGCCCTAGTGACAGCACATGCAGGGAACACATCAGGGACATCACAATCCTGGGACGCAGCCACTGGCTCACTAAACAACTGAGGAGCTGGACACACTTGACTTCCACCAATATAATTTCCAAGTAAGAAAGTTACACCTGACATTGGAAGTGTCTCAGCCAACCCAACCATAACGGAACCATTAACAAAACCAGACTCTAAATTCACTCTGCACAGAGGGACAGAGAAGTAATTATTCCCTACACCTTGTAAGATTACAGTTTCATCAGAGGAATTAACATTAGAGCCTAGAACATTGGTCAGCATAAGGGATTGGCAAGCACCTGTATCACGATATATTTTAACTGATTTCCTGTTATTACTGTCCAGAGGACTAACAAAACCATCAGACAGGAAATTAGCACATGAACTCTTGAGAGTGTCACCCACGTTACTGCTCAAAAGAGGAGCTCCATCATGAGAATTTAAGTTACCCCTCAAAGCAGGTTCAGTTAACTCAGTTAAAGAAATCTGGGAACTCTCAAGGGTGGACACTAGACCAATTGACTGAATATTTAAAGACTCCTTTTTGTTCACATCACGCTGTCTCCTGAAACATTTCTCCGTAGTATGACCAAGCTTACTACAATAAGTACATTTACTTTTCTGAAATCTAGAGGTGAAGCTGGTATTTACTTCCTGAGAAACATCATCTTTATTCTCTTTCCTGTTGCCTGTATTCTGAGTAGAGGCAACGTACTTACTCTCAGCTTTCCCTTTTTCTCTAGAATATCTCTTGTGAGTGAGAACATATTCATCAGCTAAAACTGCAGCATCAGACAAATTGTCTATTCTTTTCTCATCAAGATATAGGCTTACATCTTTATAAATACACCTCTTGAAGTCCTCCAGCAAAATCATCTGCTTAAATTTACCAAAATCAGAATCCACATTCTTAGAATTTAACCACTGCTCTAACAGATCTTCTTTGATTTTTGCATACTCAACATGGGATTGCTTATCTTGCTTATAAGTTGTCCTAAATTTTACTCTATAGGCTTCAGGAACAAGCTCATAGGTCTTAAGAATCAAGCTCTTAACTACATCATAATTATCAGATTGATCCTGAGGCAAAGATGCATAAGTTACTTCAGCTTTACCAGTGAGAACAGTTTGAAGGAGTACTGGCCAATACTTTTTGGGCCAATTAAAACCTGTAGCTACCCTCTCAAACAACTGAAAATACTTTGTTAAATCAGATTCATTAAAAGGAGGGACAAGTTTAACATTTTTAGCCACATCAAAATCATCAGAGCTAGATGATCCAATTTCACCTTGTTTCATGCGATACTCATGGTCTGCCTGAATCCTGGCAAGTTCAATTTGTGCCTGTATCTGTGCCTCCTGAATACGAGCCTGAGACTCCGCCTCCTTAGCCTGAGACTCAGCCTCCTTAGCACGTGCTTGAAATTCAGCCTCCTTAACACGAGCCTCCTGCAGGGCTAGCTGTAACTTAGCTAATTCAATCTGCGTTTGCTCATTTGGAGGAGTTACATTAAACAAGCTTTTATTAATCATGCCAACAATTTGATCTTTAGAATGATGAGAGTGAACTGCAATTCCCAATTGTTGAGCAACAAGCTTAAGTTCATTCTTTGTTCTGTTTTCTACATCACACACTGTTTGCACATTTGACAAAAAATCTTTGGCTTCATCAAGTGTAGTAATAGTAGACATCATGAATAAATGACAGTCACAAAATATCAAGCAATATCCTTATGATAATATCCTGAATATCCTGATAAGAGGTCGCCAAATTTATGTTACGGAACAGAGAAAGATAATGTACACTTTAAGTGAGAATACTAATAATCACTACTATCCCGTAAAAGTCCAGGTTCAAAATAAAAGAGTTAGGTAAAATTACAAGTTAAAGTTTAATGCTCAAACTAACAACAAAACATTCAGGACTCATAAGGATAATGTAATGGCAAAAAACAGGTTAAATATATGGTTAACTGGAATAGCCTCTATTAACACGAAATTAGCATGAGTAAATTTATCTAAGTCAGCCCTGTTAAAATGAGATACCAGATAATACTCAGTGAATGCCAGATATATTATTACAGATACAAAATATTATTAATGATGGCTGACAATAAGAACCTTTACACAAATTACAAAAAACCTTACTAGGCCTAAGAATTAACATTATGCTACACAGTACAAGAAAAAATGCAACAACAGTTATACTCAAATTACACACAGCTGCTAGATGGTTGGAGACTTCCTGAGCACTCACAATAATAATAACTGTACAGGGGAGGACAGAGATGTGAGCAAAATGAGGAGTAGATCTAAGTGGCAATAATGCAGAGACTGAGCTCATTATATAGGGGCCAGCAGAGCTTGATGTAACTTTTAAGAAGGACGCGCAAATGAAGCCATAGGGGACAAAGAGCTGACAATCCTACTCTGAACAACAGAAAGGACGACTTACTCTACTATAACGGTAGAAGGGTGGACTGAGGCAGAACAAGCTCGTGATCAAACATGCAGCATACTGTGCGTTAAAATTACACAAAGGATGATGAAATCATAGGCTATGTAACAATATATATATATATATATATATATATATATATATATATATATATATATATATGTATATATATATATATATATATATATATATATATATATATATGTACCTAGGCTGCTTCCCCCAAGGAAAGGGAGGTAGCCGAGCCAGGACGACACACTTTCCATTTACTTATCCACTCAAACACATTCATTCGCATCTTAGCCCCAAAAGGGAGAAGGGACAGATCCTCACCACAATACACCGCACGAGGGTAAACTGCACAATGCAATCAGTGACATCCGCAGGAGGGCCTGACAACAGAGCTGGTTTACCCCTGCCACATCATAATAGACCCATCCCCTTACCCACACCTGACCTGATCAGTTGATCAGACCAAATGCGGAAGAATATCCCCTCAGGGCTGCGTCATCATTAATTCATTCACAATATCTCTCCATTTATTAATGTCATCCACAGCCACTCTTCCTTGCTCAACAGACATCCCTCTCGCATCCAATGCTCTCTTCACACTGTCCATCCATCCTATTTTTGGTCTTCCTCTCAGCCTTACACCTCTCATATCAGATCTAGTTATCTTTTTCACGTATCACTCATTATCCATTGTCTCCATATGCCCAAACCATCGCAACACCTGCTCAACTCGATCAGCCATCTCTCAAACAACTCCAGTTCTCCTTTGCACTTCGTCATTTCTCACTCGATCCATACGTGTCACTCCACATATACCCCTCACATACCTCATCTCCATTACATTCAAATTTTCCCTCTCAGCTACACCCATATTCCATGTTTCAGCCCCATAAAATGCAGTCGGTACCACAACACCCTCATACAGCCTTCTCTTTAAATCCATTCTAAGCGAACAATATCTAAACACTTTTTTCATTCCTCCCAGCACCTTTCCTACTTCATTCATTCTAAACTTCACTTCTGCATCTATTCTTCCATCCACAGCAACATGTGACCCTAAATACTTAAAACACTCTAACTCCTCAAGCAACTCACCATTCAAAACTATATTCATCCTCCTACCATCTACCGACCTCGTACACTTCATCACTTTACTCTTATTCTTATGTACTTTCAATGAATGAGGGTGAGATGTGCAAGATTCCGGTGTTGCTCTTTGCTGATGATACAGTATTGTTGGGTGAAGATGAATGGGAGTTGCTAGGTTTGGTGAATGAATTTGGGATAGTGTGTAGGAAGAGAATTCTGAAAATTAATGTAAACAAGAGTAAAGTTATGGTGTTTAAGAGGAATGAAGTCACACAATGCACAGTGAGGTTGGATGGTGAGGATTTGGAGAATGTGAGTTCATTCAAGTACTTGGGTAGTGTGTTGAGTAAGGATGGAACTTTTGGGAATGAAGTGCTTAAAAGGGTACAGCAGGGAAGGAAGGTTGTTGATTCACTGAAAAAAGTGATGAGAAATAGGGAGGTGAGTATGGAAGTTAAGAAGTCACTGCATGATAGGATTGTGATCCCTACCCTGACGTATGGAAGCAAGGCATAGACCTTGCTAGAGGGGAACAAGTCAAGAGTGAGAGTAGTGGCAATGAGTTACTTGAGAGAAGCATGTGGAGTGACATGGAGGGACAGGTTGACGAATGAAGAAGTAAAGGAACGTTGTGGGGTGGATGTGGATGTGGTTGAGAAGATTAGGAGAAATACTCTGAGGTGGTTTGGACATGTGGAGAGAATGGAGAATGAAAGACTGGCTAAGAGGGTACTGTATATGTAGGTGGGGTGGAGGGAGGAAGAGGGAGGGGAAGACCGAGGATGAGGTGGAGGGATGGAGTTGAGAGGTATATTAGGAAGGGGGGAGTGAGTTCGGGGGAAGGTAGGCAAATGGTGGGTGACAGAGCGACTTGGAGGCGTTTTATCTGCGGCCACCATTTGCGGGATTAGGGCGTTGGGCTATAGATAGGTAGATAGATAGACAGACTTTCAATTTCCTCCTCTCACACACCCTTTCAAACTCCTCTACCAACTGTCTCAGTCTCTCCTCTGAATCAGCCACCAGTGCAGTATCATCTGCAAACAGCAGCTGCTTCAGATTCCACTCTCTACCATCAACATTCACCAGACTCAGACCTCCACCTAAAACTCTTGCATTCACCTCCCTTACAACACCATCAATATAAATATTAAACAACCAAGGCGACATCACACATACTTGCTGCAGCCCCACTCTCACGGGAAACCAATCACTCACAATATTTCCCACTCTTACACACGCTCTACTATTCACATAAAAACTTTTCACCCTTTTTAGTAACCCACCATCAAGTCCATACAATCTCAAAACAGTTCACAAGCCTCCCTATCAATTCTATCACATGCTTTCTCTAAACCCATGAATGCCCAAAACAAATCCTTGCCTTTCGCTAAATACTTTTCACACACTTGTCTCACAGCAAACACCTGATCCACGCATCCCCTCCCTCTCCGAAAGCCATACTGCTCATCACCAAACACTCCCTCTATACCCTCTTTAACTCTTTTAATTAAGACTCTACCATACACCTTACCTACGACACTCAGCAGACTTTTACCCCTAAAGCTAGTACATTCATACTTATCACCCTTGCCTTTATACAACGGGACCACACAAGCACTTCCCCAGTCAATTGGCATCATACCTTTCACATAGCACACATTCAACAATCTTCCTAACCATTCAACAATAGTCACTTCACCGCCCTTCAGGCATTCCACAGCACACCCATCCATACCTGCAGCTTTCCCTGTTTTCATGTCCTTTACTGCCTTCTGCACTTCCTCCTTCGTGATCAAAGAACCATTCAAGTCTTCCAACACATTTATTCCTTGCACCCTTCCATCTGCCACAATCTCAGCCTCCTTTTCCTCCTCTACATTTAACAATCAAACTACTCTGCCCATCTCTTCCTTACTTCATCCGTCTCAATTAACATCCTTCCATCCTTTGCTTTTACCCTCTCTTCCTTCCCAGACTCTCCCTTTCGCACCCTTTTCACCTCCTTCCAAAACATTTTCTTATTCTGTTGAAAATTCCCAGTCAACCACCTTCCCCACCTCACATCTGCTGCCACTTTAGCATCGCGCACAGCCCTTCTCGCCCTATTCATCTTTTCCTTATACCTCTCATATGCCACCTCATCCTTCCTCTGCAGCCACCCTTCATATGCACATCTCTTCTCAGCCACAGCCATACTTACTTCCTCGCACAACCATTCACTTCCTTTTCTTACACCACCACCCACTCGTCTCACACCACACACCTCTTCCGCATGCCCCACCACAGGACTCTTAAGCAACTGCCACTCCTCCTCCACACTGCCATTTTCCTGATCTTTCACTGCTCTCAACTCATCTTTCAATTTCTCCTGATACTCTGTCATTTTCTCTCCTTTATCCAACTCACTTTCAAAACCTCCCTGCCACACCCAACCCTTCTAGCTCTCACCCATCTCTTACTTACTCATAACTTTCCCTCCACTAGATAGTGGTCAGACACACCTCCACCCTCCCCTCTCAGAACTCTCAAATCCAACAATCTTCCTATTACATTCCTGGACACAACCACGTAGTCCATCAATGCTCTATCAACAACCCTTCCACCCTCCTGTCTCACACATGTATACTTATCAATATCTTTCTTCACAGACAGGGCATTTCCAATCATCATCCCTCGCTCAGCGCACATTCCTATCATTCGTTACCTGTTTTCATTTCTTCCAGGCACACCATGCATACCAACTACATCTTCAACTGCTACAATTCCCACTCTAGCATTCAGATCGCCCATCATTACCACATTCACATTCGCTCCAAAACTCTGCACTCATCAACATCATTCCAGAAAGACTCCCTCTCTTCTTCATCCCTTTCACTACCAGGCCCATATGCACACACAAACACCCACAACTCACATTCAAATTTCAGTTTCACCCACATCAGTCTCGATGACATCTTCCATTCAATCACACACTGCTGTACTTCCGGACTCACTAACAAGGCCACACCTTCTCTTGCCCTTCCTCTATCAACACCTGACAATCTTCCACTCACACTTCCAAACATAGACTCATCCTTCCCTTTCATCTTCGTTTCACTCAAAGCTAACACATCCAACTTTCTTCTCACAATCATTCTCCCAATCTCCTCCCTTTTAGCCTCAATCATACTATATCTACTCACATTCATAGACCCAATCCTCAGGGTACGGGGATAACCCAATCCCCCATCCCTTTCTTTGGTCTGTCTCTTTTTAGGAACTAAAAAACAGAGGAGGGGGTCCCCAGTCCCCTCACCCCATCCTTTTTAGTCGGCTTTTACGACACGCAAGGAATACGGTGGCAATATTCTTCCTAACAATACCTGGCCGCAGACTAGTAGTACCACCCCATAGTGCTGCCAGATTGTGTCCCCCCGGCCACGGGTGGGGGGGGAGACTAACAGAATTCCTTTTATTTAAGTAAACAGGAAGGAAATTGAGAAGTTATGACGGAATTAAACGTGTCAGCATTTTTTGAACGATTGCTGCATTTTATCTTTATCGATTGAAACTCAGAAAAGATAGAAAAGAATTTTGAAAAAAAATTGCCTGAACCCCATTCAGCTGTCTTTAGGACTATATTTTGGAACTTTGTGGTACATTTATGTTACTGATAACTACATCGCTTTCGTGAATTATATCAAGAGACCTTCCCAAGCTTTGGGATTTATTTACCTACATAGTTTGTCTCCGCAGCCTAGCCGATCGATATTACACACACGAAGCCTACCAGTACCTAACCAAACGGTGAAAGCCACATAGGGACTACTTTTCCCCCAGTCTTTATGAAGATTGAAGCCGAAGAATGCCCAGGTTAGATCGCCACGCCGGAGACAGAAGGATACCAAGTTTAGAAGCAAATCACTCTAAGGTTGGGAGTAAAGTATATGCCTTTCACAGTTAGTGAAACATCGTTAAGCTTTGTTCGCTGTATATCCACATATTAGGCTGCGAAACTGAACTCAATGTTTATTGAGACTTTTTCACAAGGAGATAAGTAATCCTCCAATTTTACACATTACCCATCCACTACGTTGACGTAACTTTGTACTGGTTGTTGAAATCAATGGGTGTGGTAAAACATCACTTTGGGATCCATACAAAAGTTGTCTTCTATTATTACAAAATGCTGCCTCATTACTTACATTAAACTGCTGTTTAGACTGGATAGGCAGGAGAAAGTTATGAGGCATCATTTTTCTGTTCAGTCTTTTTACCTCCGTCAAGGAGGTTATGCTTCAGCCCGCGTTGGTTTGTTTGTCTGTCTATTATCAGGAGTACTCAAAACGTTATGAAAGGGTTTTGATGAAATTTTGTGGAAGGGTGGGTCATGGGTTAATAAAGAAATGATTAAATCTGGGGGAGGATCCGGATCCGGAGTATCCCGCACAATATATCCAAAAGTTCTCAATGCATGTCAATGAAATTTTGTGGTAAGATAGGCCCAGGACCAAGAAAGAATTGATTAAATTTGGGGGCGGAACCGGATCTGGATCCTTTTTAATGGCATTGGCGGAGGTATACGCTCTCTGAGCTCTTTCTAGTTTAATTTTGAGGTTCTTAGCTAAAATAAAACCATCTACTGTTAGCTGGAATAGAATACCATAGCTGTTCCGACCATATGAGGGTGCTGTGGAAGCCTTGGTACGGAAAAAGGACCTGAGTACAGAGGATGGTGTTCTAGCGCTCACATTTATGATTGAGACTCTGGAATGGGGTGAGTGCTAAAAAGTAATTGCTAAAGCAGAAAAAAATTGATCCGTTTTTAAATTTATGTGAGCTGCGCAGCTTTGATAAATTAAGAAATACAGAGATTTTTATAAATGTAGAATAAGGAATACTGTAGGTGAAACACTAGATTTGAGTGTGCTTAGATCTTTTGGTTACATAGAGAGAATGGATGTAAAAGAGCAGTGAAATGTCTATAGATATGAATGAGTTTGATGGTAGAAGGAGGCATGGAATGCCAAGAATAAGGTGGACTGATAATGTAATATGCGAGGCTTACAACATATGGAAATGAAGGAGCTGGATCGTTTGGACTGTGAAATGGAGTCGGGACTTTCGAAAGCTTGAGAGATGAACAGATGAATGTGTGGCCCACTTTTATTGAGTGCTCGGTTGGTAGTACTAATTTTGTGCTGTCCTATTCCTGTTTCTGAACTCCTTCAAGCCAATGTAAGTGGGAAAGAGGGTTAGGATAGTGATGTGGTGATAATATTTCAGTTGTATACTTATTTTCACCACACAGTTTTACACACTGCAGGAGACACTTGTGGTATCAACTTCACAAAAGTTTTACGTGGGGATATGTTTAGTGCTCGATATATGTGCATGGAGGTAAATGAAGCTGCAGTGTGGGTGTGTACGCGAGTGTTTAGTTGTGTTCTTATTACATCCAAGCGTTATTATTGAACTAGGAAGTGACTTGACCGACGGTGTGTGCAGGGAGATAATAAAGTCTGCCTCCGTGTGTATGGGTGTATGTGGCTGAAGGCGACCTCTCTCTCTCTCTCTCTCTCTCTCTCTCTCTCTCTCCATATACATATGCAAACTGTGTGTGTGTGTGTGTGTGTGTGTGTGTGTGTGTGTGTGTGTGTGTGTGTGTGTGTGTGTTTTGGTGGGTGGGTACGAGTGTGAGTGTGTATTTGGTTCAGCTGCAACCTTCCCCGGCCGTAAAGCAGTGAGGCCTGTCAAAACAAAGTCGTTACAAGAGAAATTAGTCCCCGCATGACGTCAGCCCGGCAATGTCCTCCCTTCCGCAGCCTCCATCACCACTATCGTTACTCTCTTCACTGACACGGGGAAGAGATGTCCCTGTACTGGAACGGTTCACCCACTGACCCGGAAGATGTTTTTGCCATTATATTTGGCCATCTGATAATTTCATTCACCACTGGATAGGCTTGTCGAACCAGATGGGGTTAAATATTATCTAAATAAGTAAACTGGATGCAAGAGACCTTCTCTAAGTTGACTAAAATCGTACTGGTAACAGCGAGAGTAACAACAAATGTCATCACTCGATGAAAACTGATTATTATGTTTTTACTGCAATAAATCTCTCCTGTGGTGTGCAATGTCGTCTGTTGCCAAGAAGAATAACATACAAAGTGTCGTAGTAATGACATTATAATTAGCCACTTCAGCCCAAGGATGCATTACATCTTCTGCTTTGACTTATACTAGACGATTTTCTTGGCCCCAGTAGAGATACGCTGAAAACAAATCGCTTCACTGTGGGAGCTCTGTGTTGTTAGGTCTTTATACGAAATAATAACACAAGACCCCCCAAAAAACAAGAGAAATCTTGCGGAAACCGTGTGAAACTAACGAGGTTTCCTATCCAGCATGAAAAATAAGACCATAAGGGACGTGCATGAGAGCACACTGTGCTGTCCTCATGCCTGGAAACGTGTTTGTGTGTGGTGGCCATGAGCAGAACAACCATCGACCCCGGGAAGGGCGATAGAGATCATAGAGTCTTCCTTCGTTAAATCTTAAATCCATTGTGGTTATCTGTTTTAATGACCAATTTTGCAGCCGAATGACACAAAATTATTTTCACTAAACAAACATAAAAAGGAACGTTCACGCACTCCACTATTGGAGCAAAAGATTCGGTGGTGCAGCTGCAGCATATTCAGCTCGCAGTTGAGTTCGATTCTTAAAGTTTGCTACTTCCTTGTCCCTCTTCACCTTTCAATATAACGAGAACCTACATGGAACTTCGAATGTTGCGTGTAATACTTTAGGGGAAACTTGCAACTTAGTACAAACCGACTGTCTCTTTTTTTTTTTTTTTTTTTATAAATAATAGAACGGTAGAAGGAAAAACAAATGATTAAAAAAAAATAATCCATACACCAGATTACCGGTGTCCTCTGTTCATAAAATATCTGTAACAGTTAGACTTGAACAGCTGTGGGTTGAAATTAGGGGGGAAACAACTCTGGGGAAGCGAGTTCCAGAGAGATGAAGGTCGGGGAATGAAAGAATTCTGATAGGCAGAAGTTCTGCAATATGGCTGAGTGACATTCCAGTCATGAGCGCTACCAGATGCCCGTGTAGCACGAGGGAAGGCATGGAGAGGTGGCATCATGGACGCAACTTCGTCTGAGCATTTGCCAAAAAAATATATGTAAAATAATGCGAAGGAGGCAACATTCCTTCTTACTTGCAGGGAAAGTAGTTTATTTGTAATGGCAGGGTTGTTAATAATTCTAACAGCTTTGTTCTGAATTTTGTTTAGTTGTTTTAATACAACCTCTCCACAATCATTCCACAAGGGTGAGCAATATCCAAGCTGAGAGTGTACATGACTCTTATAAATTATAGCTAACTGCTCGTCAGCGAAGAAGTTACGGACTCTGTACAATAATCCAAGTTTCTTTGAGGCGGTTTTAGCAAGTGATCTAACATGAGAGGTCCAGCTGAGGGCATAATTAAGTGAAACGCCAAGAATTTCAATACTTTTAGAGATGGGAATATTAGTAGCACTGAAAGTAATGTACGAATCTGGCAATATCTGTCTATTAGTAAATTGTATATATTTGGTTTTACTAGCATTAAAAGAGACAAGGTTGTTTTGTTCCGATTCACTGATCGTAGATAGGTCTTGATTTATGGAGATGGCTTTACTGAGTTGAGAGGTAGAGATATTACATTTATAAATGGGTGTCTGAGTGTGAATGAACTATGTAGTGTTGAGTCATCTGCATATGAGTGTATGGGATTGTGGGTGGCTGATAATACACCATTAATATGAACCAGGAACAGGGTTGGGGCAAGAACTGATTCCTGTGGCAAGCCGGCGTTAATTGAGTGAAATTTGGAATATACATCATCTACTTTTACTCTTACATTCCTATCACTAAGATATGAAGAAATCAAAGGAACAAAAGACCTTAGTCCATAGCAAGGGAGTTTGGACAGCAGGGAACGGTGCCATACTCTATCAAAAGCTTTAGAAATATCAAGAGCTACTGCATGAGTTTCATCATGTACAGTAGATCAATTGATTGATGGATGGTATGAGTTGGGAGATTGAGTATGTCAATGGTGGATCTTTCGTGGCGGAAACCATATTATCTATCACTAATTAAGTTGTTGGATTCAAGATGTTTAACAATGCGCTTATTAATTAAAGTTTCAAATACCTTACCAACAGAAGATGTGACAGCTATTGGTCTGTAATCAGAGGGGTCAGAGGAACTTCCTTTCTTCGGAATTGGGTGGATATTGGCTTCTTTCCATGAATTTGGGAATAAAGAAGTACGTATGCATACTCTGAATAATTTAGCTAGGACAGAGGCAAGTTCAGGGGAACACTTTTTCAAAACAATTGGCGGAATTCCATCTGGGCCTGGAGCTTTGTCGGTAGGTAAATTGTCTAGGATGGATTTTACGTATCTTGTCTGTATTTTAAGTGGAACAGTTTCGGGAGAGTCAAGTTCTAGTACTGGGACATTCTGGCTGGTATCGTCTATGGTAGAGTTTCTGGCAAATGTTCTGGCAAAAATATCCGCTATCTCAAGCGGGTCTTTTGTAATGTTGCCATCTGAAGATTTTAGTGGGGGAATGGAAGATGACTTGTTAAAGTTATTAATGAAATAATTAAGAGTTGACCAGAATATTTTATTGTCATTAGGGTTGTTAAGTAGTGTTGATGCTTGCTTATGAAGAATGTTTGATTTATCTAGATTTAATACAGCAATTTTAAATTGAGAGAATGATTCAGATGTTTTGATTTTAAGTAAGAGTTGTATGCCAATGAGTTTTGGGCTGTTGACCTGGCACAGTTGCCATCAAACCATTTTGGAGAGTTCGATCTCTTAGTGAACTGTTGACTTCGTATGAATAAATCCATACCAGCTAGTATTAAGTCGCAAATATGGGACTCTGTAGAAGTGGGATCACTAGAGAAGAAAGACTGCCATGGAATGTCAGCAAAATAATTTCTACATCCAACTCAGTTTCCCCTATCAAAGTGCCATCGGGTCACCCTGACACGTTCAGAACAGGGAGATGTGGAGGGGTTAACTAATGAGGCTTTGATGAGATTGTGGTTAGAGGATCTAAGTGGTGACAGTACCTCTATCCTGTATTGATCTGAATTATTTGTCAAGAATAAATCCAAGAGATGGGCATTATGGTCAGGATTATCAGGTATTCTAGTTGGTTGCTTTACCAGCTGGGTGAGATTAAACGATTCTGTAAACAGCTCGCAATCTAGACCAGCATCGTCAGTCCTGGCAGAATGCAATAACCATTCAACATTATGTATGTCAAAATCACCCAAAATAGTAATTTCGGTACTAAGGGCAAGATTAAGGTTACTTAACCCTGTGGATATGGAATCAAATACACTGGGTTCCGAAGAAGCACTGGGGGAGCGATAAACTACACAAATATATTTGGTAATATTTTGACAATTTAGTTTACATAATGAGTAATCAAAATGGATGAAGTGAAGTTTAAAATAGTGTCAACAGCATGTTGGGATTTGATATAACAACAGATGCCGCCCTTGTTAAGGAAGTTTGTAAGGAGATGCTTTGATGACATACATTAAGTGAAACACATGCATTCCAAACCATCTCAAAGTATCAGAAGAATAAAATAATGCAGTACAACTGAAGACCTGGATGTAACATAGAGGTTGAGGATCGTGCTGTGAGTGAGAACTGGGACTTTGGCGAAATCGACTGTCAGCCTTAATGAATTAGAAGGTCGATATAAATTCAAGCCGTTTTATTCTTCATCAGATCAGACCTAATAATTCCCAGTCACCTATCTAGTGTTGTATTGCTCCAGATATATACTCTTTGGCAACTAGTACAGCCATGAGCAAAATTCTGTCGAAGCTTCTATGCCGATAGTTATTTTACTCTATGTGTTAGCAATAAGACACATACATAAGAAATACAGAAGACAGTGACGGCAGAGCCGACTGTCGGCAGGCTTTTGCTTATGGCTGCACAATCCTTTTACACTGAAATTAGTTCCATATAATCTTATCATTTCTTATAAGCATACTACATTTCATTAACGGATGTCTTTCCACTTCAGGCATCTCCAGAAGTCTTTGAATGATCGCTGTTTTATAATCACACACACACACACACACACACACACACACACACACACACAAATATTTTGGTCGTCATCCTTTCGAGTTAGAGTATCCAAGACAAACTGTGCACCGTATCATCCTCGTCTAAGTCATCATCAGTACGAGTATCCTCGTCAGCATAGCGTCTTCATCCTCAACGACACCATAGCTCATCCTTGTCTGCAATATTACTTTCTTCCTAATTAACATCACTGTCTTCAACATCGTCAACATCATCCTTGTCCACATGATCCTTGTCAGCATCATCGTCTATAACATCGTCAGCATTATCCTTGTCAGCATCATCATCATCTGCAGCATATAACCCTCATATTTGTTGGAATCATGGTCTCCATCATTAGCATCATCCTTGACAAAACAGTCTTCATCGTCATCATTCATCGCCAGTATCGTCATCGTCCTTCTAATTCTCGTTGGCCTACTCTTCAGCATCATCTCCCTTACTTCTGTCACTGCCAACTCAATAAAATTAGGACATCTTTTGGACAATGTGTGTGTGTGTGTGAGAGAGAGAGAGAGAGAGAGAGAGAGAGGGGGGTCAAGATAGAATCAAGGAGATGGGGATAAGGCAAAAAGATAAGACAAAGATATAGAGGTCAATCAGTCATTTACTGATATAAAAAGGCTGCTGCTTTCTGACACACATGAAATTGAACATACTTGTGAATCTTCCCATTACAGTACAGTACTTCGTTCTTAATAGCATTTTTACCATGCCCAGGTTATTCGCTTTAAAACATACAACACAATGGGACTATAACTTACCACGTAAAGACAGTTACGCTGGTGTCGGTACCTTGCGTAATGGTTTGTTGGGATGTGTTTAGCATATATTTTTGTTTTCTCTCTATTCCCTGGACAGTTACAACCAGAGCCTAAATGGCAGGGGTGGTGGCGGCTCACCAACGGTGGCTGGGAGCGGCGACCACTCCTAAGTCTTGATTGGACTCTTTTTCTCTCTAGTTTTTTCTGTGTTTGTTTCGTAATCATAAACCATAGATTTTTTCTTTCCATTACAATTTACAGATTATTTTCTTCCTTTTATACAGATTTACCATTTCGTAATAGAAAGCTAGAGGAGGGAATGTTGGAAACTGACTTGGTTTATGTGGCTCGAAAAAGCTAACAGTTCTCTGATATGTTAATGGAAGGATTGTCTTTTCTTATCTGGCACTGCGTTCTTAATTTTTATTTATACAGTACTTTGCACTTTTCCTCATAACTAATAACCTCATCTTTTCTGCCGCTGTCTTCTCCACCAATCAGTGCTGTCTGCATCATACTCCCTATGAAAGTGTCAAATCATCCCGCTGCTCCGTTTTGCCGGTTCTGTATGTAGGTCAGTGAGTTTACGCATGCTGGCATTTTAATACTCCCTTTCTTTGAGCTGTTTTTCCTTTTATTATTTATTGTGTCATATTTTATTGCAAAGTTAATGTCAGATGTCTCGAACTGATGAAATTGTCCATCTCGTTACAAGTTCATTTTAATCTGTCTAATAGACCAACCATGCATAAATTTGGTGTTCAGTGCGTTTCATTGCCATGTGTGATTTATACATATTCACATATATCACCATATGAATCTTATTTATCTTCACTGCATGTAATGGTACTCAGTATGGAGAAATAATTAAGCACGCACCATATATATATATATATATATATATATATATATATATATACCATGGCGTCCTCAGGCTAAATAGCCTAACATCAGCCTGACTCTACACTCAGGAACCAACATCATTATCAATCCCCAATTCCTAAATACTCAGTTTTTCAAGTTATACTTCCGTCAGCATAAAATGCCCTCCCTGTGGCGGGGGGTACACAATTTGGCCGCACTATGGGGTGGTACTGCTGCTCTACAGCCAGGTTGTGTTAGGAAGAATACTGCCACAGTATTCCCTACGTGTCGTAAAAGGCGACTAAAAGGGGCGGGGTGAGGGGACTAGGGACCTCCTCCTTTGTTTATTAGTTCCCAAAAGAGACAGGCCAGAGAAAGAGATGAGGGATTGAGTTATCCCCGTACCCTGAAGATTGGGTCTATGAATGTGCGTGGATGTAGTACGATTGAGGCTAAAAGGGGTGAGATTGGGAGAATGTTTGTGTGAAGAAAGTTGGATGTGTTAGCTTTGAGTGAAACGAGGATGAAAGGGAAGGGTGAGTCTATGTTTAGAAGTGTGAATGGAAGATTGTCAGGTGCTGATAGAGGAAGGGCAAGAGAAGGTGTGGCCTTGTTAGTGAGTCCGGAAGTACAGCAATGTGTGATTGAATGGAAGGAGGTGTCATCGAGACTGATGTGGGTGAAAGCGAAATTTGAACGTGAGTTGTGGGTGTTTGTGAGTGCATATGGGCTTGGTAGTGAAAGGGATGAAGAAGAGAGGGAGTCTTTTTGGAATGATGTTGATGAGTGTCTGCAGAGTTTTGGAGCGAATATAAATGTGGTAATGATGGGAGATCTGAATGCCAGAGTGGGAAATGTAGCAGTTGAAGGTGTAGTTGGTATACATGGTGTGCCTGGGGAACGAATGATAGGGATATGCGTTGAGCGACAGATGGTGATTGAAACACCCTGTTTGAAAAGAAAGATATTTATAAGTATACATGGGTGAGACATGAGGGTGGAAGGGTTGTTGATAAAGCATTGATGGACTATGTGGTTGTGTCCAGGAATGTGATTGAAAGATTGTTGGATGTGAGAGTTCTGCGAGGGAAGGGTGGAGGTATGTCTGACCACTACCTGGTGGAGGGTAAGTTAAGAGTAGGTAAGAGATGGGTGAGAGCTAGGAGGGTTAGGTGTGGCAGGGAGGTTTTGAAAGTAAGTGAGTTGAATAAAAGAGAGAAAATAATTGAGTATCAGGAGAAATTGAAAGATGAGTGGAATGCAGTGAAAGATCAGGAAAATGGCAGTGTGGTGGAGGAATGGCAGTTGTTTAAGAGTGCTGTGGTGGGGCATGCAGAAGAGGAGTGTGGTGTGAGACGTATGGGTGGTGGTGTAAGAAAAGGAAGTGAATGATGGTGCGAGGAAGTAAGTATGGCTGTGGCTGAGAAGAGCTGTGCATATGAAGTGTGGCTGCAAAGGAAGGATGAAGTGTCATGTGAGAGGTATAAGGAAAAGAGGAATAGGGCGAGAAGGGCTGTGCGTGATGCTAAAGTGGCAACAGGTGAGAGGTGGGGTCGGCGGCTGACTGAGAATTTTCAACAGAATAAGAAAATATTCTGGAAGGAGCTGAAAAGGGTGCGAAAGGGAGAGTCTGGGAAGGAAAAGCGAGTAAAAGCAGAGGATGAAAGGATGTTAATTGAGATGGATGCAGTATGGAAGAGATGGGCAGAGTATTTTGAAAGATTGTTAAATGTAGAGGAGGAAAGGGTGGCTGAGATTGTGGCGGATGGAAGGGTGCAAGGAATAAATGTGTTGGGAGACTTGAATGATTCTTTAATCACGAAGGAGGAAGTGCAGGAGGCAGTAAAGGAGATGAAAAAAGGGAAGGCTGCAGGTATGGATGAGTGTGCTGTGGAATGCCTGAAGGGTGGTGGAGCGACTATTGTTGACTGGTTAGTAAGATTGTTGAATGTGTGCTTTGTGAAAGGTATGGTGCCAATTGACTGGGCGAGTGCTTCTGTGGTCCCCTTGTATAAAGGCAAGGGTGATAAGCATGAATGTACTAGCTTTTGGGGTATAAGTCTGTTAAGTGTTGTAGGTAAGGTGTATGATAGAGTGTTAATTATGAGAGTTAGAGAGGGTACAGAGGAAGTGATTGGTGATGAGCAGTGTGGCTTTAGGAGAGGGATGGGATGCGTGGATCAGGTGTTTGCTGTGAGACAAGTGTGTGAAAAGTTTTTAGCGAAAGGCAAAGATGTGTTTTGGGCATTCATGGATTTAGAAAAAACATATGATAGAACTGATAGGGAGGCTTTGTGGACTCTTTTAAGATTGTATGGACTTGATGATAGGTTACTAAAATGGGTGAAATGTTTTTATGTAAATAGTAGAGTGTGTGTAAGAGTGGGAAATACTGTGAGTGATTGGTTTCCCGTGAGAGTGGGGCTGCGGCAGGGATGTGTGATGTCGCCATGGTTGTTTAATATTTGTATGGATGGTGTTGTAAGTGAGGTGAATGCAAGAGTTTTAGGTGGAGGTCTGAGTCTGGTGAATGTTGATTGTAGAGAGTGGAAGCAGCTGCTGTTTGTAGATAATACTGCACTGGTGACTGATTCAGAGGAGAGACTGAGACAGTTGGTAGAGGAGTTTGGAAGGGTGTGTGAGAGGAGGAAATTGAAATAAATGAGAATAAGAGTAAAGTGATGAAGTGTACGAGGTGGGTAGATGGTAGGGGGATGAATATAATTTTGAATGGTGAGTTTGCTTGAGGTGATAGAGTTTTTTAAGTATTTAGGGTCACATGTTGCTGCGGATGGAAGAATAGATGCAGAAGTGAAGTTTAGAATGAATGAAGTAGGAAAGGCGTTGGGAGGAATGAAAAAAGTGTTTAGATATCGTTCACTTAGAATGGATGTGAAAAGAAGGCTGTATGAGGGTGTTGTGGTACCGACTGCATTATATCGGGCTGAAACATGGACTATGGGTATAGCAGAGAGGAAAAGTTTCAATGTAATGGAGATGAGGTGTCTGAGGAGAATGTTTGGAGTGACGCGTATGGATCGAGTGAGACATGATGAAGTGCGAAGGAGAACTGAAGTTGTTCGGGAGATGGCTGGTAGAGTTGAGCAGAGGGTGTTGCGATGGTTTGGGCATATGGAGAGAATGGATAATGAGTGATTGGTGAAAAAGATAACTAGATCTGATGTGAGAGGTGTAAGGCTGAGAGGGAGACCACGAATAGGATGGAGGGACAGTGTGAAGAGAGCGTTGGATGTGAGAGGGATGTCTATTGAGCAAGGAAGAGTGGCTGTGCGTGACAGAAATAAATGGAGAGATATTGTGAATGAATAAATGATGATGCAGCCCTGGGGGGATATTCTCCCGCATTTGGTTTGATCAGCTAGTCAGGTCAGCTGTGGGTAAGGGGATGGGTTTATATGATGTGGCATGGGTAAACCAGCTCTGCTGTCGGGCCCTACTGCGGATGTCACTGATTTCACCGCGCAGTTGATCCTCGTGCAGTGTGGTGTGGTGAGGATCTGTCCCCTTGGGGCTAAGATGCAAATGAATGTGTTTGAATGGATGAGTAAATGGGGAGTGTGTCATCCTGTCCCGGCTACCTCCCTTTCCTTGGGGGAAGCAGCCTAGGTATATAGATAGATAGAGATGAAATTCTTAAATATTGATCACAAAGGCCAACCCTAACAACAACAGATATTGTACATATGAATCATTGCATTCATTGCATATACATTAAAACGTAGGATTATGCATTAAGTAGTACGGGAAAGAATTGTCCATATATAAAAAAATATACATTGTGCCAGCCATCGAACTGACCATAGTTATGAATTTCCTCATTAGCTTGAATATTCTAATAGGCGTTTCATGCTCAGACCATTAAGGTTGGTACATTTTACATAGGTCACTCTGTACCCTACAACAAAACGACTATAAGTGTATTGTTGGTATCGTACATGGCGGTATTTAGGGTTGTGTTTATTTTCTTTTTCTTTTTTTATCTCTCGTCTCCGAGGAGTGACAACCAGAGTCCGTATGGCAGGGCTAATGACAGCCCTTCAACGATGGGTGGGGGAGGCGATCAGTACTGCACCCATCACACTCTGTCTAACTCGGTATAACTTTATTTTTTTAGTTCTTGTTTCTTTTTAATGTTTCTGTGTCTCTTTCTTCTCCTTATTTCGTCTAATCCTCTTCTTCCTTTTGAATACAGTTGATAAAGAGAAGACAACAGAATGTGGGAATCTAGGTTGCTTTTGTGTGGCTATGGGGGGAAAAATGAGCATTTCTTAGAGGATTTCTTGGTGTACGGATTCTCTTTTCTTATTTGTCAATGTGTTTTCATTTTATGCAGTGAACTATTACTCTTAAACAATAGCATTCCTTGTTCTTCATGTCAATCTCCTTCCCTGTTATCGGTGCTGTCCGTCTGCTGCACTCAATGAATGGTTGTATTATCTTGTGTTCCTTTTGTCTCTTCTGTAAGTGGGTCACTGAGATTGCCAATCATTCCGTTCTTAGAGTTTCTCCTCCGGTTTTCCGTGATTGTCTCACATTTTAGTGTTTTTTTCATGAGTCGAATGTTTTTCACTGATTTGCTTCTCTTAAAATTCTACACCTTTTTGCCATTTCATTATAACCCTCAATTTAATCACCTGTGTACATACTTGATGCCCAATCTACGTTCATTGGACTGCAGAGCTAAATATTTTCAATATACCACATAGTCTTTCCTCATGCACATATCTGCACGTGACCGGACGAAAAATAGTGAAATATGTAATAATGCATAGAACAACATTACCTCTCATTTTTTTTTTTTTAACAAAATAGCCTTGTCATTATCGCATATCAAATGCTTATTGGCTCCCAGTATATCATAGCAGATGCAAGTGGCATCAAGTGTTTGCTTTGGTGTTGTAAACTGAAAGCATTTAATAATTTCGTAGCTCACTGATGTCCGATCACTACATTTGGCCCACAGAATTTCGGGCCGAAATACATGTTCGCTCCCTCACTTTCACTGTTTTAGAATCTTGATTCCCTGTACAAGATCTCCCGTTTTCCCCTCCGTGGGCAATGGGCCGAAATCAGCTGGATTCGCTTCACACAACAGATTTAATCTATTCAATACAAGGAACTCTCAAAAAGCTCAGGAAAATCGTACGAGTCATAGATATGTTTTTGGTTGAGGTACGTAAACATTTGTGTGTGTATGACTTCCATATAAAAAAGCCACACATAAGCAATGTACAAGAGAACATAGGTGACATACTGAAAATAAAGAGGCAAAGAAGAGAGGGTGTTAAGCCACCTAAGCCAGCGAGAATACGGCACTTAACTCTTCCAATGTCAATACTGTGACGGCCTTCGTATTGTATTCTTGCTGTCTCATGACGGTTTTACTTAGTTCAGGAGAGGATTCTGGAACTAGAGGAGTAAACTGTAGGGTACAATAACCCGTTCACTGCTAAAGTAGGCTACTCTCCTAGGCTGAATAAAGTTGTCTGGTACCAACAAGAATAAATTAAAAGCGACGTCCTCGAGCTGAAGGAATTAACCCCTTCAGTAGAGCTTCATATTTCATCTTTGCTACCATCAAATATTTACATTCAGCCTAGGAGAGATACTGGGACTGGAGAGGTTGGATATCGCCTACATCAACCCCTTCACTACCAGAGAGCTCCCTTAAGTTGAATAAAACAGTCTAGTAACAGCAAGCATAAAATTACAGTAACATAATGGGTTAGTCAGTTCAGCCAGAGGACGTAATTTTCCGTTTATTTTGTTGGCGCCAATCAAATTTACTGAAGACTATATTTAACCCTTTCAGTTCTAAAAGTCGTGCCTAAAGTGAACGAAGATTGTTGCTAGCAGTAAATATTACGATAAGAATGACATCCACGCGTTGAGTGGCTTAACTTTCCCCAGACACCACAGTCAGTGACTCAAGGCACTGCTAAATCCTTTTCCTTACCCGTGGCGCGCGGCGAGGGCGAATGAGAACTAACTTTTTTTTTTTTTCTTTTTTCTTTTTCCGTCTACATCATTGTTCTATTGATATTATGTTTTTAACCTAAGTCGATGAAATTGTTGGGTGTCCGCAGAGAAGTTGATGCATTGATGAAGACAACAGTGGACTGGGTCACGTGGCAAGGGCAACTTAAAAAGTGTTGATTCAGTTTGCGGTAATATTGTTGGAAAGGCTGCGAGTTAAGGAAAAGCGAGGGGGATTCGATTTTGCAAAAAAAATCAACTGAAGGTCACGGTCACAAGGCAAGGTCAAAGTTCATTCCATGTGAGTCACTGTGTGAAAAATAACAAAAAGCTTTTGATCTGATTTGTTACAGGGTTGACAGGAAGCCAGTGAGTTTACCTTATTTTTCCTGAGAACGAGTTGTCAAAGGACAGTTTCACATAGCTAAGGCAACTGAAACGGTTTTTATCCGATTCATTCCGATCATTCTTGAAGGGCTGAGAGTAAAGCAAGGATGCTGGAAATTGATTTTGAGAACCGTCAGGCAAAATCAGTGTTATTTGGCAAGGCTAAATATCGAGGAAACATGAGTAGATCAGCATCAACGTATTTGATTCGATTTAAACAATCCTTAGTTTAACTGTTGAAAGTACGACATGGACAAATTAATTCGAATAAGAGAACAATTAGTCAAAGATCATGGTCACTGGGTAAAGTCACATAATTTGGTACCATATCATTTGTAGGGCGCGGATGTTGCACTGTTGCGTGTTTCTTCTTCATGCATTAGTTTATTTTTAATCACTGGTTTGTTTTTCCCCCCATAATAACTAAACACACAAATATCTTTGTTTTTTACGTTTCCGGGACGCACAGTCATTTAATTATCAATTTTGGTTATTATAAATTCGACCTCATTGAATGGCTTTGGGTACTGATTGATAATTAACCCTTCAGTCTCATAACGTATTTTAAATTTCAGGGACCACCAGGCAGCTTTATTTAGCTTAGCAAAAGAAATCGGAATTTAAAGGTATAAATCAGGTTGGATCAACCCTCTTCTGTTCGTAAGGTCTCTTTGTTGCTGAATAAAGTATTCTGGAGATAGTAAGAATAAATTAAATGCTTTTTCCTGAGTGAAGTGGTTAAGACTGGTGAACGACTAATTATAGTCACTCATTTCATGATAATCGTCCCCAAAACTCACTAGTCGAACTCATTTGTAAGATCAATGATCTCTTCCCTCGAGTCTAACAATTATTATCATTAGAAGCTTCAAGCAAAGGACGTCCAAAGTGGAGTGTGTTTAATATACTCTTATTCCTGCACATAACACAACCTTTGCGTTGGTGGTGTGTTGCGTTGTGGGACATGCAAACGACGCATCAACCCCCATAAACATGTCCCCACCGTATATAAAACGTTGCCTCATATACCGTCTGAAGAACTTTGTGTGTCAACGTGAACCTCTTAATGACACCCTTAAATAATACAATAACGACTTGTACTTGTTTAGTTGCCATTATATTTTTTAAAGACATTGGAGAAAACTGAATTAAATTTAATAAATTTATCAGAGTAATACTGCATGACACATAGAAGGAGAAGGGAATAAAAATCCGATGAACCAATTAATATAAAAGATTCAAAAAATCATCTTGTGGAAAACATCAGAAGTTATACAGGACAGAGAACTCAGAGAGTGGAAGCCACTACAATTATCATTTTAAATTTGTGCTCTTGCATGACAGCCTTATTCAGCTTAATAGTGACCTGGAGACCTCAAACCCTCAGTGTTATTTAGCCATATTCTCGTTGGATTTAGATTTAGTAGCACTTCTCCCTTAGGATTTAGCTTGCGTTTTACACCGTCATATTTTGCAGCATATAACATTGCTTTAATTATTTCCACACTGATGTACATATAAACATGCAAAGAACATACATGCATATAAACATACAAACAAAAGCATCCTGATAAGCACGAAACAAAAGAATGAAATGGATAAGTAAAAAAATATTATATAATCAAAGCCAACGAGAATAAAACCCATTGAACCGATCCCAATGACGTCGTGATTTGCTGACTATATTCATAACAGATACCTGCCGTCTGCAGGTACACAACACCATGCTGGTACTTGTCCGGATATAAAGAGCCATAATGGTGAGTACTAACCACTCTCACATAATCCGTGATTCTGGTGTTAAAGTTAACATAATTGTAAGCTTATATCCTACCATCTAATTCAAGACAACTATCTGCAAAGATTTTTTTAAGGTCATATAATACAGGTAACTCAGCCAGTGAAATAGTGTTAATAAGATTTTCATCTATAATTTCACTTGTCCTTGTGATGCAATGACTTAACTTTGATAATATTGCATTTCCGACAGTACCACCCTATTTTAGCAAATTATGTTTCTCCGTTAACAGTTAATAATACATTGTGATAAACATTACTTTTATGATCAAGCATACCCGTTATCTTTTCTCCTTGCCCTTCCGTACTTGCCAATGGACACTTCTTCCCGTTCTACCTTTTTCTTTCACTACAATAACTTTTTAGGAAAATATTAAACCATAATGTACTTAATATTTTAAGTATTATGTGGCATTCAATGCAAAATATGATGAATACAAAGGCACTGTCAAAATGTCCATTGCTACAATATAAACTAATCAATTAAATATTAACAAGAGTATATTAGGAAGTATGCAAGTAAATCCTTCTGCACCGAATTTCCCCCCTTTTCCCCTCTATGATGTGTAGTTTTTCCTAATATTTCCCACTGACGTTATAGAGAAAGCCTTCTTGATCTCGTTGGGACAATATTTAATTCAATACACAATAATTAGGGTTTCCCATTTTGAAGTGATGTCAACATCCCGTGATTCTGGGACAAAATAGTTATTTTCGCGGGAACACGGGATTGCCGGGTGCTGGTACGAATAAGGTCATTAGGAACATTATTTTTCACAGCATTAGTTTATTTATAGTAGCCTAGTATCTGTATCTGGTAATTCGTACCGATATTGAATGTAATTATAATTTTGTTTCATGAGAACTAGCCAAAAGTCTCGGTTAAATTCATTAGATTAATTCACATACAGTAGAGCAAAAATTTTCTTTGCACTACGGATAAAAAAAAAAAAAAGTAAAAATTTGTAGACAAAAAAATCAAACCTTAGTATTTTTCTCTTATTTACTTAATCATAATATTCTCATACGACATAATGCCATTAAATGTAACAATCTCTGAAAAAAATTAGCATTGCTGATCTTGTTAACTGCGAGATAGCATGAAATATTGAAAGGTATCAGAAGAATAGACAAAAGTTATCTGAGCAGAATTATAACTTTTTTTTTTTAACAGAACAGAGGAAGGAAAAACAACTGAATAAAAAAAAAGAAGTAATCTATACACCAGATTACTGGCGTCCTCCAGTCATAAAATATCTGTAACAATTGGACTTGAACAGCTATTGGTTGAAGTTTGAGGGGAAACAACTCGGGGGAAGCGAGTTCCAGAGAGTTACAGTTCGGGGAATAAAAGAATTCTGATAGACAGAAGTTCTGCAATATGGCTGTGTGAGATTGCAGTCATGAGCGCTACCAGATGCCCGTGTAGCACGAGGGAAGGCATGGAGAGGTGGCACTATGGACGCAACTTCGTTTGAGCATTTCCCATAAAAATTTCTGTAAAATAATGCAAGGGAGGCAACATTCCTTCTTACTTGTGGGGGAGGTAGTTTATTTATAATAACAGAATTATTAATACTTCCAACAGCTTCGTTCTGAATTTTGCCTAGTTGTTTTAATGCAACCTCTCCACATCCATTCCACAAGGGTGAGCAATATTCAAGCTGAGGGCGCACATAACTCTTATTAGCTAACTGCTCGTCAGTGAAGAATTTACGGACTCTGGACAATAATCCAAGTTTCTTTGAAGTCGTTTTAGCAAGTGATTTGACATGAGATGTCCACCTGAGGGCATTGTTAAATGAGACACCGAGAATTTCAGTTCTTTTGGTGATGGGAATATTAGTAGCATTGAAAGTAATATAAGAATCTGGCAATATCTGTCTATTAGTAAATTGTATGTACAGTATTTGGTTTTACTAGCATTAAATGAGATAACGTTGTTTTGTCCCAGTTCATCAATCGCAGATAAGTCTTGATTTATGGAGATGGCTGTACTGAGTTGAGAGAGATATTAGACTTTGTAAATGGATGTTTGAGTGTGAATGAACTGTGAAGTGTTGAGTCATCTGCATATGAATGGATGGAATTGTGGATGACAGATAAGAGTTCATTAATATGAACCAGGAACAGGGTTGGCACCAGAACTGATCCCTGTGGCACGCCGGCGTTGATTGAGTGGAAATTGGAAAATACGGCATCTACTTTTGCTCTTATTTTTCTGTCGTTGATATATGAGGAAAGCAGAGGAACAAAAGGAGTCAGTCCATAGCAATGGAGTTTGGATAACAGGGAACGGTGCGGCACTTTGTAGAAAGCTTTAGAAATATCAAAGGATACTGCATGAGTTTCCCCATGTTGGTTAATTGACTGATGGATGGTATGAGTCAGGAGACTGAGTATGTCAATGGTGGATCTTTCGTGGCGAAAACCATACTGTCTATCACTAATTAAGTTGTTGGATTCAAGATGTTTAACTATGTGCTTATTAATTAAAATTTCAAATACTTTACTGAGAGAAGATGTGATCTCTATTGGTCTGTAAGCAGACGGGTCAGAGGAACTTCCTTTGTTTGGAACTGGGTGGATATCGGCTTCTTTTCATGAATTAGAGAATGAAGAAGTACGGATACATAAGTCCTAAATGCATTGTTATGGACCGTGCAGGCAGATTTGTGACTGTGGGGGTCATCTCAAAGGTAATGATACTTAAACAAGTAAACCTTAACTTACAAAATCTCTACACATCACATCACACAATTACTGTAGGTTCATTTATATAATAAATAGGTGCACAGCCGGATCATCTAACCTAATTCGAATCCCTTATAAAACTACTCAGACAAGATAACTCAATCACTTCAGCTAGTAAAGTAGTAAATGGGAACACTTACATTACAAGGCAGCCATGCACACCCTCCAGAACTTCCATCTTGTTACATCCAGCGTTGTCTGTCCCGTCTCTCCGCGAGCTGGAACACTGAGTTGGCTGAATCACGTTTCGCGCCACCACTGGTGAGGAGAAATGGCAGTCGAGGAAAAGAAACGAAGGTGCGAAGAGAGAGAGGTATGGAAAATGACGGGGTTTGCTGCTTGAGGAAAGTAAATAGAACTGATTGTTAGGAAAAGCGTAGGGAAGTTACGTCAAAATACTTTAACACACATACGAACATGTAAGAAAAAATATATTCGGTATAATATATTGTCACATTTATTTCACTAATTTACGAGAGGGCAGGTTAATCCAGCACAACAAAACACACACACACACACACACACACACACACACACACACACACACTTTATTAAAGTGAGTGATTTATCTTGTCTGAGTAGGATTGTAAATGATTTTAATTAGGTTAGAATTTCACCCTGTGCGCCTTTTTATTATATGGTACAACCTAATTCTGTGATGTGATGCGTAGAGATTTTGTAAGTTAAGATTTACTTGCCTAAATATAACTGCCTTTGAGATGACCCCCAGAGTCAGAAATCTGCTTGCACGGTCCATAACAATGTATATAGGACTTAGGTTATAATTCTGCTCATATAAATTTTATCTATTCTTCAGAAATTCTTTCAATATTTTATGTCATCTTCTAGTTAAAGTCAAGTTCAGGCAATGCTATCTTTTTTTCAAAGAAGGTAGCATTTATAACATAATGTCATATGAGAAAATTATGATTAAGTAAAAATGAGAAAAATACTAAGTTTTTTTTTTTTTTAAATATCAATTAGTTTTTTATCCGTAGTGCAAAGAAAATTCATGATTTAATATATGTGAATTAACTTAAGGGGCAGTGGGCTATATTTTGGATAAGTGAATGAATGAATGTGTGTGGGTGGATGAGTAAATTGGGATAGATAGAGAGAGAGATAAAAATTACTTGCCAATTTTCATGAAAATTTAATACAACACAAAAAGGAAACCATAAATTTTATTTGTATAAGAACAAATTTAGCACTGGTAGCTTAAAAATGATCATATTGTTAAATACTTCTTAGCATTGGCAATATGAGTTAAGGTAAAAATGTCAAGCAATTTTATTCAATGATTTTTTCCCATCTTTCATTTTCATATATCAGCTTCAAACTTTCTACACACGTAAGTAGGTATCATATTTGTGTTTTATTAAATTTTCATGAAAATTGGTAATTTTTATACCTACCCAGATTATAGCCCACTGCCACTTATTGGATTAAACTGAGACTTTTGGTTAGTTCTCATAAAACAAAATTCATAATCTTACATTCAGTACTGACATGAATTCCCAAATACAGATACTAGGCTCCTAATAATAAACATCTCTATATCTGCTGTATATACTTAGGCTGCTTCCCTAAAAGAAAGGGAGGTAGCCGAGACACGACGACACATTCCTAATTTATTCATCCACACACATACATTCATTCACATCTTAGCCCCAAAGGGAGAAGGGACAGATCCTCGACGCACAACACAGCATGTGGGTCAACTGTGCAGTGCAATCAGTGACATCCGCAGCAGGGCCCAACAGCAGAGCTGTTTTACCCCTGCCACATCATAATGAACCCATCCACATACCCGCACCTGACCTGATCAGCTGATTAGACCAAATGCGAGAGAATATCCCCTCAGGGCTGCGTCATCATTAATTAATTCACAATTTCTCTCCAGTCAATCTTATCATGCGCAGCCACTCTTCCTTGCCCAACAGACATCCCTCTCTCATCCAACGCTCTCTTCACGCTGTCCATCCATCCCATTCATGGTCTTCCTCTCAGCCTTGCACCTCTCACATCCGATCCAGTTATCTTTCTCACCAATCGCTCATCATCCACTCTCACCATATGCCCAAACCATCACAACACCCTCTGCTCAACTCAATCAGCCATCTCCTGCACAACTCCAGTTCTTCTTCGCATTTCATCATTTCCCATTATATCCATACACGTCACTCCACACATACTCCTCAGATACCTCATCTCTATTACATTGAAACTTTTCCTCTCTGCTACACCAATATTCCATGTTTCAGCCTCATATAACGCAGTTGGTACTACAACACCCTCACACAGCCTTCTCTTTACATTCATTCAAAGTGATTGACATCTAAACACTTTTTTCATCCCTCTCAGCACTTTCCTATTTCATTCATTCTAAATTTCACTTCTGCATCTATTCTTCCATCCACAGCAACATGTGACCCTAATTACTTAAAACACTCTACCTCCTCAAGCAACTCGCCATTCAAAACTATATTCATCCTTCTACCATCTACCAACCTCGTACACTTCATCACTTTACTCTAATTCTCATTTACTCTCAATTTCATCCTTTCACACACCCTTCCAAACTCCTCTACCAACTGTCTCAGTCTCTCCTCTGAATCAGCCACCAGTGCAGTATCATCCGCAAACACAAACTGATTCAGATTCCACTCTCTACCATCAGCATTCACCAGACTCAAACCTTCACCTAGCACTCTTGCATTCACCTCCCTTACAACACCATCCATATAAATATTAAACAACCAAGGCGGCATCACGCATCCCTGCCGCAGCCCAAGTCTCACTGAAAACCAATCACTCACAGTATTTCCCACTCTTACACGCACTCTATTATTGACATAACAAAAAAAAAAAACTTTTTACTCTTTTTAGTAACCTACCATCAAGTCCATACAATCTTAAAACAGTCCACAGCCTCCCTATCAGTCATATCATACGCTTTCTCTAAATCCATGAACGCCCAAAACACATTCTTGCCTTTCGCTAAATACTTTTCACACACCTGTCTCACACCAAACACCTGATCCACGCATCCTATCCCTCTCCTAAAGCCACACTGCTCATCACCAGTCACTCACTCTGTACCCTTCCTTAATTAACACTACCATACACCTTACCTACAGCACTCAACAGACTTATACTCCTAAAGCTAGTATATTCATACTTATCACCCTTATCTTCATACAACGGAACCACACAAGCACTTGCCCAGTCAATTGGCACCATGCTTCTCACAAAACACACGTTCAACAATCTTACTAACCACTCAACAATAGTCGCTCCACCACCTTTCAAGCATTCCACAGCACACCCATCTATACCTGCAGCTTTCCCTCTTTCATCTCCTTTACTGCCTCCTGCTCTTCCTCCATCGTGATCAAAGAATCATTCAACTCTCCCAACACATTTATTCTTTGCACCCTTCCATCTGCCACAATCTCAGCCTCTCTTTCCTCCTCCACATTTAACAATCTTTCAAAATACTCCGCCCATCTCTTGCTTACTGCATCCATCTCAATTAACATCCTTCCATCCTCTGCTTTTACTCGCTCTTCCTTCCCAGACTCTCCCTTTCGCACCCTTTTCATCTCCTTCCAAAACATTTTCTTATTCTGTTGAAAATTCTCAGTCAACTGCCTACCCCACCTCTCATCTGCTGCCACTTTAGCATCACGCACAGCCCTTCTCACCCTATTCCTCTTTTCCTTATACCTCTCATAAGACACCTCATCTTTCCTCTGCAGCCACACTTCATATGCACTGTCTCTTCTCAGCCACAGCCATACTTACTTCCTCGCACCACCCTTCACTTCCCTTTCTTACACCACCACCCATTCGTATCACACCACACACCTCTTCACCATTCCCCACCACGCACTCTTAAACAGCTTCCATTCATCCTCCACACTGCCGTTCTCCTGATCTTTCACTTCATTCCACTCCTCTTTCAATTTTTCCTGATACTCCATCACTTTCTCTCTTTTATCCAACTCACTTTCAAAACCTCCCTGCCACACCTAACCCTCCTAGCTCTCACCCATCTCTTACCTACTCATAACATTCCCTACACCAGGTAGTAGTCAGGCATACCTCCACCCTCCCCTCTCAGAACTCTCACATCAAACAATCTTCCTATTACATTCCTGGACACGACCACATCGTCCATCAATGCTCTGTCAACAACCCTTCCACCCTCCTGTCTCACCCATGTATACTTATAAATATCTTTCTTCTCAAACAAGGTATTTCCAATCACCATCTCGCCCATCACACATCCCTATCATTCGTTCCCCATTTTCATTTCTCTCAGACACACCATGCATACTAACTACACCTTGAACTGCTATGTTTCCCACTCTAACATTCAGATCTCCCATCATTAGCACATTCACGTTCGTTCCAAACCTTTCCAGACACTCATCAACATCATTCCAGAAAGACTCCCACTCTTCTTCATCCCTTTCGCTACCAGGCCCATATGCCCTCACAAATACCCACAACTCATGTTCAAATTTCACTTTGACCCACATCAGTCTCGATGACACCTCCTTCCACACAGTGCTGCACATCCGGGCTCATTAACAAGACCACACCTGCTCTCGCCCTTCCTCTATCAACACCTGACATCCTTCCATTCACGCTTCCAAACTTAGACTCACCTTTCCCTTTCATCTTTGTTTCACTCAAAGCTAACACATCCTACTTTCTTCTCACAAACATTCTTCCAATCTCCTCCTTTATAGCCTCAATCGTACTACCTCCATGCACATTCATAGACCCAATCTTCAGGGTACGGGGATAACTCAATCTCCCATCGCTTTCTATTCCCTGTTTCATTGTAGAAACTAAAAAGCAGAGGAGGGGGTCCCTAGTTCTCTCACCCCGCCCCTTTTAGTTGCCTTTTACGACACGCAGGGAATACGGTGGCGGTTTTCCTAACACAACCTGGCAGCAGAGTGGTAGTACCACTCCATAGTGCGGCCAGATTGTATCCCCCCCCGCCACAGGGGTGGACACAATAGCGTGGTATTGTCAGAAAAGCAGTATGATCAAAGTTAAGTTATTCCATCACGAGGATAAGTGAAATTATAAATGAAAATGCTATTAACACTATTTCTCCTGCTGAATTACTTATATTATATAACATTAAAAATAAATTGTTCTTTGCAGATAGTTGTCCTGAATAAGATGATATGATATTATCTTACAATTATGCTATGTTTAACACCGGAGTCGTTTTTTTTTTTTTTCGTAGTATTTAAATGAAGAAAACTAATATTTTATTCCACCCAAAGTTGAACGATTTTATACAGGTGAGAGAACCCTAACATGATAGCAAGAAGCCTATTATTGAAACTACAGTAAACTTCTATTGTTCCATTGCTGCAAACGATGGACGATTTTATTTCAGCCGAAGTTAAGTTAGAGGAGCCTGAGTGTTAGTACTCACCATTTTCGCTCTTTAGGTCCGGACAAGTACCGGTATGATGTTCTGTATATGCAGACGGCAGGTATTTCTGTTAGAAATATAGTCAGCAAATCACGACGTCATTGGGATTGCTTCAATGGGTCTTATTCTCGTTGGCTTTGATTATATAATACCTTTTACTTATCCTTTCTTTATTTTGTCTCGTGCTTCTCAGGATGCGTTTGTTTGTATGTATGTTTGCATGTATGTTCTTTGAATGTTCATATGTATATAAATGTTAAAATAATTAAAGCAATAGTATATGCTACAAATTATGGCGGTGTAATACGCAACTACACCGCTAAGGATGAAGTGCTACTAAATCTCCAAAGCCAGCGAGAATATGGCTTATTAACCATGAGGGTTTGAAGTCTCCAGGTCACTATTAAGTTGAGTAAAACCGTCATATAAGAGAACAATTTAAGAAAAGATAACTGTAGTGGTTTCCATTCTCTGAGTTCTCCGACCTGTATAACTTCTGATGTTTTCCATAAGATGATTAGTTTTAAAATCTTATATATCACTTGGTTCATCAACATTGTATTCCCTTCCCCTTGTTGTGTGTCATGAAGTTTTACTCAGATAAATTTCTTAATTCAGTTTTCCCCATAGTCTTTAGATTGTATATCGAGAGTACATAACGAGTACAAGTCATTACTGTATTATTTAGGAGGGTCATGAGGTGTTTCATTGAATATGATTTGGAGTTGATGGGGGAGGTGGAAGGCGTGTGCAAGATTTTCACTGAAGAAATCTGTGCATCATGTGAGGTGGTGTGTCTGGTTAATAGAAGACGAAAAAGGGTGCAAGGAACAGCCTGATGGAATGAAGTGGGGAAGCAAGTTGACATAAAAGAAGCAAGCATACAGTGAGTGGATGGGACTCAGAGGGATGGAAGAAGTTGAGAGACAGAAGAGAGATTTACGGGTATACGCAGAGTGGAAAAGAAAGGTGAAAAGATTAGTAAGAGAGAGTGTAAGAAGAAAGTGAATGAAGAATTTGGAAGAAATGTGAGTTAAAGTGGAGGGAATATAAGAATATGTTCTAGGCGGAAGTAAATAGAGTTAGAGTGATAAAGAAGTTAGTAGGGGAGTGAAAGATAAAAATGGTACACTGAATGTGGAGAAGGGAGAAAAAGTAAGCAGATGAACAGAACACTTTAAGAAACCGTTAAACAAAGAGAATAAAAGTAATACAATTATAAGTGGCTGCAGAATAGCTAGGAGAAAGAGTGTGGTGAGAAAAGAGGAAAAAATCAATAGGATGGAAGTAGTGGAAGCAATGAAGAAAGTCGAAATGGGGAAAGCCCCAAGAATTGATAAAATGTATGGTGAAATGCTGCAGCATGGAGGAGAGATAGTAGTAGAATGGATATGGAAGATGTGCAGATTGGCCTGAGAGAAAGGTAGAGGCCCGGAGGATCTGAAGTCAGATGTGGTAATCATAGGGGTATTTGTCTTCTTAGTGCAATAGGTAAAGTATATGGTAGGATACTTACTGACAATGTTGGAGAAATAACTGAAGAATTCGTTGGAGGAGAACAGGGAGGTTTTAGGAAGGGATGAGGTTGAGTAGATCAGATATTCATCCTTAGGCCTTTATTGGAAAAGTTTTTATAGAAGAGAGAGAAGCTGTGTGCGGCCTCCATGGATTTAGAGAAAGCATATGACAGAGTGGGTAGACAAGGACTGTGGAAAATCTTAAGGATATTTGGAGTAAATAGGAAGATTTTGAATGGCGTAAAGAGTATGTATGAGGGTGCCTAGGCTGCAGTGCGTGGATAGTGAACTGAGTGAATTTCGCTATCTGAATGTTGGATTGAAACTGGGATGTGTCATGCCTCCATGGTTGTTTAATCTGTATATAGATGGGGTTATTAGAGATACAAGGTAGAGCAGTGGATTTTGGAGTGGCCCTAATCAGAGAGGGCAGCGATTGGAAACTTCCTGTATTGTTTTTTTTTGTAGATGATACTGTGTTGTTAAGTGAAGACGAAGGTTAAGTGAATGTGTTTGGGAGAGTGTAAGAAACGGAATGTAAAGGTGAATGTATGGAGTATTAATGTAATAGTCTTCGAGAGAAATGAAGTCACTGAATGTACAGTGAGGTTAGATGATGAGGAAATGGAAAATATAAGTGCATTTAAGTGCTTGGGTAGTGTGAGGTAAGGATGGAAGTTTGGAGGATGAAGTGCTTGAACGGGTACAATCGGGACGAAAGGTTGCTGGTTCTTTGAAAGCAGTTATAAGCAATAAGAAAGTCAGCATGGAAGTAAAATAGTCGCTGCATGATAATATTGTGGTACCATCTCTAATGTACGGAAGTGAAGTTTTGACTGTTGGCAGGACACAAATCAAGAGTGAGAGCAGTGGACATGAGTTATTTGAGAGAAGCATGTGGAGTTACATACAGAAACTGACTGACAAATGTAGTGGCGTTGATGTGGATGTGATAGAAAGCATTAGGAGAAATACACTCAGGTGACTTGACGATGTGGAGGGGATGGAGAGTGAGAGACTGAGGAGACTGTATGTGAGTGACGTGGAGGGGGGAGAAGGAGGGGGAGGCCGAAAATGAGATGGAGGGATGGAGTGGAGAGGTATATGAGTGAGGGGGGTGTGAGCTGGCGGAAGGGCATTGAAATGGCGTGGGACAGGGCGACATGGAGGTGATTAGTTTGCGGTCACCCCTTACGGGATTGACACAACTGGCAATAGATAGGCAGGTAGTCACTAAGAGGTGCACGTTGACACAAAAAGTTCTTCAGACGGTACATGAGGCAACGTTTTATATGCGGTGGGGGCATGTTTATGGGGGCTGGTGCGTCGTTTGCATGTCCCACAACGCAACACACCACCAACGCAAAGGTTGTGTTATGTGCAGGAATAAGAGTATATTAAACACACTCCACTTTGGACGTCCTTTGCTTGAAGCTTCTAATGATAATAATCGTTAGACTCGAGGGAAAAGAGATCATTGATCTTACAAAAGAGTTCGACAAGTGAGTTTTGGGGACGATTATCATGAAATGAGTGACTATAATTAGTCGTTCACCAGTCTTGACCACTTCACTCAGGAAAACGCATTTAATTTATTCTTGCTGTATACAGAAAACTTTATTCAGCAACAAAGAGACCTTACGAACAGAAGAGGGTTGATCCAACCTGATTTATACCTTTAAATTCCGATTCCTTTTGCTAAGCTAAATAAAGATGCCTGGTGGTCCCTGAAATTTAAAATACGTTATGGGACTGAAGGGTTAATTATCAATCAGTACCCAAAACCATTCAATGAGGTCGAATTTATAATAACCAAAATTGATAATTAAATGACTGTGCGTCCCGGAAATGTAAAAAACAAAGATATTTGTGTGTTTAGTTATTATGGGGGAAAAAACAAACCAGCGATTAAAAATAAACTAATGCATGAAGAAGCAGAAACATGTAACAGTGCAACATCCGCGCCCTACAAATGATATAGTACCAAATTATGTGACTTTACCCAGTGACCATGATCTTTGACTAATTGTTCTCTTATTCGAATTAATTTGTCCATGTCGTACTTTCCACAGTTAAACTAAGGATTGTTTAAATCGAATCAAATACGTTTATGCTGATCTACCCATGTTTCCTCGATATTTAGCCTTGCCAAATAACACTGATCTTTGCCTGACTGTTCTCAAAATCAGTTTCCAACATCCTTGCTTTACTCTCAGCCCTTCAAGAATGATCGGAATGAATCGGATAAAAACCGTTTCAGTTGCCTTAGCTATGTGAAACTGTCCTTTGACAACTCGTTCTCAGAAAAAATAAGGTAAACTCATTGGCTACCTGTCAACCCTGTAACAAGTCAGATCAAAAGCTTTTTGTTATTTTTCACACAGTGACGCACATGGAATGAACTTTGATCTTGCCTTGTGACCTTGACCTTCAGTTGATTTTTTTTTTTTTTTTTTTTTTTTTTTTTTTTTTTTGCAAAATCGAATCCCCCTCGCTCTTCCTTAACTTTCAGCCTTTCCAACAATTTTATCGCAGACTGAATCAACACTTTTTAAGTTGCCCTTGCCACGTGACCCAGTCCACTGTTGTCTTCATCAATGCATCAACTTCTCTGCGGACACCTTACAATTTCATCAACTTGGGTTTAAAACATTATATCAGTAACACAATCCTTCACCCCGCACCGCGTGCTGGGAAACGTCATCAGCAGTGTCACGGGGTCTCTGGCTGTAGTGTCTGGCCAACTTTAATCTATTCAATTCGTGGACATCATTCTTATTACGACCGAGCGAGGGAAGTGAGCAAGCAGCGCGATGCAATGTTAACTCTTCGTTCAGCTGAGAAATGAGCGGCCTGACAAGACCCGGCCCGCCCCGGCATGACACGGCCCTATCGCGATGGTTTTCAGCGGCTAGTAACTTTTCTACTATGTGTGATAGAGATGAGATTCTTTCAGCAGGTAGATATATTGAATAAATTTTGTTTTTAGCAACATGTTTACTCATGAGAAAAAAAAAGAAATGGTATCCCAATTTTCCAAGGGAATGTACCGAGTGTTTCAATTGGCATGCTGCACTGTGAAATCGATTTTAAAAATATTTCCTGTTGTAACAATAAGTTTTCTGGCATGAATTATAGTAATTAAATATCGGATATTAAGCTCATATTTATATATGAACATTTTTTCTATGTTTAGGGGATGAAATCAGCAAGCGTATGTGTGAGAGAAAGAGAACTGGAGCAGGGGCGTCATTTGGGGTGGGCAGCGAAGGGCGCTCGCTCCCCCAAGCTTTCTGAGGGGGCCTCCAAATCAACTACAGTTAATGAAAAAAAAAATAAGTTGAAGACCATGAAATAAAAAATAATTTGTGTATATCCTCAATACGTTTTGAGTGAAATATATCTTGTGTGTGTGTGTGTGTGTGTGTGTGTGTGTGTGTGTGTGTGTGTGTGTGTGTGTGTGTGTGTGTGTGTGTGTGTGTGTGTGTGTGTGTGTGTGTGTGTGTGTGTGTGTAATAATCACAATAATTTACTAGGTATATTAAAGGATGTCAATGTAAATACGTTCCTAACCTGCTGTTCAGTTAACTTCAGTATCGAGCTGCCTTTTATATTTTATTCTGGCTATCTTTAATACCTTTTATTCATCTTGGAAAGTACGTACCTGAAGGTAGGAGTCTTAAGAGTTCATTAAGTGGGCGTTGCTTTACTGGTTGAAGAACTTGAAGTTCTACAGGCATCATTATCCTATATAGGGGAAATATATATATATATATATATATATATATATATATATATATATATATATATATATATATATATATATATATACTGTTTATATATATATATACCTAGGCTGCTTCCCCCAAGGAAAGGGAGGTAGCCGAGACAGGACGACACACTCCCCATTTACTCACCCATTCAAACACATTCATTCGCATCTTAGCCCCAAAGGGGAGAACGGACAGATCCTCACCACACCACACCACACAAGGGTCAACTGCGCAATGCAATCAGTGACATCCGCAGCAGGGCCCGACAGCAGAACTGGTTTACCCCTGCCACATCATAACAGACCCATCCCCTTACCCGCACCTGACCTGACTAGCTGATCAGACCAAATGCTGGAGAACATCCCCTCAGGGCTGCATCATCACTTATTCATTCACAATTTCTCTCCATTTCTTTCTGTCATGCACAGCCACTCTTCCTTGCTCGACAGACATCCCTCTCGCATCCAATGCTCTCTTCACACTGTCCATCCATATATATATATATATATATATATATATATATATATATATATATATATATATATATATATATATATATATATATATATATATATATATATATATATATATATATATATATATATATATATATATATATATATATATATATATCAGCCAGAAAAGCAACAAACAATACTGACTTAGCCACTAAATCATCCCTTAGTTAAAAATTAGATTTTATTTCTGTTGATGAAGCAGAAGTGACATTAGCACAGACTATTGCACCGAACCAAGATCAAAAAGATAAAAAAGACTGTCCATCCACACCACAAACTCCAGCGACTCAAGCAGTTGATTCTAAATCCCCCTATGATAAACCCAGTCAACCAAAACTGCCAAGCTACCCAAGGAATCAGAATAATTGGAAATTTAGAAGTCCCTATTTTGATATATTTTCTTGGTTAGAATACTCGGTCTCACAAGATGCTTGTTACTGCTCTCCATGCAGGCACTTTGCTGGAGCATCTGTTTGTAAGGAGGAAGGATTAGGTACGACACCGTTTACTGATGCTGGAACAAGGGAATGGAAAGATACCAGTACCCTTCTCAAACAACATCAGGCAAGTGAAAGACACATTAGTAGTATGATCGCTTGGTCTCATTCAAGGATTGTCAGTCAGGGTCCACTCAGTCTGTAGCATCTTCTCTATACTCAGCTAGACTACAAGAAATTGAGGATAACAGGGAACATGTCAAGTTACTTTTAAAAGTCACTGCATTACTGGGAAGGCAAGGCCTGTCTTTTCGTGGACATAATGAGGGTGGTGATGCATTAAATTCAGGAAATTTTGTAGAAAATTTTCACCTAATTGCGACTCAAATCCCTCTCTAAAACAAAAGTTAGATCGACCAAAATGAGTTGATATCAGTTGCTGGAAGACATATCAAGGGCACAATTTGTGCTGAAGCACAAGAAGCCAAGTACTTTTCAGTTATGGTTGATGAAAGGAAAGACTTCTCAAAAAAGGAACAGATGGTTATTCTTGTGCTGTACTTTAGTGAGGGTATTGTGAAGGAACGTGTCATTGGAACCTATCACATGGAAAAGGTTGATGCCTCAAGTTTAGCTGATTTTATATATAAGAAGATAGAACAATCTGGTTAAATTTGGTATAAGTGTGTGGCTCAGTGTTATGATGGTGCTGGTGTAATGAGTGGATGCTCTAGCGCGATTCAAGCAAGACTACGGGATAAAATTCCCCAAGCAGTATACATACATTGCCATGCACACAGGCTGAATTTAGTACTGGGCGACTGCATAAAGAATACCAGTGGCCTCTCTTCATTTTTTTTTTCAATTATTAACACACTTTACACATTTATTAAATAGTATCATAGGGAACCAACTTTTCACAGAGGCACAGTAAGCAGAAGATCTTCAGGTTTTGACACTAGAAAGACCTACTATAGCTAGATGGTCTTACTATTATGGGTCAGTATCAAAGGTTAAGCTTCGCTATGGAAGTTTGCTATCAGTGCTTCATACAGTTTCTGAGGGTTCTGATTCAGAAGCTGCGGTAGAAGCAAATGGACTGTACAAAAAGTTAGTCTTTCAGGTTCATAATGGATCTACATATTACTGAACAAGTCCTTAGAGTTACCAATAGTTTGTCAGATCAGCTTCAAGCAGAGGAAGCCTTACTATCTGAAGCTTGCTCTCACATACAGTCAAGTTTATTAAGGAATTACAAGTCTTGAGAAAGGATGAGGCTTTCTCTGATATTTTTGACAAAGCTAAAGATTTTGTTTCAACATATGAGGCAGACACCAACTTGGAAAATTCAAATCAGTTGAGCAGACCTAAGCCTAAGAGAATTCAGAAGGTATCATCAGGACTAAAGAGCTTCTTAAATGATTCAGCTCTAGGGAGAAATGAGGTGAATATTTCTATTGCTCCAAAGACTGAAATCAAAAGAACCTATTTTGATAGATAGATTTCTCTCAGAGCTTGATATTCGCTTCACACAAAACATGCCCCTAACAGAAGCAAAGAATGCACTTGATTACAGTTCCAGAGACTTTCTAGAATATGAGAAGCTTTCTATTATAGTACAGTCTTACAAAGATATATACACAGATGAAATTCTTCTAGTTTCTCAAATATCTGTTGCAAAAAGACATTTTCTAAGTAAGAGTGACAAGCCTAAGAATCTGTTTTAATTATATGAACTCAAACCATTAGATTGTGCGTATTCTGAAATAGTGAAAATTATCAAAATTCTTCTCATCCTTCCGGTAACTACTGCAGGCAATGAACGACTTTTTTCAGTACTTTGCTTAGTCAAGACATATCTAAGCATCTCATTGAGAAATGATCACTTAAGTTACTTGCTACTTATGGGCTCGGAGAAGGAACTTGTTAAAAATCTTAACTTTAACACCCTGGTTGATTACTTTGCAGAGATCACGGAGATATCCACTGCTCCAGTAGTTTATTAATTTTTCAATGCAATAAATATGCGCAGTTTAATTTTAAATTTCCTCTAATGAATTCTTGAATTAATATACTCTTCTTACGTGAGCCTCTTCCAAATTTAAAACCATCATTTTATTTCTCCCACCTTTTAGTGTAGAGCTTACTTTTTCACATTACTTTATATGGTTCATGGTATTTTGGGGTCTAGTAAGTTAAAAGCTTTCCATTTTTAAATCAGTTACAAGTTTACATCTTTTCATTCTCAATTTTATAGTAATTATCTTTTCATTAGGCTGTAAGAATGAAGTCAGTTTAAGTTTTCACCAATACAAATATTTTAATTGCTGTTTGGTCTATTATCCAAGGTCATTAGCATATAATGCAGTGATATGCACTTTACTATGCACTTTAAATTACATATTCAACTTTACACAGAAATATTGCCAATGACAGAATATCGATTAGTGTGTCTTTCAGGAAGTAATTGGTTTAACAAATAATTATATAAAATATATATATATATATATATATATATATTTGTTTACTGCTTTAATTCTCTAAATACAGCTTTGCTGGGGCTTCAAAATGCTCGCTCGCCACCCCACCCATGTGAGGAGGTGGGAGTAGAGGGGCCTCCTAAATAGCCTATCCCCCCCCCCAAGGAAAATGGAAATGACGCCTCTGAACGGGAGAAAGTAAGCATTTTAGCTCAGTTATTCTATTAATGTTAAACTGCCTCACCAGAAATGTTGAAAGTTTACATTAAGATGAAATTATTATGATAGCCCTATATACAAACGTTCGCTCGCAAGTCACGCTCTCACAAAGCGCACTTTACTGGTAGGCCTAATATTCTTGCTACTACCAGTCAACTTCGTTCAGTTGAGGTAAGACGTTTAGAACTGTAGGGGTTAAATATGGCCATTATTTTGAGTATAAAAAAAGAATGAAAATTACGTCCCCTGGTAAACTGGCAAACCCTTTATGACATTTTATATTCTTGCTATTACAAGATGATTTTATGCAACTTAAGGGAGATCTCTGGTAGTGAAGGGGTTAATGAAGGTGATATCTAACCTCTCCACTTCTAATAATCTCTCCTAAGCTGAGTATAAATGTTTGATGGTTGCAAGAATTAAATATGAAAGACTGTGCCACATTGAAAGGGTTAATTCCTTCAGCTCGAGGACTTCACTTTTATTTTATTTTTTCTGGTACCAGACAACTTTATTGAGGTTTGGAGAGTACAATAGTGGTCAACGGGTTAATGAAGTCTTTATCTTACCTCTCCAGTTCCAAAAGTCTCTCCTGAACTGAGTACGAGTAAAACCTTCAGGAGACTGCAAGAATATAAACGAAGGACATCATAGGACTGAAAGAGATAAGTGCCGTATCTTCGCTGGCTTAGGTGGCTTAACACCACCTCTTCTTTGTCTCTTTACCTGCGATGTTTCACCTTTGTTCTCTTGTATGTTGTTTATGTGTGGCATTTTGTAATGGAAGTAATATGCTAAAAGTATTGTACAGAAAAATGTTTACATACCACAGTTAGAAGCATAGCGTACCTGTGAGTGACACTATTTTCCTGAACTTTATAAGGGTTCCTTGTACTGAAGAGATTAAATCTGTTATACGAAGCAAATCTCAGTGAATCTGGCCCAGTATGCATGAAGAGAAAAACGGGAGAACTTGTACAGGAAATCAATATTCTAAAACTTGGAACAATGTAGGAACTGAACTGTAAATTCGGCACAAAATGTCGTTGGCCAGATTCACTGGTCGGAGCTCAGTGAGCTATGAAGTCACCAGTTGCTCTTAGTTTACAGAACTAAAACAAACACTTGATACAACTTGCATCTGCTATGACGAAATTGGAGCCAGTAAACTTTTGACATTCGATGACGGTAGTGTATTTAATAACGGGGGAGGGAGGTTGAGGTAAAACATATTAAACGTAATGTTGCTCTATGTATTATAACATATTTCAGTCCCACCATGTGCAAATTTTAGCAAGAGGACAGAATACTTTACATATTGAAAATATGTAACACTTCAAAACAACGATATTAGATTGAGCATCATGTATGTAAATGGATTTTTTAATTGGAGGGTTATATTGAAGTGGCAAAAAGGTGTAGAATATTAAGAAAAGCAAGTCAGTGGAAAAACATTCGACTCGGGAACCGAATGCTAAAACGCGAGCCAATGACACAAAACGAGACGAGAAACTCCGAGAAACGAAGGATTTGTAAACTCAGTAACTTACATAGAGAAGAGACAACAGGGAGACTGGAGAGGAGAACCATTCATTGAGAGCAGTAGGCAAACAGCACTGATAACAGGGAAGGACACTTGCAAGAGGTATAAGGAATGCTACCATACAAGAGAAAAAGTTCACTATATAAAACGTGAATGCGTTGACAAATAAGAAAAGTGAATACGTACACCAAGAAATCCGCCGAGAAATGGCGATTTTTTTCCTAACCACATAAAAGCAACCAAGATTCTGTCATCCTTTCCTTACTAAATTTAATCAAAAGGAAGAAGAAGATTACATGAAATAAGGAGAAGAAATAAACACTGAAGCAGTAAAAAGGAACAAGGACGGAAAAAAGTTATCTCGAGTAAGAAAAGACTGTAATAGGCTTAGTACTGCTTAGCTTCCCCAGCCACCGCTGACGGGCCGCCATCAGCCCTGCTTTATGAACTTTGGCTGTCGCTGATTGGGAATAGTGATAATATATATATATATATATATATATATATATATATATATATATATATATATATATATATATATATATATATATATATATATATATATATATATATATATATATATTACCCGATTTTCCAGACCCAGCCACCGCTGACGGGCCGCCATCAGCCCTGCTTTATGAACTTTGGCTGTCGCTGATTGGGAATAGTGATAATATATATATATATATATATATATATATATATATATATATACTGTATATATATATATATATATATATATATATATATATATATATATATATATATATTACCCGATTTTCCAGACTGTAAGGTACTGATAATAAACTTGTCGTTATGTTGTAGGGTACAGAGTGGACTGTGTAGAATGTACCGGTACTAACTTCAGTGTTCTGAGCATAACACATCTGTTATAAACTTTAAGCTACTGACGAAATTCATCAGTTTAGACAGTTTGATAGCTGGCACAGTATAATTTATATAAGTCAACAACTCATAACTAACTACTTAATGCATGATCTTAAGTTTTAATCTAAATGCAACGAAGGGTGTGATTTATACGTACAACATGTTGTTTATAGGGCTGGCCTCTTTAATCAATATTTTCGTATTTCATGTGAGTATTTTTTACCGACGGAAATATTTTAATTGATAAAGTGAGTATTTAGAAATTAAGATGATATATATAATGGCGTTATATATATATATTAAAAAAAATACAATAATGTTGTATGGAACAGTGATATACTACCGTACATAAATTACCATCATTAATTTACATTAACATAAGATTCATCTGGTAGTGGCAAAGAAAACCACGAATTAAACAGGAAACACAAAGAAGTTTGATGAAGACTGAACAGTTAAAATATAGAGATGAGAAGAATTATGTCCTCATAATAAAGTTTAATAGAATTAATAGCAATGCTTGGTTATAGCAAAGGCCAAAAATATATAGAAACCGTTAAAACCAAAATTTTAAAACCATCTCAAATTATAAAAAAAAAGAAACATGAACAAGAACCTCAATGGTAACAATAATAAAAGCACAACTATACTTACAGAGGCCGTGTCCAAGAATGAACTATTACACAACTGGTAAAGAAAATACAAATTGCGGAGGAGAAAACGCAAAGCCATTAAAACCACCAACCCAGAGTCTGGATCGCCGCCCCACGCCACCACCAAAGACCAACCATCAGCAGTGCCCCCTCCCCCCCAGTATATGCCTAATCTCCATGAGCACTTCGTAGCGCACATACTTCCACCACACACCATTCAGTCAAATGATTTAATTCAGTCGTGAGAGAATCATTCGAACTCAGGTGTTAACATATAGGTACCAATAAACTTCTCATGGTTGGCACAACTTAAACATTATATTCCCATTAATGGCTGACGAAAAAATTAAGGTGAAAGGCAGATGAGTCACAAAGGCGATCAGCCTATTACACTCTTTTCCTACTCAATATAATTTTTTTCAGTCCTTATTTCTCTTTACTGCTTCAGTGTTTCTTACTTCTTATTCCATACAGTCCTCTTCTTCCTTCTGAATAAAGTTAATAAGGAAAGGTGACAGAAAGTAGGAATTGATTGCTTTTACGCGGCTAGGAAAAAAAAAAATCGCCATTTCTCGGCGGATTTCTTGGTGTAAAGATTCTCTTTGGCCATGTGGATAGGATGGAGGGCGAGAGACTAACGAGGAGAGTGTACGTGAGTGAGGTGGAGAGGGCAGAGGGAGGGAGAGGCCAAGGATGAGATGGAGGGATGAAGTAGAGAGATATATAAGAGGGAGGGGTGTGGGCTGGGATCGGGGCAGTGAAGTGGCGGGGGACCCGGTGACATGGACACAACTTGTTCGTGACCATACATTACGGGATAAGGCGTCTGTGTCACGGTGTTTTTAAGATAAATGCAATATTAAAGGATAATGTTCAGTAATACTGCCACCCCGTTTGGGATACATGGCGTCTGGCAATGAATGAATGAAAATACTGCGAGCAGGGACAATGAATTGTCTTGCAAAAATCAAGCAATGATTACTTTATGTGGCTTGCATCGCCGATTCTCTAAGAACGAGAATTTATAAACTTTCTCATCAGTACACAGCAGAGACTAAGTACTCACAAATGCTGTTTATTAGTACTGTTGGCCTCTGGAGAAAGTGACTTCACCCCTGACAATCAATAACTAATACTATTAATAATAACAGATTCTTGCTGATGCATTAACTCCTAGATGGCACAACGGATTTAAGCTTAATACAACAAGACTGGCCTAAGTACCAGTTATGAATAGCAAAGCGTTTATGCAAGCTAGGAGCTATAAGGGAAATAAGCTTAATTATGGAGAAATGAAACACGAGTTTACATTACATTAAGCTCAAAGAAAAAGAACTGTTAAATTTATTGATTACTAAGGAATAAATTTACGTTACATTTCAAAGTGAATTCAAATAAGGAGATCGCACTCACTCGCTCACTCAAAAGCTAACTCTTAAACCTAGGAAAAAAACAGAAAGAAATACTGGTCAAAGAATGGACTAAGCGGATGACTGGGCGTCGTTACTGGAAGGACACTGCACTCGCTGTCTCTCGCCAATCACAGCTAAGTGGGAATACGGCGGCGGTGGGAACTAGGTGTCGTTGAGGAAGGACACTGCCACACACAACCTACTTCCGCAGCGCTCAAACCTCGACTGACTAAATCGTGGGAAAGAGGCAAGTGCTGTGGCCGCATTTCTAATGGCTAGAATGAGCGAAACATGCCCAAAACAAATCGCTCAGCGGAAGCGCTAATGTCTCGCACAAAGACGATCACTTATGACAGTGAAAAATTAATTTGAAAACACTCCCGACCAGGAGAGCAGTTAACTAAACGATAACACTGGGATTCTACTAGAGTTCATGGTTTCCCACCAAATAATGTCATGAGTCGACTCGTGACATTACGCCCCATCATAAGTTGAAATTTTTTCCCGGGGAAAAAATTTCAATATACACATAAATCCTAACTCAGTCACACAAGATTCACACTGTGGTGTGTGTGTGCTATCCTGCTACAGGAGAAAGTCGCAGTCACCAATGAGCAAAAAAAAACTCATATTGACGTTAATAGAAGCAAGCTTGAGGGAAAAACTCCGTGATGACGGTGAAAAACCCTGTACTCAGGTCAAACTGAGCGAAAAGTTCACTACATTTACATTAACAACTAATTGTTATGTAGCATAATGTATGTAATACACGGTCTAGGTGTGACAGTTGTGGTGTAACTGTACCTACGTATAAAATCATGTAGTACAAATTTATAGTAAATAATGACAACGAGGCAGAAGAGAAGGGGCAGCAGCATGCGACAGGGATGTCCAGCTGATTTGCACGGCAATGATACACCCACCAGCTGCACCTGCGAAAGGAATTAAAGTGGAGCATCAAAAGTGTCATTTCTCTTTCTTTGCCTAGCAATCAGTACTTATGTTACAAAAAGTACACTATTTACATTATTAACCAGGAAACGTAGTCAAGGCATTTGTGCAGGACATCAAACACTGACCCAGTTTATTGGTTAAACCCTAAACTTAATTAGCAAAAAGACTGGGCGTTTGTGCAGGACATCAAACACTGCAATTCGCTAAATTAACCAGGGAACGTGGTCATGAGCGAAAAGACTGGGCGTCTGTGCAGGACATCAAACGCTGCGATTCGCTAATGGAAGCTGGTTTACTGGTTAACCCTATACCTAATTAGTGAAAAGATTGGGCATTTGTGCAGGACATCAAACGCTGCAATTCGCTAAATTAACCAGGGAACGTGGTCATGAGCAAAAAGACTGGGCGTCTGTGCAGGACATCAAACGCTGCGATTCGCCAATGGAACCCAGTTTACTGGTTAACTAACTCTACGGTTACGATTAATGACAGGAAGCTGAGAATCCCTACGCAATCTCGGGCAGGTCATGTTTTAACACCCACCATGGGTGTGAACACTCATGTGGATAATGTGTATTCTCCAGGAATCCTTAGAGAGGCCCACAGCTCGAGAGATTCCACAAGGTAATTCATACACAGCCTCGGACTGTCTCTGCGGGGTTCTCAAACTTCCCCCTTAACTTACGATACATATGTATGTACAGGCCCTGAACATGATGTGTCCTATGGGGCCAATGGGCGAGACGTCAGGTCTCCACCCACTTCACCACTACCCTGTCTCTCAACTGACTCAGAGATTACGGGTGTGGTTACAAACGGCGCAGGAAGGTCATGTCCCTGATTAGTGGTACATAGACACACATTGCAGGAACGCACAAAACTATCTATGTCTCGTCCCATCCCTGGCCAGAAAAAGTCAGCTCGGATACGGCCCTGGGTCTTCCTTTTGCCCATGTGACCTCCTGAGGCTGAACAATGACCCCATTCTAACACTGCTTGGCGGGAACAACAAACTGCAGTCGAACCTCGTCCTCGGGTGTTCGTGACTCACAGTAGAGCCATCCTTGTTTACGAAGGAACTTGGCTCAACCTCCCCGTGAATACTTTATCACTCTACCCTTTTGTTTCTTTCCCATGGCAGCCAGTGTCGGGTCAGAGTGTTGTTCTTGAACAATAACTTGGCTACACATCAGATCTTGCGGTGATTCAATGGTCACTGGGGTGACACTGTTTGGAGCCTCAGCCATGGCTCATGTTACTGCAGCCGAAGTCTGAGTAGCGTCATCTTCGGTGCAACTATGCTTGGCACCTGGAATATTGCCTATGATTAGGTCAAATAAAGGTTCTGGCATGACAACTGCAAGTGTCGTACCAGTGTAAAATGGAGATGCCACCTGGATATATGCCTCAGGGAACAATCTCACTGATCCATCAATAAGGTTAGCTTGGATCTGTCGACCTGCGTACTGCTCAGGCCGAACTAGACTCTGCTTGACAGAGAAACCTGAGGAACCATTGTCTCTCAGGACCTTCACAGGAATGTCTCCCACAAACCCTGGCTGAACAAGGAAGGTACTGTCACCTGTGGGAGGGCCTGTGGAGGAAGCAGCTAGCCACTGATTAGGCTGCTGAATAAATGATGAGGCAAACATGGTGCCTTGTGAACTAGATACTTGAGGGGTCGTACTCACTGCCTGTGGAGATGGAACATTCGCAATCTGTGAAGGGGTGTTCACTGTCGCTGTGGGACTAGAGAACTGTGGGGAAGTACCCGTACTGCTATGGACGTCACCATCGTGCTGCTGCCATTGAGGAATGAAGGCTGCGTTTGCTTCCTGCCTCCTATTCACTTGAGCTGGTGCTGAAAAGGACAGTCCTGACGGTCAGTTACGTGGCTGATACTGCTGCTGGTTAGAGTACTTGTTGTACCTCTTCTACTCAGATTTCTGAGTGTTTTACCCCTGGTCCTTCCACTGCAGTTTTGGACCTTGGCCATTATTCTGAGAATGGCCTTGTTGCTGGGGTTCAGTCTGAGATGGTTTCCCAGATTTATCAGCTTTCCTGTTCCAGGTATGCTGCTTGCGAGTTTGATACCCGTATGCAGTGAAAAATGCATCAGCCTTCTTCACCATTTGGCTGGCATCTATTACCTGGCAGATCTTAAGCTGAGCCATAAGTTCAGTAGGCCACGACTTTTCTAGCTGCGTGCGCAGCATAAGGTCAATTATCCCCTCACGCGTGGAAGGAGTTTCATCTTTCTCCATCCACTCATCTAAGTAAGCAGTAAGCCGGTCAAGAAACTAAACAGCAGTCTCTTTATCCTGTAAACGCGCCCTCATGAACTGACTCTTGGCGTCGTCAACTGTGAGACCGTATGCTTTGACAAGTGCAGCCTTCATCATCTCATACGTGAGATTGTCTCCACGAATTCTGTGGAGAGTATTGAGGGCAGGGCCCTCAAACAAGCTAAGAAACTGAAGCCGCTTAGCTGCATCATCCAGCTGGTACAGTTGAGCCATGTCTTCAAAATGAGCTATGTATGGCTCAATTTGCTCGCCTTCTTTGTATGGGGGAAGCTTGATGTGTGGGGTCACCATAACATGTGCAGAGAGAGCACTCGTGGAGCTTGGACCAGCTGCGTCTAAAGCCAAGGAATCTCGCTTGAGCTTCAGCACTTCAAATTCATGTTTTTCGCGTGCCTCTCGCTCGGCACGTTCGTGTTCTCGTTCTCTCTCGCGTTGTTGTAACTCGTATTGAGAGAACGTCAATACGAGTTATTGACGTTCTCTCTCTTGTTCCTCACACTGTTCTCGCTCATGTTCTAACTCGAGTTCACGTTGTTTTTGTTCGTGTACGGAAGTGAAGCTTGGACATTGTTGGAAGGACACAAGTCAAGAGTGAGAGCAGTGGAAATGAGTTATTTAAGAGGAGCCTGTGGAGTCACGTGGAGAGACAGGCTGACGAATGAGGATATAAAGGAGCGTTGTGGTGTTGATGTGGATGTGATAGGAAGCGTTGTGAGGAACACACTGAGGTGGTTTGGCCATGTGGAGAGGATGGAGGGTGAAAGACTGACGAAGAGAGTGTATGTGAGGTGGAGGGTGGAAGAGGGAGGGGGAGACCGAGGATGAGATGGAGGGATGGGGTGGAGAGGTATATGAGAGAGGGGGGTGTGAGTTGGGAGCAGGGTAGTGAAATGGCGGGGGACAGGGCGACTTGGAGGCGATTTGTTTGTGGCCACCCCAAACGGGATTGAGGCGTCTGGCAATAGATAGATAGATAGACATGCTGTTCTCACTCGTGTTCGCGTTGTTCTCGCTCGTGTTCGCATTGGATTCTACGCTCTTCACGAGCATCACTCTCGCGTTGCTGCTCGTGACTAAGCCGAGAGAAAACGTAATTCTTAATTTCAGTTGGGTCTATAAGACCCATATCTTTGGCTTCCGGTACATAGACGTTGGTGGACATGATGCTAACTCAAACTAATAAACTGGCGACTCAGTACTGACTGCAAATTTTCCAGAGAAAGATGTCAATAATCGAGAATAAAGAATATAGGCACAGGTTAGTGGTGACCAGTTTTATCTAATTAAACTGGTAAAGAAAGAAAATCAAACAAACAACTGACTGTGAAAACTATTATGTAAATTAATAAAAATGAATTAATAATCACCAGTAAGGTAGTGCCTATAGACTTGAATAATAAAAACCTAAGTATGAACGAGTGAGTATTATCTCGTGCATTGCTTTAGAGCTAGGAGTTAATATCCTGGAATGAGGTCGCCAATTGTCACGGGGTTTTTAAGATAAATGCAATATTAAAGGATAATGTTCAGTAATACTGTGAGCAGGGACAATGAATTGTCTTGCTATAATCAAGCAATGATTACTTTATGCTGGCTTGCTTCGCCGATTCTCTAAGAACGAGAATTTATAAACTTTCTCATCAGTACACAGCAGAGACTAATTACTCACAAATGCTGTTTATTAGTACTGTTGGCCTCTGGAGAAAGTGACTTCACCCCTGACAATCAGTAACTAATACTATTAATAATAACAGATTCTTGCTGATGCATTAACTCCTAGATGGCACAACGGATTTAAGCTTAATACAACAAGACTGGCCTAAGTACCAGTTATGAATAGCAAAGCGTTTATGCAAGCTAGGAGCTATAAGGGAAATAAGCTTAATTATGGAGAAATGAAACACGAGTGTACATTACATTAAGCTCAAAGAAAAAGAACTGTTAAATTTATTGATTACAAAGGAATAAATTTACGTTACATCTCGAAGTGAATTCAAATAAGGAGATCGCACTCACTCGCTCACTCAAAAGCTAACTCTTAAACCTAGGAAAAAAACGAAAAGAAATACTGGTCAAAGAGTGGACTAAGCAGATGACTGGGTGTCGTTTCTGGAAGGACACTGCACTCGCTGTCTCTCGCCAATCACAGCTAAGTGGGAACACGGCGGCGGTGGAAACTAGGTGTCGTTGAGGAAGGACACTGCCACACACAACCTACTTCCTCGGCGCTCAAACCTTGACTGACTAAATCGTGGGAAAGAGGCAAGTGCTGTGGCCGCATTTCTAACGGCTAGAATGAGCGAAACATGCCCAAAACAAATCGCTCAGCGGAAGCGCTAATGTCTCGCACAAAGACGATCACTTATGACAGTGAAAAATTGATTTGAAAACACTCCTGACCGGGTGAGCAGTTAACTGAACGATAACACTGGGATTCTACTAGAGTTCGCGGTTTCCCACCAAATGATGTCACGAGCCGACTCGTGACAGTCTGGCAATAGCTGGATGGATAGATTAGTTATCCCTGTCTATGAACAACTCGGATATTTTCTTCCATGTAACGTCAAATGACTTTATTCTGCTGAGAGTAAATCACAGGAGCCTGACTATTAAGAAGTATGGAAATCATGACGTTATGTGGAATCATTTCAATTGGCCAGATTCTTGATGGTTTTGATTTTGTAATATCCCTTAGTCGATTTCCACACCAAACTCTGGAGAGATACTGTATTTCCTCCGTTTCTTTCGTTTTTTTTTTTTTCTTAAACGCTTTTTTAGCTCGGCTTTATTCCTTTGTTTCTTTACAGATTTCCTTCAGAACTGGCATTTGTTTTTCTTTCAATCAATAGCCCTAGACACTGTTTGAAAAATTATTCTAAAAGTAATCATACTAAGGAGATTTATGGGGTTTTGTCAAGTTGTATAAACACTCAAATGCTTTTGTATGTTCATTAATAATGATGGTAGTTTAAACAGAAGCATAGACCATCGTGCACTGCAGTGAGATCGTTGGCAGTTTTTTTCCTTTTTTTTTTTTTTTTTTTTGCCTCAGTACTTCGCCTGGTGGTTTAGTGGGCAATTACGGCGCTCGAATCGAACTGAGCCGGTGCAAACTTATATCCAAGGGGTTGTTTGTGTTTATCACTCACATTATGCCACTCAGGGTTGAGTGAGGTATTCGAGGACCAACTTGCCTAATCCTGGGCACCTACGCTCCTCATGGGGCAACAGCCGCAACACTGGATTAGACAACGAATGAATGAGTGACTTCATAATATATACCTTTTTATGTTACTGCATGTGTACATAGTTATGTATGCATGTATGTATGTAAAGTGAGCTTTGTGAGCGCGTGACGGGCAAGCGAGAGCCATGTTATCACAATTTCCCACTGATATACGGGGACAAGATTGTCAGGTTTATTATTTCTCGAATTCGACTCAAGAACTCCTGTTATTTCGTTTCCATGGTAACATCGACGAGGTTTCAATATTCGATGGCGAACCGACTTACCATGAAAGAAGCTCACAAGTATTGTTTTCAACTTTGCTCCTGCATATGTGGAACATCGCATCGTACGAACCACGCGGAATATTCAGTGGCCAAGTAGTTCCAACGGAGTACAGCAAATTGTCGACTATTACTTGCAAGATGAAAGTAAGAAACAGGGCGGAGCCCATTGATGATTTCTCCCGGTATGATTTTTGGCTACTGATTGAATTAAGATTCGTTAATTTAGTAATGTGGATCACATATTATGACGCAAACAAAACCGAAGTTCTTGCTATAGCCCAGGGTTTGAGCAACATAGTTTCCATTGGTATTCAAGTGCTGGTGTAGAGCGAGGCGCCTTAGCATTCATCACAAGCACATTGCTAAACTCTACAATCTCCGCTGCCAACCTGCCTTGTTGATGAAACTGAAACGATGATGACTTGGTTATGGATGAGATGATTACAGACAGAAATGAGTTATTAATTTTCCCTTGGTGATTTCACCATCAAAACATAGATAAAACGTTAATGTAAAATCATCGGCGGAATCTCCGATATTTAATTGCTAGAGGTGATGCCAGAAACACAGTGTTATGACGGAAAATCTTTTTTTAGTTTGATTTCATAACTGAGGCTTTCATTAGGTAGAGCCGAAAAATCCTAAGGGGTTCTACGCGTTTGCAGATGAGTATTTAGTTGATAACAAAATTTGTTGAATGAATGTATCACATGCAGAAGGGAATTAAATTTTAATTCACAAAGGAGTAGTTGTTCCCTAGGCAGTCTGGCCGAACAGCCCTGAGCACACGGAGTAAAGTTATTAGCTTCTGCATAGCGTGACTATTTTGTGGGGCCGGGCCGGGCCGCTCAGTTCCAGACATCGCTCACTCGGTCGTAACAAAGATCAAGTTAATATTATATGGATCAAAAAGCTAAGATGTAATACGCAACGTAAGTCACTAAGGAACTAGGGCTAAGAAATCTCTTTTGACAAACATAATGCGGTTCATTAACCCTCAGGCATAGAGAACGGGATTTCACGTCTAAGCTGGGAAAAAACTGCCAAGTATGAGCAGGGATAAAATAGTTGAATAAATAAATATGTGGGAAGTAGCGTGGGGGAGGAAGGTAGGAACCCGGGTCCCACAGTTCCTAGCCGGCCACTCTGCCAATCGCACTAAAAGGTGATGAAAGCCAGAAGTTGCGGTTCTTTGCGCAGGTGTGTGGAGATTTAGTTATGTGCAAGATTGTTTATGCAGAACTTCGTATTATAATTTGAACTTGCGAAGACAGATGATGCTTTTGGCTCGTGACTGGATAACCAAGAGCATGGAAAAGAAACAATATATATATATATATATATATATATATATATATATATATATATATATATATATAGCGCATAGATCTTCATACAAAGTGAAACTGCTTTCATAATACCTAAAGATACAGAGGAAAAAAAAGAGTGTAAGTCATTCCATATACAAAAGTTCATCTAGATCATCACCATACTCTTTACTCCCGGCTTTTGGAGGGAGAGAGAGAGAGAGAGAGAGAGAACTGAAAGCTGAAACCTCGGTAACTCTGAGACGAAACCAGGAGTCAGCAAGTGCAGAAAAACTACAGTACAACAACAGCAACAACAACAACAACAACAATAATAATAATAATAATAATAATAATAAAATAAAAATAATAATAAAAATAATAATAAAATCATAATAATGATAATAATAATGATGATAATAACAATAATAATTATAAATAAGAAATAAAGTTAATAAAATCAACTGACAACAAGAAGCGGTGTCAAGGCACAGCAAACCCGTCCCCGGCAGTCGTTTTAGTGCTGACGTATAAACACAACAGGATATATAGTCAGTGATGTCACACACCAAATTTGGAGTCAATAAGGTGAAAACTGACGATTTTATGCCCATTTGAAGTTTTAGGTACGACCCACCTGACATTGACCCCCCCTCATACCGCTAGTTAGGGGGTGACCCCATGATGTAATGAGACATGCTATAGGATGCAGATTTGAAAGATACACCTTTAGGTTTCCGTTCTTTGTCGATATGACGAATTTGAAAGGAGTTATGGCGATTTTTTTTTTTTAATTCATTTTTGGGGCCTTCAGCCTGGGCCTTTGCCCAATTTGGCCCAAAATTTAATCAGGTGATCAGAACGTCATAGCCCATCATCCCTGTAATTCTAGTCAGAATAACACTAGTAGTTTTCGTGTAAAGTTGTTAACGGACAGACAGATAAACAAACAAACAAACAGACAAACCCAGTGAAAACAATACCCGTCCCCTGCCCCCTCCGGGGTGGGGACAGGTAAAAAGTGACTAGGCCAACATCAGATAAGAAAAAGCCACAACGATTAAAAAAAAAAAAAAAAAACGAAAACCAGTAAGTAGATATCAGCATCAGATCACCACCGAGAGAGGATCCATCAGCAGTACCACTAGGTCCCTGGCTGTAGAGTCAGGCCAAAGTTAAGCCACTCAGCCCTAGGACATCACTATATTTCTTTCATAATACTGTACCATGTCATTGAGTTTACATAAGACTCTTGGATCTGGATGTGTTAAATACAGCCGTCATACAGTAACTCATTCATTTACTCTACGGTGTATTTTGTTCTTTACTTGGACGATGTCTCCCTTTCCATGCGTCCCGTGTTCTTTGATTTTCTGCCCGCAACTTCGCGACTTATCTTGTTGTTCCTGCAGGCGGTTTGTGTCCTGCTGGTGTTGTCTTGTTCCAGCTGCTGTCCAGATTCAGTGATCTTGTCTTCCTTACAGTCAGCATGTGCTCTTGCTTCCTATCATTCACCGTTATCTTTCTTATTGCCTACTTCTTTCTTCAGATCTTGTTCCTTCATGGTAATCTCCCTTATATTGTCTTCATTTCTATCTACTCTTAGTCTCTTAAGTCCGATAACTTAAGTTTTTCGTTTATCATTACTCCTCCCAACGTATTATCCTTTACTAGGAATGGGCTCCCCCAAAACTAAATATAGCAGGAAGCTGAAGTAAAGGTTGTACAGACAAATACGTCCTCCAGTTTAATCATCCACATCGTTGCAGTACTGGCATCCATTATTTAACTTATGGTTCTCTTTATATGGTGATAATATTAATATACAATTAGTTTTCAAAGCACATGTGATGATTGTTTAACTCTCACTGTATTTTATTAACCTCAAGGCACTGAATCATAATGTAATACTACGTTTTAGAAGTCTCTAAATTCTCACTGAGTTTTCTTTATGTTTCAGCTCACTTTTATAGCATGGATAATTTTATGGTTGTTTGGTTCAGATCTCAAGACTGGTGGTCATTAATAGGATCACGCTGGCAAACAGTGTTCTTCAGACGATACACATGTGGCAATGTTTTTATGCAATGATGTGTGTATGCGAGGGCTGATGCATCGTGCGCATATCCTGTACCACAACACAACAAAAAAGCCAAGGTTGTGTTGTGTACAGTAATAGACTACACATAGTCCACGTTGGAAATCCTTTACCTTAAGCTGTCTATAACAATTTTCAGATGGATGCATAAAGTGAGGAGAAGGATCATAGATCTTCCCATGAACTCACAGCAAGTGAATTTTGCTTACAGTGTAAACAGTGATAAAATTTCTTGTACATTTGATCCGGTTAGATAAGAGTACCATGAAGTTAAGAGCACAATATGAACGGCAGTTTACTAGTCATAACCACCTCATTCCGTTGATGTATTGTTAATTTGTTCTTGCTATGAACAGAGTAGGTCATTGAACTTTTGAAAGACTTTTCGAACAACAGATGTTGGATACAGCCTTCATTGATGCCTCGAGAAGCTTTATTAAAAATACGCTACTGCATTATAAAAGGTTCATATTAAATCTGAATACACAGCTAATGATATATTCATGAAACGTGAGAGTACACTAACCAACACTTCAAACTGAAGCACTGTGTTTGTTAGCACTGCATTTGCGTACCTACTCATCAGGGCGATGAAGGAAAATAGCGATTAAAATAATTCGATACATGAACAATAAGGAACATTCTGAGAGTGGAATACCAGTGCCTTGGCCTAATAGCGAAATTTTTTACTTTGCCCTGTGACTTTTACTTTATAATTTTTTTTTGAGTTACTTAATTCCTGCCTAGTCCTCAGCTCTTACATCAAGTTTGTTGCAAGTCAGATAAACACTGCCTGTAGCCAAGACCATTGACCTAGTGGTTCCAATATGAAATATTTTCCCATTTGCCTAGCCCTCAATCCTTCCACTATCTTTGGTTTAAATCAAACGGGCGCCGAGTTGAGCATGCACCATTAATGTGATGTTAACTTGTAACTATAACTCGATTCCTGCATCCGCCTCTTACTCTCAACCACTCCTCAAAGTTTGCTCCAAAGTGGATAAAAATTGTTTAAGATTATTTTGACATTTGAACTTGACAAAGTTTGGCCTTAGAAAAAACGAAGCTGTTGGTTATTCTGTTCACACACAGACACGCACAAGTCGAACATTGATTGTGCCCTTTGAACTTCTCCTTCCACTGACGGTTCACGATACCAAATTCCTTCGCTTTTGTCGTATCCTCAGACCTTGAACCAAGTCTATAATTTATGACATCGGATCAAACAAAGGCTATAACCAGATGTGTCTTAAAGAGTGCATCAACACTTAGTTCAGTTTGAACACCACTACACTTGGATAAAATGCGAATTAAAAGTGTTTATTAAACTTGCACGTTAAGCTATTCAACTCGTAGGCGTCATTCTTATTATATTCTTGCTGATACCAACCAATTTCGTTCAGCTTAGTTAAGACTTTTAGTACTCCATCCATCCATCATCCAATCCTACATTGCCCCATGAGGAGCGTGGGAGCCCAGGGCTAGGCAGTTGGTCTCGACATTTAAGATGAGAGTGACAGTTTTAGTACTATAAGGGTTAAATATAGCCATCATTAAATCTGTCCGCCAGGTGAGAGAATAGAATGAAAATTACGTCCTCTGGCGAACGGGCTAACCCAGTACGTCAGTCTTATTATATTCCTGCTATTACTAGACCATTTTATGCATCTTAAGGCAGATCTCTGGTAGTGAAGGAGTTAATGAAGGCGATATATAACCTCTCTAGTTCCAATAATCACCCCTAAGCTGAATAAAAATGTTGGATGGTAGCAAGAACGAAATATGAAAGCCGGCGTCAGATTGAAGGGATTACTTCCTTCAGCTTGGGAACGTAACTTTTATTTTATTCTTGCTGGTACTAGACATCTTTATTCAGGTTTGGAGAGAACAATAGTAGTGAACAGGTTAATGGAATCTATATCTTACCCCTCCAGTTCCAAAAGTCTCTCCTGAACTGAGTAAAACCTTCAAGAGATAGCCAAAAAAACAATACGAAGGACGTCACAGTACTGAAAGATTTAAGGGACTTATTCTCTCTGACTTAGGCGGATTTACACCACCTCTTCTTTGTCTCTTTACTTTGGATTTTTTGAACGTAGCTTTCTTGTATGTTGTTTATGTGTCGATTTTTTTAATGGAAGTAATTAGGTATGAGTAACATAAACAAAAATATTTACATGTCACAGCCAGAAGCATACCCATGACTCCAAGTTCCTTGTATTGAAGAGACTAATCTGTTGTATGAAGCGAATCCCAGTGATTTCGCCCCAGTGTGCATGAAGAGGAAAACGGGAAAACATGTACAGGGAATCAAGAATGTAAAACAAGAAAAAAATAAAGGAGCTGAGCTGTGAATTAGGCCCAATATATCATGTGTCAAATTCACTACGCGGATCTTAGTGAGTTACTAGTTTACAGCACTAAAGCAACCACTTGATACCACTTGCATCTACTATAATCTATATCATACTGGGAGACAGTAAGCATTTGATATACGGTGATGGAAAAATGAATTTTTCTAAACAAAGGGGGAGGCAAAACATTATATAAAGCTTAATGCTGTTCTCTGTATTATTAGGCTACATATTTCACTCTTTTCAGTACCACTGTGGCAGATATGCGCAAGAGAAAACACCATTTGACATTGTTGGAAACATAATACACTTTAAACTAATGAATGTAAATTGAGCATCAGGTATGTACATATGTGATTAAATTGGCGGGTTATAGCGAAGTGGCAAAAAGATGGAAAATATTAAGACAAGCAAATCAGTCGGATAACATTCTACTTATGAAACGAACACTAAAATAAGAGACAATCATGGAAAATAGGAAGAGAAACTCAGAGAACGGAATGATCGGCAAACTCAGTAACCCACATACAAAAGAGACAGAAGGAATACAGGATAGGATAATCATTTACCGAAAGCAGCAGACAGACAGCACTGATAACAAGGAAGAACACTGACAGGAAGTATAAGGAATGTTATAATTTAAGAGAACTTGCTCACTGTCAAAAACAAGAACGCATTGACAAATAAGAAAAGACTCCGTAAGCCAACAGATCCGCTAAGATAAGCTGATTTCCCACCCTCCCCCTGCTACATAAAAGCAACCAAGATTTCCACATTCTGTTGTCTTTTCATTATTACCTTCTTCAAAACGAAGAAGAGGATTAGAAGAAATAAGAAGAAGAAAGAAACACTGAAACATTAAAATGAAGCAAAAGGGGAAAAATAAGGCTAAAAGAGTCTCACAGTTGCCGTACTGATCGCCTCCTCCAGCCACCGCTGAAGGGCCGCCATCAGCCCTGCCATACGGACTCTAGCTGTCACTGTTCTGGGAATAGTGATAGGAGAAAAAATAAATGAATAATAAACAGAACGATATACATGAATGTACGGTACTGAGAATAAAATTGCTGTTGTTATTTTGTAGGAAACAGAGTGGACTGTGTAAAATGTACTAACTTGAGTGCTTTGTGCATCATGGGAGTGTTGTAAAATATATAATGAGGAAATTCATCAGTTTGGTCAGTTCAGTGGCTGGCACAATGTTATTTTATATATAAACAACTCATTACCGTACTATTTAAAATGCATCACCTTAAGTTCTGATCTAAACGATTGAAGGCTGTGGTTCTTATGTACAATATATGTTGTTTATAGAGCTGGCACTTGTAATCAATATTTTAGAATTTCGTTTGAGCATTTTCAGCCAAGGGAAGACCATATACGTTGAAGAACTGGCTACTTAGAAACCATCTATCTACCCATCTATAGCCCGACGCCCTAATCCCGCAAAGGGTGGCCGCAGACAAAACGCCTCCAAGTCCCTCTGTCACCCACCATTTGACTACCCTCCCCCCAACTCACTCCCCCCTCCCTCATATACCTCTCAACTCCATCCCTCCACCTCATCCTCGGTCTACCCCTCCCTCTCCCTCCCTCTACTTCACCTCTATACGCCCTCTTAGTCAGTCTTTCATTCTCCATTCTCTCCACATGTCCAAACCACCTCAGCGTTTCTCTCTTTATCTTCTCAACCACATCCACATCCACCCCACAACATTCCTTCACTTCTTCATTCGTCAACCTGTCCCTCCATGTCACTCCACATGCTCCTTCCAAGTAACTCATTTCCACTGCTCTCACTCTTGACTTGTTCCCCTCTTGCAAGGTCCACGCCTCGCTTCCATACGTCATGGTAGGGATCACAATACTAACATGCAATGACTTCTTAACTTCCATACTCAACTCTCTATTTCTCATCACTGCTTTCAGTGAACCAACAACCTTCCTTCCCTGCTGTACCCTTTCACGCACTTCATCCTCCAACGTTCCAACCTTACTCATCACACTACCCAAGTACTTGAATGCACTCATAATCTCCATATCCTCACCATCCAACCTCACTCTACATTCTTTAACTTCATTCCTCTCAAACACTTAGAAACAAAGGTGATATTTATAGTTGCGTTAAAAATATTACAAAGCAGTTGTGTGATATCGTAATACATTTTTGTACCTAAAGTACCATCGTTTCTTGACATAAACGTAAGATTCATATGGCAGTGGAAAAGATAAACACGAATAAAACATGAGATACAGGTAAGCTTAAAAGGAATCTTTATGAAGTGGAGAAGCTTGATGACGCCTGAATAACGTTAAAAACTATACATGAGAAGAATTATGTCTTAATAATAATAAAGTTTAACAGATTTACTAACAGTGATGCAGGAAAATAAAAGTACAAGACAAAAAATACACAGTAAATGTTAAAACCAAAACTTAAAATCCCTATCAGTTTATATGAAAAGAAGCAGTAACAAGAACCTTCATAATAATAATAATAATAATAATAATAATAAAAAATACAGTAACAATAATCAAAACAAGAAGAAGAAGAGGAAGAACAAGAACAACAACAGCAACCAAAATAATAATAATAATAATAATGATAATAATAATAATAATAATAATAACAGTAGTAGTAGTAGTAGTAGTAACAGTAGTAGTAGTAGTAGTAGTAGTAACAGTAGTAGTAGTAGTAGTAGTAGTAACAGTAGTAGTAGTAGTAGTAGTAGTAACAGTAGTAGTAGTAGTAGTAGTAGTAGTAGTAGTAGCAGTAGTAGTAGTAGTAGTAGTAGTAGTAGTAGTAGTAGCAGCAGCAGCAGCAGTAGTAGTAGTAGTAGTAGTAGTAGTAGTAGTAGTAGCAGTAAAAATAATAATAATAATAATAATAATAATAATAATAATAATAGTAGTAGTAGCAGTAGTAGTAGTAGTAGCAGCAGTAGTAGTAATAAAAACTAGAAGATTTTAACTGTCAGATAGTTACTGACCTCCCTCTATGAGAACACTGTATTTTATAAGAACTCAAAAACCGTTGTTCAAATTGCCAGTTGGAGGGGCATTCAATGGAGGGCATCACTCCGACAAGGGCAAGGTAATTTCCAAACCACTCTTCATAATCTGTTAGGGTTTCTCATCACTGATTAGGGTTTTGCAAAACGTTTTTTCCGGATCCAGAATTTGTAATACGATCCGGATCGGTCCCCAGAAGGTAATCAACTGTTCTCTCGGACATGGACTATCAACCCACCAAGTTTGGTCCAAATCTCTCTTAATTTTTGAGTAATCCTGCTAACAAACAAACAAATAAACAAACAAACAAACAGGGGTGAAAACATACTCTCCTAGTCGGAAAGAACAAAATGTATTTAGACCTGGTCAAAGACCTGTTGAGGTGTATGGTATGCAGGTGGACTACTGGGCCTTGGCAGCAGACTATGAAGCCTATGGCCAGAGTAGGACACATTAAAAAAAGAAAGAAAAAAAAAAAGACGAAACTTTCAGGACCAAGAAGTGCCACATTTAAGTTTTGATTTTTCCTGTATGGAAGAGCAATTGAAAATTGTTTGAAAGTGGAGTGTCCCAAATATCGCAATGTTACGGATAAATGACCTTCAGAATTTTTCAATGCAAATGTTTGAAGTACAACTTTATCATGGTGTTTCCTTCCATGTTCATGTACCGGTACCTATAATAGTTTTGGAGGAAACTGATGATGAGTATCCAAGATAATTGTACATTTTTAGACATATAACCTTAAAAAGTAGGTCAAAATCACTGAAACTCGGTCAGTGTAATAGGACCTTGGTATTGTACGTCCTCAGTAAAGATGATGAAAACTGGAGACAAAACGTGAAGGAATAATAACAGTAATATAATATTTAAAAAAAATAATAATAATAATAATAATAGTAATAATAATAATAATAGTAATAATAATAATAATAATAGTAATGATAATAATAATAGTAAAAATAATAAAAATATAATAATAATAATAATAATAATAATAATAATAGTAATAATAAAAAAAATTAAAAAATAAAATAATAATAATAATAATAGTAATAATAATAATAATAATAAAATAATCTTAAAAAATAATAATAATATTAATAATAACAAATACTACAAATACTAAACATCAAAAACTACCACATACAGCAGAGCTTGTCTTCAGCTACACCATCTAGCGGTTGTCCCCCAATCTATTTTTTTTTTTTCCATTGGACCCATTTTCCATCAACCCATTTTCCTCCATGGGCCTATTTCACCTTCAGATCCATCTTCCCCCATTGACGTATATTCTCCCGGGGTTTCTTTTTACCAATGGACCTATTTTAACCCATTTACCTAATTTCGCCAAGGACTTTTTTCCTATTGTTACTTTTCCTCATACACCTATTTCTCTCATGAACCCCCTTTACCCCATGAAGCTATTTTTTTCTCCTGCTGAACAGTTTTTCTCCATTGAACAATTTTTTCCCCTATTGAACAGTTTTTTTTTTTTTTTTCAAAAGGGATCTATTTTTCTTCGTAGATATATTTTCCCTTATAGACCTATTTTACCCACTGACATATTTTCCCTTAACAGATTTTTTGTTTTTCCATTCAGTGACCTAGTTTACCCTTAACCATTTCTCACCTCACTGAACCATTTTTCCCATGTCTCCATTTTTCCCACGTACCATTATTCTTACCCCGAGGAACACCAAAACATCCCCTTATGTACTTCTTTTCTTCCATGGACCCACTCTCCCCATGCACCTTATTTACTCGTTGGACCAATGTGCAGCTTTGACCAAATTTCTCAAAGGATTTATTTTGAAATGGGTCTGTTACAACGATGGACCAATTTACTCCATGGTTTTATTCCGCAATGGACTTATTTTCCCTTATCGATCCGCCTTCCTCCAACCTAAATTATTATCCACTCACACAGTGTAGTAAACCCGCCACCTGCCTTATTCTCTGAGAACCCACACATCTCGCTACCACTCACGATACACACCTGTTACGATCACCCACCAACCAGACCACTCCCAAAGCCCAGCCACCCACTCTCCCCACCCAACACATCCAGCCTACCACACCTACCTTGCGCACCGAACAACCCACCCAACCACCCATCAACGCTACCCAAATCCCCCACCCATTCCAATCGCCCAGATCACCCACCCTACCCACCCCTCACAATCATCCACCCACCTCACACTGAACCCACCCACCCCGTCTGTTCACCCTCCCCACCCACTCCAACCATCCTACCCACCGACCTTACACTACTCTAGAACACCCTGCTCATCCATCCCGCCCATCACGCTAACCCCAACTACCCCACTCCACCCACTCTGTTCACCGAGACTATCCATCCACAAATCCATCAGCCCACTAACTTATCAACCCAACCAGCAAGCACCGCTGACTGACAAGGCTGCACACACACACACACACACACACACACACACACACACACACAGGCCACATGCATTGTCATGTCACCGGTTCCACACATCCGCCTCAAGTAAAGCATGAAAAGTGAGAGATACGGTAGAGCAAAAAAGGGGATGATTGATATTATCCATTATATGATAATTAGCATCCTACATATGTTGATATAACTTCTGAAGAACATCTAAATGTGACTGATGGAAGAGAAATTTAACGACAGATATGATATTAATGAACTTGAACAGAAAATATAATGGAATATTAAAGAGCATTTATGACATCATTGAAGAAATACAAAGAAGACACCAGTGTCAAGACATAGGCTGTATTCTCGTTGGCATTGGATACTTCACAACATACAGTTCTTAATAATGCATTATGCATATTACACTTTTTTTCACTTACGTTACATATGTTCCATTAGCATGAACACTGTTGTCACTAATAACAAGAGGATAATGAGGTACAACAGGTAAAACATATCGCTAGTGGTGTTACGAGTAATTAACAGTCGAGCAGAAAAGGACACCAGCAATACTATTCTTGCAACAGAAAGGCAATTTTATTCAACTGTAGAATGACCTCTCCTACTGAACGGCTATAAACAATTCCCCTTAAACCCTTCACCACCACATATCTTTCCTGGGTAATAAAAACAAAATCGTGTAGTATTTGTTGTTGTTCTTCTTACACAAACCCAGTCTGTCGGGCTAAGCAGACCCGTCTACCTCAGATAAGCCACTGCTACCGTGGGACCGTCCTACTGGTAGAGTAAAACACATATCTCTTGTGGTGGGTAGCACCTCACGTGGGACTGACCAGGGTCTTTGCCATGGTGAGGTGTTGGGATATATGGGAAGGTTTGGCTCCTGGATAGGCGCTACTGTTGGTCAACCCAGGCTGCATAGAACCACCACGTGTAGGATCCTGTTGAATAACGCGTGCGCGCGCGTGCATGTGTGTGTGTGTGTGTGTGTGTGTGTGTGTGTGTGTGTTTCTGCCTGCCACCTCCAGACTATTTTAACCTTCTCAAAATTGAAGTCTGTGCTCTAAAGGATAATAAAAAGTATAACTGATAATGGTGAGTGGGGTGTGCCTGCTGAGATAGATGAGAATGCCAGTGCGTTAGTGGACATTTGTGCTGGGAGTGGGTTGGTGATAGCCAATACCCTCTTCAGGCATAGAATGATCCACAGGTATACATGGCGAGTGATAAGAAGGGTGGGTGGTGAACTGAACGAAAGGAAGGCAATGATTGATTATGTGTGTGTGGGTGAAAGGATGCGAAGATGTGTAATAGATGCAAGAGCTTATAGAGGCTGGGGGAGTGGACTTTCTGACCACTGCTTGGTGGTGGCCAGAATCAAGATCCAAATAAGACGGAGAAATAGAAGAAGGGAAGAAGAAGTATTTGCAAGGAGAGTGGAAAGGTTACAAGAGGATGAGAAAAAGGCAGAATATAAGAGAGAAGTGGAGGAACAATTGGGCAAATATGAATTGGAGCAGATGGGGGACCTGGAAGTTGTGTACAGGATATTCACTGAAGAAATATGTGCAGCATGTGATGTGGTGTGTGGGATGAAGAGAAGACGGAAAGGGGTGCAAGGAACAGCATGGTGGAAAGAATATGTGAGACAGGCTGTGGCACAGAAGAAGAAATCATACAATGAATGGATGAGAAATAGGGGCGTGGAAGAAGTAGAGAGGCGGAAGAGAGAGTCATATGTAGAAAGGAAGAGAGAGGTGAAAAGATTAGTAAGAGAGAGTAAGAAGAGAGTGGGTGAGGAATTTGGAAGGAATTTTAGTGTAAAGTGGAGGGACTGTAGGAAAGTGTTCTGGAAAGAGGTGAAGAGAGTAAGACAGGGTGGAAGTGAAGTTAGCAGGGGAGTGAAAGATAAAAATGGTAGATTACTAGTGGAGAAAGGAGAAAAAGTGAGCAGATGGAGAGAACACTTTAAGGAATTGTTGAACATAGAGGATGGAAGTAATGAGAGTATAAGTGGCTGCAGAATGGTTGGGAGAAGGAGGGAGGTGAGAAGACAGGAAGAAATCAGTAGGATGGAAGTTGTGAAAGCAATGAAGAAAGTTAAGTTGGGGAAAGCCTCAGGAATTGATGGAGTGTGTGGTGAAATGCTGAAGCATGGGGGAGAGATGGTAGTAGAATGGATGTGGAAGATGTGCAGATTGGCCTGGGAGGAAGGTAGAGTCCCGGAAGACTGGAAGTCAGGTATAATTATTCCCTTGTACAAAGGAAAAGGGGAAAAAGAAGTGTGTGGTAATCATAGGGGCATTTGTCTTCTTAGTATAATAGGAAAAATGTATGGTAGGATACTTATTGACAGAGTTAGAGAAAGAACAGAGGAATTAGTTGGAGAAGAACAGGGAGGCTTTAGGAAGGGAAGAGGTTGTGTAGATCAGATATTCATTCTTAGATCTATAGTGGAAAAATTTCTAGAGAAGGGAAAGAAGTTGTATGTGGCTTTCATGGATTTGGAGAAAGCATATGACAGGGTGGATAGACAAGGATTGTGGAAAGTATAAAGAATATATGGAGTAGATGGGAAGTTGTTGAATGCTGTGAAGAGTATGTATGATGGTGCTAAGGCTGCAGGGCATGTGGATGGTGAACTGAGTGAATTTTTCTCTTTGAAGGTTGGGTTGAAACAGGGATGTGTCATGTCTCCATGGTTGTTCAATCTGTACATGGATGGGGTAATAAAAGAGGTATAAGGTAGGGTAGTGGATGTTGGAGTGGCCCTGGTGAGAGAGAGAGTAGTGTTTGGAACCTCCCTGTACTGTTGTTTGCAGATGATACTGTGTTGATGAGCGAAGACGAAGGAGAGCTGCAAGGCTTGGTGGATGAGTTTGGAAGAGTGTGTAAGAAACGGAATCTAAAGGTGAATGTAGGGAAGAGTAAAGTGATGGTCTTTGAGAGAGGTGAGGTCAGTGAATGTACAGAGTGGTTGGATGGTGAGGAATTGGAAAATGTGAGTACGTTTAAGTACTTGGGTAGTGTGATGAGTAAAGATGGAGGTTTGGAGGGTGAAGTGCTTGAAAGGGTACAGCAGGGAAGAAAGGTTGCTGGTTTCTTGAAAGCACTGATATGAAACAGGGAAGTGAGCATGGAAGTGAAAAAGTTACTACATGACAGTATTGTGATACCAACTCTAATGTATGGAATTGAAGCTTGGACGTTGTTGGAAGGACACAAGTCAAGACTGTGAGCAGTGGAAATGAGTTTTTTAAGAGGAGCCTGTGAGTCACATGGAGAGACAGGCTGACAAATGAGGATATAAAGGAGCGTTGTGGTGTGGATGTGGATGTGATAGGAAGCGTTAGGAGGAATACACTGAGGTGGTTTGGCCATGTGGAGGGGATGGAGGGTGAAAGACTAACGAAGAGAGTGTATGTGAGTGAGGTGGAGGGGGGGAGAGGGAGGGGGAGGCCGAGGATGAGATGAAGGGATGGAGTGGAGAGGTATATGAGAGAGGGGTGTGTGAGTTGGGAGCAGGGCAGTGAAATGTCGGGGGACAGGGCGACGTGGAGGCGATTTGTTTGTGGCCACCCAGAACGGGATTGAGGTGTCTGGCAATAGATACATAGATAGATTACTGATACCTCCAGTTCGAGTAGGCTATTCTGAATTGATGATAAACATCAGGAGATGGAAAGTGTAAAATAAACAAAATACTTCGTAATTTTGTTAGTACCGTCGACCCCCGCCACAACGAGAGAGAAAGGCAATATCAACCTGGACATGACGTCTTGGAGCCGTTTGTGTTTGCATATGAATAACTCGCTTCGTAAATCCCCAGCCATTGTCTTGTCTATTACACCTAAATCTGTGCTTGTATGCTACGGGTACAATTGTGTCGATATTAAACAGATATTTTGCCACACAAGAGAGTATAAAGTTGAAATATAAAAAAAAAACATACGTGTAGTGAAGAAGTCCTCCTGTGCCAACGAGAACTGGGCTCGTTGGTTCTCAGTGAGTCCGATTTCCTTATCATACGAAACGCACAGAACTACCTTAGAAAGTTATGTTGCACAGCACACACTGCCATTCAAGTACTTCTTATGTCATACTGAACCACATGCTTGTTGGTATAGGACACATCGTAGCACCTCATCCTTGGCAATTTGTTTTGCATTTCACATCTTAACCCTCTCCTGGCCGCGTTCTTTTACTACGATGGCGTCTTTTATATTTCACTTTTGGTAATACAGGACGATTTCATTCAACTTAGGCCACATTAAATACAACAGTCCTTATTTACCCCATGGTTCCTTGACGTCCTTTTAAATTAAATAAAACTATCTGGTAGGCAGCAAAAATGTACCCACAAAATACGTCATCCTTCTGTAAGGGCAACTTTTTGGCTGCAGTGAGTCTCTGTGCGATAAATAAAATCGATTTTCCGAAGCTGAAACCATACCACGAAGTTCTGCCTGGCTGACCAAAACTTGCTTCGCAATTGTGAGGATGAAATAATAAACATGTAGTATTATATTCAACTTAAGCTCCAGAAAGTTGATTTATAAGAGCCAAGAAACAAACACCGACAACTTGCACTGTCAATGTCACCATTTAGCGTGACCGTTACAGCGACCGAGTACGGTCTGTGGGTGCCAGGTTCGTTCTAATTTATTGTTGCTTTTGCCAGGCAGTTTTATTTAGATAAGAACTGGCTGTCCGTCCTCTAAGCCTGATGGATAATAAGTCATATTCTCGTTAGCGTAGTAAATTTCATAGTGCTCCTTCATCAGCGATTAATTTGGCGTATTACCCCTTAACTTTCTGTTCCATCCAAAACTGTTCAGGAAGACTGGCTACAAAGGATCAACTGAACAAATTTTTAAATGTCAGAGTGTCGGTAGACTCATGTTGAGATTACGCTGACGTGCACACAAAAATAGGCCTAATCCTTCGTGATCTAAACATTGACCAATTTCTATACCTAAAACATATCCGAAACTAGATATAGCATAACACCAACACCCTAAAACACAATCAGCAATAATTCATATTCTCTTCATTCTTCTTCCCCATCTTCCTCCTCCTCCTCCTCCTCCTCCTCAATCGGCAATAATTCAACTTCTCTAAATTCTTCTTCCCCTTCTTCCTCTTCTTCCTCCTCCTCCTCCTTCTTCTCCTCATCCTCCTCTTCTTCTTCTTCTTCTTCTTCTTCTTCTTCTTTTTCCCCTCCTCCTCCTCATCATCATCATCATTATCATCATCATCATCATCATCATAATCATCATCATCATCATATCATCATCATCATCATCATCATCATCATCTTCATCTTCTTCTTCTTCTCCTTCTTCTTCTTCTTCTTTTTCTTCTTCTCCTCCTCCTCTTCCTCCTCCTCCTCCTCCTCCTTCTCCTCCTCCTCCTCCTCCTCCTCCTCCTCCTCCTCCTCCTCCTTTTTCTCCCTAATCTTCTTCTTCGCCCTCTTCTGTTTAAATCAGAAAACAGATTCCATTCCTGCAGCTTTCCCTGTTGTCTTAGAAGAGAGCAGCATAATTTGCAACATTAATGTTAATGAGAATGACTTATCACTGGCCACTGGTAAACTTAAAGTGAATAAGACACCTGGGGCAAATAAAAAAAATCCTCCCTCCGTTCTGAAGGAAGCAATGAATGAAATATCTAAGCCATTAGCTGAGATAGCCGGTAAATCATTAACAAAGAGTATGGTGGCTCATGAAGGGAGACTGAAAATGTAATTGCGATATTCATAAAACGAAAGAAATCGTGGCCAGAAAATTATGGACCCGAAAAATTTACCTCAGTGGTCTGCATGTTGTTGGGAACTGTTATTAGAGACAAGTTTGTTATGCACTTAGAAATACTGTAAATAATAGCCTATTATAAAAGATTCACAACACAGTTTTCAGAACAATCGTTCATGCCTTACGAAAATCTAGGGTTTTTTTCTATGATATATTCAATATATTCAATGAGATCAGATCCACTGGCATTGTTTATCTTGATTTTCGAAAATATTCCATAAAGTTCCCCTTAAAAAAAAAATAATAATAATAATAATCTTTAGAATTTGAAGATGCATAGGTTCAGAGGCGGTGCGATCGGCTGTATCAATTATTGGTTTACAGGACGCAAACAAGGAGCCATAACAAGCTGTAAGAAAACAGAGTGAAAAGATGCTACAGGTGGTGGGCTACAGGGTTTTAATTGGCTCCTATTCTGCTTCATCTGTCTATCTATTACCAGACGCCTTAAACCCGTAACGGGTGGCCACAAACATATCACCTCCACGTCGCCCTGTCCTCTGCTATTTCACTGCCCATCGCTAAGCTCACTCCCCCTCTCTCTCATATACCTCTACACTTCATCCCTCTATCTCATCTTCAGCTTCTCCCTCCCTCTCCGCCCCTCCACCTCACTATCATACACTCTCCTTAGTCTCTCGCTCTCCATCCTCTCCCTGTGGCAAAACCACCTCATTGTATTTCTCCTAACGCTTTCTGGCACATCCACAGCCACACCATAATGCTCATTCACTTCCTCATTTGTCAGTTTGTCTCTCCATGTAACTCCACATGCTCCTCTCAAATAACTCATTTTCACTGCTCTCACTCTTGATTTGTGTCCTTCCAACAAGGTCCAAGCTTCATTTACGTACATTAAAGTTGGTATCATGATATCATTCAGACACTTTTTTACTTCCTTGCTCACTTCCCTATATCTTATCACTGCTTTCAAAGACCAAGCATCGTCTCTTCCTTACTGTACATTTTCAAGCACTTCATCCTCCAAACTTCCATCCTTACTCATCACACTGCCCAGGTATTTAAATGCACTCACATTTTCCATTTCCCATCCTCCAGTCTCACTGTACATTCAGTGTCTTCATTTCTCTCGAAGGCCATAACTTTCTTCTTCCCTATAATCACCTTTAGATTCTGTTTCTTACACCCCCCCCCCAAACTCAGTCACCAAGCCTTACAGTTCCTCTTCGTCTTCACTTAGCAAAACAGTATCATCTGCAAAGAACAATATAAGAAGTTTCCAAACGCTGCCCTTTCTAATTAGGGACATTCCAACATCCCCTGCTCTACCTTGTTTCTCTTTTACAAGCTCATCCATATGCAGATTGAAGCTCCATGGACACATGACACATCCCTGTTTCAAACCAACATTAAGATAGAAAAATTCACTTTGTTCACTATCCACACGCACTGCAGGCTTATCACCCTCATACATTCTCTTCACGGCATTCAGTAACTTCCAATTTACTCCATATATCCTTAAGATTTTCCGAATTCCTTGCCTATCCACTCTGTCATATGCTTTCTCTAAATCCATGAATGTTGTATACAGTTTTATACCTTCTCTACAAATGTTTCCATGAAAGACCTAAGGATGAATATCGGATCTACACAACCTCTTCCCTTCCTAAAACCTCCTTGTTCTTTTCCAACTAACTTCTCTGTTATTTATCTAACTCTGTCAATAAGTATCTTACCATACAATATACTTTTCCTGTTACAGTAAGAAGACAAATGCCCTTATGATTACCACACACTTCATTTCCCCACTTTCCTTTGTACATGTGATTAACTGTATCTGACTTCCAATCCTGCAGGACTCTACCTTTTTCCAAAGCCAATCTGCACATCTTCCACATCCACTCTATTACTATCCCTACATCATGTTTCATCATTTCACCACATACTCCATCAATTCCTGTGACTTTCCCCATTTTTACTTTCTTCATTGTTTCCACTGTTTCCCTCCTACTGATCTATTCCACTCTTTTTACCACCCTCATTCTCCAAGCCATTTCCCAGCCACTTGTACTTGCATTACCTTCATTCCCTATGTTTAACAGTTCCTTAAAGTGTTCTCTCCATCTGCTAACTTTTTCTCCTTTCTCCACTATCAAGCTACAGTACCATTTTTGTCTTTCACTACCCTACTAACTTCATTATCACCCTGTCCAACTCTCTTTACCTCCTTGCAGATCATTCTCGTAAGTTCCCTTCATTTTACACTCAAATTCCTTCCAAGTTCCTCATCAACTCTCTTCTTACTGTCTCTTACTAATCTTTTCACCTCTCTCTTTTCTATATATGACTCTCTTCCATCTCTCAATATCCTCCATGCTTCTGCGTCGCATCCACTCACCATATGCTTTTTTCTTTTGTGCCACATATTGTCTCAACTCTTCATTCCATCACACTGTTCCTTGCACCCCCATTCGTCTTCTCTTTACCCCACACACCACCTCACATGCTGCACTGATTTCTTTTGTGAATATCTTGCACACACCTTCCATCTCCCCTATCTGCTCCTATTTGTATTAACCCATTAGTTCCTCCACTTCTCTCTTATTTTCTGCCTTTTTTTTTCATGCTCTTGCAAACTCTTTACCCTCCTTGTATGGACTATTTCCTCCTGTCCCTCTCTCCTTGTATTCCTCCATTCCACTTGAACCTTAACTTTCACCACCACCAAGTGGTGGCCAGAAAGTCCCTCCTTCAACTTCTGTATGCTCTTGCATCCTTTACATACCTTCTTATTCTCTTATCACCACACACATAATCAATCATTGTCTTCCGTTCATTCAGTTCACCATCCACCTTTCTTATTAATTGCCATGTATACCTGTGCATCATTTTGTGGCTAAAGAGGGGATTGGCTATGACGAAGCCCCTCCCTGCACAAACGTCCACTAAAGCACTGCCATTCACATCCACTTCTGCAGGTACACCCCACTCACCAAATACTTCATTCACCTTCACATGCCCTACTTTTTCATTTATATCTGCTTTCAAAAACATTTTCTCATTCCACTAAAAATTTCCCATGTACGCTTCCGCATTTGCCCAGAACTCTTTTTTGACCGTGATTGCACAATGTTGCGTTGGTCCATACACACACACACACACACACACACACACACACACACACACACACACACACACACACAATCGCCCACGTTTGTAATTCTGCTATCAATCTCACCCACACAATCCTTGAACCGACTGATCGATACTGTCTTATATTCCCCTTCCATCTCTTGCACACAGTAATACATACACCCTCTTTTGCCCTCCCATTCTCACCTACTGTACTCCCGCGCATGTACCCCATCCATACTCCCACTCTCTCATACTCTCACCTTCCCATTTAGTTTCAGTTAATCCACATACGAGTATGTCCACTTTTGCACCCCAAGCACCTGGACAATCCGTATCATATTCTTTGTCCGGTCCTTGGTCGTTACCTGTTTGTCTGTCCTGGTCTGTGGCTTGTTGTTTGTATTTTTAGTTAGTTGTTTTCCGGAGAGCGGAACTAGCCCTCCGCCAACTCACTTGTTGACACATAGGGAACATCTGTTGTTTAGTTATAAGGTTATCAGCCAACGTATTAAATGATTTCCTGGTGTACAGGAAATCATTTGGCTTGTCACTCAAAGTAGTGTCACCCTGAAATAGAGCGCCACTACACCGAGTGAGTGGGTGATGTACACTCCTACCGACCTCCAATTCTGTTGTAAATATGTCAACAATGTATATGATTTTTTTCAATTTTCTGATGACACCAATGTTGGAACCAGAGCAGACACACTTTTAAGGAGGCTGACAGTTTTGAGTGACTTCGATCGACTATTTAATTGCCTGAAAGATGGATTTTAATATTAGTGAATGCAAAGTGCTTAACACAGGAAATAGACATGAAAAAGCCAGTTACAATATTTAACTAGATCATGTCAGTTATGAAAAAGGTTTAGGAATTGAAGGAACAAGTGATGTTAAACCAAGCCAGCAGTGTATGGGGGCTGTTAAGAAAGCCGACAAAATAATCGGATTCACTGGTAAAGAATTTGAAGTATAGTCAGAGAATATTCTTGTCTTGGATAATTCTCCAGTACTTTCCCACTTAGAGTGCTGTGTCCAGTTCTGGTCACCTTATTACAAAAAAAAATAGTTAGAGAGAGCCTTAGGAGTGGGCAGGGTACAACGAGGGATGACAAAAATGATCCCTACAAGTAGATTGAGAAATAAACAACATGAGGAACGGTTAGAAGCCTAGAATATCCTTACCTTAACTAAACGCAAGTTACGAGATCTGATTAAAGTACAATAATTTAAAATATTCAAAGGACATGATAATATGGTCATCGATAAATACTTCAAAGCTGATCGCTTGAATTATACTAGAGGTCATGGGCATTACATTAGCGGCAAGCGATTAAGTCACACGATAATAAGCCTTTCCTCTTTAACAGAGTAGTAAACTGTGATACAGTACTAACGTTTATAGGTCGTTTGGATAAGTATGTCCTTTTAACCCTATGCTCGGTGTGTCCATTCCAGAATAATACATTTTTATAGTGCACATAAATTCGTTTTTCCGTGTTGTGCAGAGTCTGGATGATACAACCCTTTGCTTGGCATCGATATATATTGCCAGTTTAACCCGCCCTCTCCCGTCGACGTATGGGTACGTTGCAACGATTTGCATTTGCCAGTCTCGGCGACGTACCGGTACGTCGTGCAATTGCAAAGTGCATAATTTCGACAATTTTCAAATTTCACGCTTGATTTGCGGTATGTATCCTCGCATGACCTTCCCCTTCCTGCCACCAGGCAGGGACACTCGGCGACCCCGCGTGACCCACACTAACCCGCCGCTCGTCCACTCACCTGGTAGCAACTATCCTGCTCAGACATGGCTAAGAGAGGTCTCTCAGAGGGCGAAATTCAAGCCACCGTGGATGCCTTTACAGGTGACAGTGATTCCCCACTGGATGACAAGGTTGTGGATAAAGATTATGTGCAGCCAGAGGAGGAAGAAACCACCAGCAGTGATGAAGATGTCCCGTCTCCCAGGAAGTGGCAGTACGTGACTTACTGTGCTGCTAAAGAGGGGCAGCCGGCCAAGAAACCACATGCAACATCCTATGCCCAGCCCCAACGTGATGTGGAACCAGATTTCAATGACGAGGACGAGGACGAGAACGGAGTCGTGGGACATGCTGCCACGTGGTATGGACGTGAGGTAATCACTCATCGTGGCCCAGAGCGCACACCACGTCGGACGAGCAGGTATGGGCCTAGTATTTTGTTTGGGGAGTTAGGAAGTGCCGTGGAGGGAGTGGGGAGTGAAAGGGAAAGTGCAGGGAGGAGTATGGAAAGTGAGACTGATGTGAGTGAGTCATTGCTCTCCCTAGGTAGTGTGAGGCAGCGGAATGTATCACGTGGGCGAGTGCGGGTGCGTTCAGTATCACGTGGGGTTGTGATGGAGGGGGAAAGTGGGGAGGAACCACTCCCAAGCACGTCTTATGCTCCCCAATATCCCCTAACAAGTGGTCGAGCTAGGGTGCGTGAAAAATCACGTGGTGTTGTCATGGAGGGGGAAGGTGGGGAGGAACCACTCCCCAGCACGTCTTATGCTCCCCAATATTCCCATACTTCATCCCCACAGCCCCCTAATGTTCCTCAAGGCCGTAAGGGTAAGGGAAAGGGAAAGGGTAAAGGCAGCGGGAAGAGGAGTGACAGTGGGGAAGCCCTCCTCACTTCTTCTCCCCCACCAGGATCTCCTCCCCACCCAGACGAAGGCGGTGATGGGGATAATGGGGACAAGGGATTTGTGGGATGGAATTGGGAGGATGGGAGTGATTTTTCTCCCCTCATTCACCCCTTCACTGAGCAGGGGCGCTCTGGCTGCATTGCTCCCGGAATTCACCATAATTCCACCAGGTTGGATTTTTTCCACCTGTTTTTTAGTGAGGCATTCGTGGAGCAGATTGTTTACCAAACCAATCTTTTTGCAAGCACCCAGCACCTTGAGAGTGAAAGATTGGGAACAAGGAGTAGGCATTCTATCATATATGATTACCCTGTCTCCCTTTCAGAAATGTTCCTATTTTTTGCCCTGGTCCTTTTGATGGGTATTATACGAAAGAACAGAATTCCTGCTTACTGGACAAGGGACCCTGTTTTGTTTACCCCAATATTTGGGCAAGTGATGAGCCGTAATCGGTTTCAACAAGTTCTAAGTCGCCTCCATTTCTATGATGCTCATGATCCTGTAAATGCGAACGACACAGATAAAATGAGGCGAATTAGGTTGGTCTTTGATCACCTGAGGCAAATCTTTCGTTCGTCATTTTATCCCTATAGAGACCTCGTCATAGACGAGAGTCTTGTGTTGTGGAGAGGTAATATTTCATTTAGGCAGTATATACCCAGCAAAAGGCACCATTTTGGGTTCAAGATCTTTGTTATGTGCGACTGTAGGACTGGATACGTGCAAGACATAGTCTTGTACACCAGTGCACAGACAGACATAATAGAGGATCGAAGTATTGGACTGTCGGGAGCAGTGGTAAAGACAATGATAGAAGACTACCTTCATCGTGATCATGTCCTCTACCTGGACAACTGGTACACTAGCCCTCTTCTCGCTCGTTATCTTCACACGCATGAAACGGGAGTCTGTGGAACCGTGAAGGTGAACCGGCATCACATGGTCAAGGTAGGGTGGAAACTTGCCAGGAATGAGGTTGTCTTCTTCAAAGCCAACAACATTCTTGCAACGTGTGGAACCACAATAGAGAAGTAAGCCTCTTGTCAACGGTTCACCGCCCCTTGATGCACCGTACTGATTCCGTAGATTGCCGTAGCGAGAACAGGCGTCACATTTGGAAACCTGAGTGTGTCATGGACTATAACATAGACATGGGCCTGGTGGACCAGTCAGACTCCATGATATCGACGGTAGAGTGTGCCAGGACCACTATAAAGTGGTATAAGAATCTGTTCTTTCACTTGCTAGACATCACTGCTCTGAATTGCCACCACCTTCACGCCATGACAACAGGAGTTCAGGAAACCTTTGAAGGGTGTGAAGGAGCTCACAAGAGAGATGTTTGCACGTTATGCTGTTGAAAGGCCCCAGCATCGCACCCGCACTGCCCCTATTGCCCAAACTCCCCTGAGAATATCCGGCCGCCATTTCCCCACTCCTATCCCTCCCCAGCCAAACAGACCTAGGCCCCAACGCAGGTGTCACGTGTGTAGCAATTCCCGGGTGAGACTCACGACACAGAGGAAGGACACCCGCTATGAGTGCGTGGAGTGTGACGTGGGTCTCTGTATTCACCCATGTTTCAGCGAATCTCACACGTTGATGCAAGTCTGATATGGTGTGAATGCGACAGGACGCTGAAACTATGAAGTAAATGCGACAGACAGACGCTCAGTGAAATTATCAGTCATGTTGATCTCCAAATATTAGTCTAAAGTGCATACGGGTATAACATAAGTGCAAAAATTGTATGTAAGTGTATAAAAATGCTGTAAGTGGAAACATACATAGCGAGCGTTTTATGATGCGATATTCTGTCGCTCAGTGCAATAAATACGGCCCGTAATTATATAATTATTATTATTGGAAATGCTTACGGGTATAATATGAGTTCAAATTATTGTAAGTGCTGAAATATATTCCAAGTCAAAATATTCATAGCGTGTGTATTGAGATGCGATATCCTGACGCTCAATTGAATGAATAAGGCCCATAATAATGAAAATAGAAGTCAACAAGTGGGAAAGTGTGTAATATATGTGAAGAATTAGTATATAAGTGTTTGAGTATTATGTTGGTAGAAACATTCATTGCGAGGGTATTTTCAAGCGATATTCTGACTCTCACTTGAATAAATAATGCCAGTAAGTATGTACAGTGCAGTATAGGGGTGTAAACGTGTGTAATGTAAGTGTGGAAGTATAACTGGAGTCAATAAATAAAGTAGAAGATGAAACACGAGTGTTTGAGATTATGGTTGCTACGTGAATATGCGCTAGCATATCGCTAAATGCCCTCGTAATGAATGTAAATAATTGAAAACAATTACAGTGGTGGAGGAAAGGTTCTATGTAAAGGGAAAAATAATAGGAAGGTGATAAAACAATTGGGTATGTTGAAATACGAGTCATAGCGAGTGAGCTTAGTAGGCTGATGTGCGCTAAACTTATGCTGCATGGCATCATAATGAATGAAAACATCTGAAAACACTTATAAACAGTAGAAATTGGTAAAATGTCATTGAAACAGAAGTATACAAGTAGAAAAAATGATATGTTGACTGATACAAGAAACTTAGCATATAGCATGTTACGACTCGGACCTAACTCGCTATGCTCGTGCGATGGTACAATGCTTATTTTTCATATATATGTCTGAAATCCATTATATTGCTACTGTTATTGTTTATTAGTTCAAATTCAATAAGTATAGAGGTGTTGTGTGTTGTTTCTCCCAGTATTCCCTACCATAGAAAACGTGAGCTTCTGACACGTCAATGATAGAGTACGATACCTGGTGCGGGGGACCTCACCTGTTCCGACCACTTAGAGACCATGGTAAGCCCTTTCTTGGTGATTTTCCTTCGTTTCTCAACCAAAGCGGAAGTTTTAGCCAAAAAAAAAAAAAAAAATTCCAAAAAGGCTCGGGACTGGGGGATGTCGGAGGTGCGGAAAACCTCGGGACGTGACGGGTTAATGTTACTTTCCGTTTCAAGTAGTGCAAAATAAGACTTCCTCGCCCTCTTTCCTATAAAATTCTATGACAGCTTCTCTGTGCTGCATGGTGGTCCCTCTCACTATTTCCTGCCGGTTCGACCGGAGGGGTTGGTGGATGAGGGAGCCTTCCTGCTTTTCTGTTGTTGTCGTTAGCTGCTAGAATAGTTTTCTTTTTTTAATAACCTTTACCAAACAGCCACGAAAGGACCAACTGGTCTATTGCAGTTTGCATTCCTTTGTACTCTTTTATACTATTTAGTACTCATTCTTCTTCTTCTTCTTCTTCATCCCCCCCTTGCTAAAAAAAAAAAAAAGAAAAAAAGAAAGGCAAAACTGATCGCTTTGTTTTGTACAGAGAGGCATAATTCTTCATTGGGTCGGATGCACTGTTGATAATGCTTTGATACGATTTTAGCAAGACTTGGTAGAAGGACATAGGGTGAGAAAGAGTTGAAGTATCTCAGTTTGATAACAATCTGTCAAAATTTAAGGTCACAGGAAAGTGTCAAACTTTAAGCCCCTTGACTCAGAAGTTGGTATTCACTTTTGATTAAACATCTTGGAACGATTTTGGTTGACTAAATTGTTTAATTTTTCTTCCGAACTTTTTTCTTTCAATTGCTTCCTGCCATCTCTACATCTTCATTCATTTATTATATGACTAGTGCTTGCCCACAAATTTTGCGGGATTAACTTATAGCTTTTCCATCACAAAATGTTTGTAGATACCATTATATTCGTTTCCGTGCCGAAACTGAGCCGAAACTGACCAATTCCAACCAAAAAGTTGGAAAAATTATTTTTGCATATTTTCACGTGTTGCGATTTTCGACAATTTCCCGCTGTCGCGCTCCTCGGGATGGCCATTTTTTTACACTCTCTAGAGATACCCCGATCTAATGCAATAAGACTTAGGTTGATGTCTGTTACTGTTCTCATGAAAGGAACCAACAAACGCACACAGACACACACATACGAGTACACAGCTTGAATTTATTATTGCCCGCCTTTATTAGGCGGAGCGATAATGTTTTCTCCTGCCTGTGTGTGTGTGTGTGTGTGTGTGTGTGTGTGTGTGTGTGTGTGTGTTCCCATTATATCTCATGAACGGTTAAGCTCGAAAATAGGCACTCGGGGTCAAGGTCACCAAAATGGCTGCCAAAGGTCAACTAGTTTTAATAACATGCCTTTAGCACCATTATATCTCATGAACGGCTTGAGGAGGCGGTGGCTCAGTCGGTAGAGAGGTTGCCTGCAGTCCTACCGGACCCAGGTTCAAATCCCCGCTGGGGCAGGGAACAGTTTAAGGGTTTGACTTTCATAAAAATAGACTTTACTTATCTACCAGAAGACCCGTCGACATGTTGTAAAAACACCCCCGCTAATACCAATACACCAGTCCTTTATGAGAGAGCCCTAGCATGTATTCAATATGGACGGTGGGTGTTAGCACCGAAATGGTGACATGTGGAGGTGTATGGTATGTAGGAGGACTACTGGGCCTTGGGAGCAGGCAGTGAAGCCAATGCCCAGAGTTGGACAAATTAAAAAAGAAAATAAAAATTAACCTTCAGGGTATCAAGAAATAGCCAAAATCTTGGACTTGGCCAACGGCATATTCTGGCGGGCGATTAGCATTCGGTTTCCGAATGCTCTTCTTTCATTAAACAAGTAGTTATGACTCTATCAAACCCTTTAAAAGTCTTCCTTTGTACTTCCTACCCTCTCCCTCTCATCTTCCCTCCATCCCTTCTTCTCTCCCTTTCTCTCCATCCCCTTCCCTCTTTCACTCCCTCCCTCCCTCCCCCTCTTTCCTTCCCCCCCTTTTCCTCCCTCTCTCCCTTCTTCCTGCTTATCCTCCCTCTCCTCCCAATACCTCGCTCTTCCTCTCTCTCTCCCTCTGTGTCTCGCTCTTCGTCCTGTCCTCCCTCCCAACCTGTTTTCCTTCCTCTTTTCCTCCCTCATTCCCTCCCTCCCTTTCCCGCGTTCCCTTTCTATCTCCCCCTCGCTTCATCCTTCCCCGATCCTCCTTCCCTACTCCTCCCTCCCTCCCTCCCTCCCTGCAACCCTCCCTCTCTCCCTCCTACTTTCCATCATCACCTTCCGTTCTTCTCTCATTCTCCCTCCGCCCATTCCCCCTCTCCCCCTTTCCCTCCGCCCATCCCTCACTCCCATCCGTCCTCTCTTTCCCTCCATTCGTGTGTGAGATGTGAGCCCGTAGATTTACCATCAGGATTTCGGGTTGAACTTAAAGACTCCGTATCATTATCGCCCTCTTTTACCAAGGCGGAGCGATAATTATCGCCCTCTTTTACCAAGGCGGAGCGATAATGTTTTTGCCCGCGTGTGTGTGTGTGTGTGTGTGTGTGTGTGTGCATTTGTTCGCATTATGTATCAAGAACAGCTTGAACTATCAACATGAAACCTTCAGGTTATCAAGATACGACCAAAATCTTGGACAAGTTCGACAATGGACAGTCGGGGTCAAGATCTAGGTCACCAAAATGGCTGTCAAGGGTCAACTAGTTTTTAAAGCCCACTTTTAGCACCATTATAGTTCATGAGTGGCTTGAGATATCAACATGAAACCTTCAGGGTATCAAGATATGACGAAAATCTTGGACGACTTCAAAAATGGGCAATCGGGGTCAAGAACAAGATCATTAAAATGGCTGCCAACGGTAGATTTGTCTTTATCGTCTGCCTTTAGCACTATTATATTTCATGAGCAGCTTGAGCTGTCAACATGAAACCCTCAGGGCATCAAGATACGACCAAAATCTTTCGTCCCCTCCCCCGTGGGGCGCGGCTCCCCGGCCCTCTCTGGGGTGTCTCAACCCTCCGTCCCCCTTCCCGGGGAGGGCCCCGCCCACGGCCCCCTCCCCCCGGGGGTTCCCCCCCCTGGGCCCCCCTGCCCTCTGACCCCCGCGAGGGTGGCGCCACCCCCGGAGGTGTTAAGGGACTGCTCCCCCATCCGGGGGGGTGAGAGGGAACCGCCCCTCGGGAGGAAAAGCGTCGCCCTCCGTCCCCCCCTGGAGTTCGGGGGGAACCCCACTCGGGAGCAGGGGCGCTGTCCCCCCGTCCCCCTTGGGGGCCCAAGCAACCCCCGAGGGCCCCCGGGACCTCTCCCAGGGGACCCACAACCCCCGGGCCCCCCCCCGAGGGCTCCATCCAATGGCCCCAACCCCCGGGGAGGCCTCTGCCCCCAGCCCCTCTGGGAGGAATGCCGCCCCAGAGAGGTTAGGGAATGGGCACCCCCCGGGGGAGGTCGCTGGGGCTTCTCCCTGCCGTGAGTTGTCGGGGGCGGCGCCGTCCTCGCCCCCCTCGGAGGGTCTCTCGCCTTCCGATCCCCCCCGAGGGGTGTGCCGTCCCCCGGGCTCCCTCGGGGGGCTCCACCCCAAGGGGATCAAGCTGCTACGCCACCCCCCGAGGTGGTCGAGGGGCACCGTCCCCCGGCCCCCTCCCGGGGTGGGCCCGACCCCGTCCCCCCCGGGAGGCGCCCCCCTTGGCCTCCCCGGGGAAGTGACGCCATGTCCCTGTCCCCCAGGGGGGGCGGCCAACAGCATATTCTGGAGGGCGATTAGTATTCGGCTCATGAATTCTTCTCTTTCAATATTTAGATTTTTATGCTTGTTGCATAATGAAAATGGAAAGCGGCCAAGGAAATATATGACGAAATAAACATTTGCTTTTATTTTGATATAAGCTGAATAAAAACTGGTTAATTTGATTTTTAAATATAACCTTGAACTTTCTCAGATTGAAACAAAATAACTACGTGACTAAACTTCAACCGCTCTACTAAGTTTTTTTCTAAGTTGGAGGAAAATTGTTTAAGTTTATCACTTCACACACGGGAGCACAGAAGTCGAATTTTAATTTGCCCTGTGACCTTGACCTTTGACAGATTGTTCTCTTTTTATGATTTCCTTTGCTACTGCCGTCCCGTGTGCCCTTCAACAAAGTTTGATCGAAATCTGATCTATATAGCTTATTCAACCTGAACTTGCCAGGTGATCTAGACGCCTGCTTTCTTGTCATAAAGAATGCTTCAAATCATTGGCATATCAACATACATGGGTTATAATTAGATGAAAACTGTCCTAGTTATTTCGGCATCTGACAGATGAAAAGTCACACGCCAAACAAAATGACAACGGGACCACTGTAGAGCACTGAGAGAGAGAGAGAGAGAGAGAGAGGGGGGGGGGTGAACTACTTGGTCACCGTCCTTGCCACGTAACGTATAGAGAGCAGCCACTAGCAGTGACACGGGGTTTCAGGTTGTAGTGTCTGAGCAACGTTAAGCCATTCCACGCGTGGAAGTCATTCTTATTACCGTATATTCTTGCTAATACCATCCAAATTCGTTCAGTTTAGGTATGACTTTTAGAACTGTAGGGGTTAAATATAACCATCACTGAATTTGTGTGGCAGCAGCAAGAATAGAATGAAAATTACGTCCTCTGGCTGAACGGGCAACTCATTACGTCATTCTTATTACTGTATGTTCCTGCTATTACTATACGATTTTATGCACCTTAAGGGAGATCTCTGGCAGTGAAGTTCCAGTAATCTCTCCTAAGATGAATATAAATGTTTGATGGTAGCGATAATGAAATATGAAAGACGGCACCATATTTAAGGAGTTAATTCCTTCAGCTTGAGGACGTCACTTTTATTTTATTCTTGCTGGAATTAAACAACTTATACTCAGGTTTGGAGAGAACCTTGGTAGTGAACGAGTTAATGAAGTCCATATTTTACCCCTCCAGATCCAAGAGTCTTTCAAGAACAGAGTAAAACCGTCAGGAGATTGCAAGTATACTGTACGAAGGACGTCACAGTATTGAATGGGGTAAGGGACGTATTCTCGCTGGCTTAGGTGGCTTAACACCATCACTTCTTTGCAGGTTTACTTTGGATGTTTCACCTTAATCGCCTTTATGCATTTTTTTTTTTTTTTTGTCAACGTAGTTTCCACCAATAACATGCATATGAATGCTTAAGTGCGACAAGCAGAAAGAATTTGGTTGGGAAGAGGTGTTAGGAAGCCTACTAGCTGAGTAAATTATGGTCTCGTGTGTTTCACTCCGATGAGAGACCTGTTTCATGCCACTGGCTGTGAGACAATTTCCCTAAGCTTCGTAGGTACTTCTCGCACTGAAGACTTTAATTATGTCAAATTAGGTGCACCCATGTGAATTCGGCTTATTACCTATGAAAAGGAAAACGGGAGACCTTATGTTGGGATTCAAGATTAAAAAAATAAATAAATAAATAATACAGGGGGAAAAAATGAAGAGGAGGAACAGTGAACTCTCCTCAGAATATCGTGGGTTCAAATGACTGGGGCGACCTCTTACAGCGACGAAATCACTAGATTCCCTCAATACACAGTACTAAAGCAAACATTTGATAGCCTTTGCATTCGCTCTGAAATAAATGCAGCAAACAAACTTTCGATGTTCGATGCTGAAAAAGCTGGTTCTCAAACAGGAGGTACGGTACAGCATCGCATGAAAAATTATTTTTATATTATACGTGCCTGACGAGGAGCCTAAACTTGGCGGTTGTGTGCTCCTTGTATGAATTAGCTGTGACGTCTACCCGGTAGGCAAACCTCCCAATATTTCCCTGCACCTGGTTCTGGGAAGGACCCTTACCTTTACCCGGAGCAGGCGCTATCTTCCACAAGGAGGCGCCTGTCCCATGCACGGCGTATGTCCTGTACTTTACCTGTAGGATATTAATAGTGACGCAATTGCGTACCTGTGATCAGCGGTTCGGAGTCAGGACAGACCGGGATTAAGCAACAGCAACAATAACAACAGCAATGACAACATATTTTTTCTGCACTCAGCACCATCATCTATAGGGAAGAGAAAGAAGCAAGACAGCGTGGCATATTATATATATATATATATATATATATATATATATATATATATATATATATTACTATAGAAAGTAAAATGATCATCAAAGACATACGAATTCTGTAGCTGGCGGGATATAATGAAGTGGCAATAAACTATTAACACTTTAACGATAAGTAAATCAATTAGAGAATGTAAATTGAACATCAAAGACATAAGAACTTTGTACTGGCAAGATATAATGAAGTGGCAATAAAGTACTAAAACTTTAACGATAAGAAAATCAATTGAAAAGAAATCAGTAAATTATGCAGTGAAGTATGGCAGATTCACAAATACACAGAAGAGTAATCTCTGAGAACAAAGAGAGTACAAAAAATACTCCCAGTGGCGTACCGAGGGGGGGGGGGCATACTGCCATGGCCCCGCCTTTTGCAGTGGTAGGTGGGGGCGCTCACCATCCACTCACTCAATGTAGTGCTGCTCTCGGGTGTCTGCCCTGTCCTCTCCTCCCTCCTTCTTTCCTTTCATCTTCATCTATCTTTCCTTCATTCTTTCCTCGTCCTTATGCCTACGGGTGACTTTCCACTCCCTCTTCTGTCTTTCATTCCTCCATTCTTTCCTCCTCCTTCTGCCTATGGGTGACTCTACACTGAGTGACAAGCCAAATGGTTTCCTGTACACCAGAAAACCATTTACTACGCGGGGTGGTAACCATATAACCAAATTTGGCACCTGGTGGTTTAGTGGGTAATTATTGCGCTCCAATCGGATTGAGCCGGTGAAGGTTTATATCCAAGGGATGGTTGGGGTTTATTGCTCACGTAATGCCACTCAGGGATGAGTGAGGTTGGTCACTCTCATCTTAAATGTCAGGACCAACTGCCTAGCCCCGGGCTCCTACGCTCCTTATGTGGCAATGTAGGATTGGATGATGGATAGATATATATATATATATATTGTTACGGTTTGCGCCAACCCGGGGCTATTACAAAAAGACAAGTCAGCCTTAGATGATCGGCCTCCACTGCGTTGCAAAAATAACACGGACCCCGGCACTGACACTCCGCAAACTAGAGAAAAACTGCGCAACGGAAAAGTACTTATTTAAGAACGCAACACTCTGTACTTTGGTAATAAAACGGAACAGCCTACCTATAGATCTAGCCTACTATCGTCACTACCGGAAGTAATACCGCCCGAGACAGCCTACAGGAACACCTCCCACTTACTTCCGGTGGTGACGACTTTCTACTTAACCCGTGTCCAAGGGGGAACGCAGTTAGTAGCTCACGATGGTTCTCACTAGCCTTGAGCAAAGAGATGGGATTAACTGTGTAGGGGTTAGGGGTGTGTGTATGTACGTGTGTTGGGGAACGTTAACAAAGGCAGCGAGAAGACCACGGTGAGCCAAACTGGCCCTCCAAAGACAACACGGTTACAAAAACAAAATAACTACTTCCCTCAGTCAGCAACAAAAGAATAAAAATAAACTTAAATGAAAACGCCAGCTCGGCATAAAAATGACTGGGGAGAGAGAGAGTGTGCACACACACACGATACGGAAGCTAGCTGGGAAGAGACTGCCTCTGATCAAGGCTCGTTCAGTCAAGCGCGAACGCATGAATCAGATTAATTAACAAGGAACTTAAATTCGTGCCCCTCTCTCTCTCTACAATGAATTGGTACTTCCAATGCAAGCAAAACATCATTAAATATACTGGTAGCTCACATAAGACAATCAAAATAATCAAATGCATACTCAGCATGGCATGAAATAAAATTGCCCTCAGTGGCGGGAACGAAAGAAACAAAAGAACTTGTAACACTCGCTAATTTAAACTCCGCGAATGACACGGATACATACTGCATAATCCCCTAGCCCAGCTGTAACGGCTGCACCCGTGGGAACGGAAAGGCGGACAGCGTAACACGCCCTTCCCCAAGGGAAAATTTTGAGCCCTGGATCAAAATTTTCGAATCAAGACCCTGACCCCTCCCTGGATAAACAATCAGCAATTACGTTATCAATCCCCTTAATATGCCTAACTTCTAAATTGTACTCCTGCAAAAGCAAACTCCAGCGGGTCAAACGCTGGTTCTTGAATTTAAACTTGTTCAAAAACTGCAGGGGATGATGGTCTGAATAAATCTTGATCACAGGGCCAAAAGGGGGCAGGTAGACAGCAAAGTGTTGCAGGGCCAGGATAATCGCTAATAACTCCTGCTCTATGACGGAATAGTTCTTCTGGGCTCTATTAAACTTCTTTGAGAAGTATGAAATGGGATGTTCAACCTGGCCCTCATCCGGCTGCATCAACACTGCTCCTACCCCTACTCGGCTAGCATCAACTGCCAGCACAAAAGATCTGTCAAAATCTGGTGCACGCAATATAGGGTGGTGGCACAGCAGAGACTTAACAGTAGTAAAAGCTTGCTCACACTCGGCTGTCCACTGCCACTTCTTATCCTTGCGCAATGTCAGTAAGAGGGGCAAGCACTGTGGAGTAATTCCCAATAAATCGTCTGTAATAGCCGATCATGCCCAAAAATCGCTGGAGGGCACGGCGACACTGGGGTGCTGCAAAGTTGGAAATGGCATCCACCTTAGCCCGAGGTGGAGCCACTTGCCCATGTCCTACAACAAATCCAAGGTACTGGACCTTAGCACGTACGAACTCGCACTTGTCTAAGTTGACTACTAAGCCAACTTCCTCCAACCGCTTAATGAGCATTTCCACATGATCAAGGTGCTCCTCCCACTTGGTGTCATACACAATGACATCATCGATGTAAACGACACAATTAGGTATGCCATCCACCACTTTATCCATAAGCCTCTGGAAAGTGGCTGGAGCATTCTTCAATCCATAAGGCATCACCTGGCACTGATATACTGCACCACTGACAACAAAGCTAGCCACTTGTTTAGCCCGTTCCGTCAGCGGGACCTGCCAGTATCCTTTTACTAAGTCAAGCTTGGTGATATAAGTGGCATTTCCCACCTTGTCCACGGAGTCATCGACCCGAGGCAAGGGATAAGCATCGGTCTTAGACAGTGAGTTAACCTTCCGGAAGTCCACACACAACCTAACCTTCCCATCTGGCTTCGGCTGCAAGGTAACTGGTGAACTCCACTCACTGAAACTCCTCCTGATCAATCCATGGTCCAACATATACTTGATCTCATTATCGAGAGCTGTCTGATAGGGTTGATGCGGTAGGGAGCTAATTTTACAGGCTTACTATCCCCAACATCAATGTCATGAGTAGCCCAAGTTGTCAATCCCGGTGAATCTCCAAAAACTTTCAGATGTTTCCATAATCTGTTGCAGAGCTCTCCTCGCTTTACTGGATCAAGGTGTCGCAATTTCTCCACCAGAGCTGCATAACCATTGCCCTCCCATAGGTCAGCTGGTAACATCTCACCACGACTAAACACTTCCTCCTGCTCCTCCAACTCACTACCAACCACCAAAACTACAGGAGCGCTCTTATCCCTGGTTCCCTCAACGTCCACTCCAAAGTCACCTTCCAGGAACTGTGGCTGTAACCCTGGTCCACCACTCACATCACCGGCACCAACAGCTCCCTCCACAGCACGTTCCCTTGATGCCACGTCCTCCCTTCCCCGTCCTTCACATCCCAGGTGAGAGACATCAGCAGTCATCCCACAATGAGAATCAACTGGGCGGTAGTATGGCTTCAACATATTAATGTGGCACAACTGAGTACTCTTCCGCCTGTCTGGGGTAACAATTAGATAGTCAAGTTCCCCAACTTTCTTCTTCACAATATAAGGGCCACTGAATCTAGCTGCCAGAGGTTTTCCTTGCATGGGCAGCAGTGCCAAAACTTCATCTCCTTGCTTAAACTCACGACTTCTGACCTTCTTATCATAATGAGCCTTCATTTTCGCTTGAGCCCCGATTAGATGGTCACGGGCAAGCTCTAAAGCGCAATGCAGTCTCTCCCGAGTGCGGCAGACATAGTCAAGCATGGATTCCTGGTTGCCAGATTTGTTGTTACTCCAGGCCTCTCGCACCACATCCAAAGGACCACGAACTCTGTGCCCAAACACTAACTCATTGGGTGAAAACCCTAACGACTCAGTTGGTACCTCTCTCACTGCAAACATAACAAAGGGTACCGCTAGGTCCCAATCCTTTCCACTATCATAGCAGAAGGTGCGCAGCATGGTCTTTAAGTTCTGATGATGCCTCTCCAGGGCACCTTGTGACTGCGGATGGTAGGCACTGGACAAAATGTGTTTGATGCCCAACTCTGTCATTGTCTGCTTAAACAAATTAGATGTAAAATTCACTCCACGGTCTGACTGCAACTCCTTGGGCAGGCCAAAATGAGTAAAGAACAGGATAAGTTGCTTGACTACTGACTTCGCCTGCATGCTTCTGATTGGTATAGCCTCTGGGTATCGCGTTGTAACATCCATTATGGTTAACAAATACTTGTTTCCAGCAGAAGTAGGAGGTAAAGGGCCCACGATATCAATGATTACCCGGGTAAACGGAGGTTCAACTGCAGGAGTGGGAGTCAAAGGGGCCACAGGAAGAACTTGATTAGGCTTGCCCACTATCTGACACGTGTGACAGCTCTTGATGTACGCAGCAACTTGTCCCGGCATACTTGGCCACCAAAAATTATATCTTAAGCGCTGCACTGTTTTTCTGTTTCCCAAGTGACCTGCTAAAGGTCCCTCATGTGCTGTATTAACGGCACCCTATACTGCACAGGCACCACTACCTGCACTAACTCACCCACTCCTCCATCCACCGTGGCGCCAGTGGGCGTCCATCGGCAATGTAAAACATTGTCTTTAATCAGGAACTCCTCCTTACCACACTCCAAACTTCTTTCTTCCCCTACTAGAGCAAACAAGGGCTTTAATGTTACATCCTCCTGTTGCTTCACCCTCAATTCTGCTGATCCAACACCCGCCAGCTCTACTGAGGACTGAGATAAGGGGCTGGCCGGGACACTGGATTGCGAAGGGCGATCAATCTCAGCGTCACCTCTAATACACTCGACAGGGGGAGGAATGTCAGACTCCACACTGACATCATCACCTCTACCCTCAACAGAGGCACTCTGTTCCTCAGGCGCGTTTGACGGTGGTCCTGCATCCCCGCAGTCGACCCCAGCGTCCTGAAATTCTTCTAATTCAGTCGGTGGGCTGGGTTCAGTCTCCACACAGACACACTCAGCACCACCTCTAGTGTCCTGAGTGGGAAGTGGGGCGGCGCCCATGCACGCATTCCCACTCTCCTCACCCACTACAGCAACACTCTGCTCACTAGGTTCCTCCATTGGTGGCCCTGCCTCATCACAGTCGACCCCAAGAACCTGTGACTTCAGTTCTTCCTCCCGGGCTGCAACCTGTGCCATAGATCGTGTAATTGCACAGACCGGGAACATGGCTTCCACTTCTGCATCAACTTCAATACCAATTTCTGGGGCGTCAAAACACTTCTCTGCCACAACAACTGGTGGGGGAAGAGATGGAAATACTTTCTCCCCAGCCAGGTCGTTCCCCAGCAGAAAATCAATCCCCTCTACTGGCATTACATCAGCAACAGCTACTTGAGCTGCAGCCTGAACAATGGGGCAATCGAGTTCCACATGAACATAATCATAGTATTCATCTGAGTTCATGCCCCTACACAGCACATACTTCCCTGAGTTTACAGGCCCTCCAGTCACGTTTCTGCACACAGACTGTTGTGCACAGGTATCACGAGCCACAGTAACTGGATAACTGATCCCATGAATTTTCACTGTGCCGTGACACATAAAAGGTTTACACCAGTCCAGGGACGATTTCTGAGGCAGTTCATCCGGAGGTGGCGTAGCATGTTGAGTAACTTTTTCAGCCTGAGCTGGCAGCGAGCACAGCCGGCTACACTCCAGCTTTCCACAGACTTCCCCCTCACCGTTACCACTCTCCCAACTCCTCTCGTTCACCTGACTCGAACCTATAACTAGTGCCACTGGTTTGGCATTTTGGGAGGCCTTCCACTTAGGACAGTTAGGCTTGATGTGCCCACTCTGTTTGCAAAAGTAACAAACTAGCTTCGAACTGGATACAGGGCTCTTTCTCCCTGCATTCTTTTTCTCCTCTGTACTTCCCTTGGACTGATTCACGGGAGATTTATCCCAGGCAGGGCCACTCACAGTCCTCTCCCTGGAATACTGAAAATTAGCATACTTGACCCCCATACTCCGCAAGGCAAACACCCGGTCATCAGCCAACGTCGCTGCTTCCTTCAAAGTTTTAAATCTCTTCTCCCTAATTTTAACACCAATTTCTTTGTCAGCCATGTTAGTAAAATGTTCCATCAAAAACAGTTCACGCACCTCGTTATACGAAGTGGCGCTCTCACTCAGCAACCACTCGTCTAACCTCTCCTCCAGATACCTAGCGTAGGCCATATAGGTGTCAGCAGGCCTTTTCCGAGCACCACGGAACAACAACCGATAAGCCTCTGGTCTAAGTTCATATGCCTTCAGGATGGCTGTTTTAAATTCATCATAATCATCTACATCCTCAGGGCTCAACCTATTATACACTTCCAAGGCTTTTCCCTTCAGCACATTAGATACCAACCCCACCCAGCGCTGCCTTGGCCACTCAAACTCCCTAGCCTTCTTTTCAAATCTAACAAACCATTCTGTCACCTTCAACTCATCAAATGCTGGCACTAATTTTAGACTCCTTGAGAACCAACTCTCCCTATCCTCTGCACGGCCTGAGGTTTGGGTATCTGAAGTTGGTCTATTAGCAGTCAGCTCCAAGCGAGTCTTCTCCAGCTCAAATCGCATTTTTTCACGCTGCAACTCCATCTCCCTCTCTTCTTTTGCACGCTGCATTTCCCTCTCTTCTTTTTCACGCTGCATCTCCCTCTCTTCTTTTGCACGCTGCATTTCCATCTCCAACTTTTTCAACTCCAACTGCAACTGAGCCTCCGGTGACAAGGCTCCAGGGTATATGGGAGTGGAATGAACAACTCCAGGGAAAGCACTAGACATACCTGGGGGAACTGCTCTAAACTGGCTCGGCGGCATCATAGATGGTAATAGTGGGGTAGCGAAACGAGGCATTTCAGCACCATAGTCAAACTCAGGGCTCACACGGGGAGTACCTTTGCTATGTGCCTCTCGTTGTTCCATATCCACAGGTGACTCAGCACGTACGCGATCTGGTGTAGACACGCGTGACTCCATGGCGACAAATCAATGGCAGTACTAAATAATGAAATACTAGTGCTGACTGAGAAACTACAAAACACATCAACTTCACCTCAAAGCACAGGGAACGCCAAGGTAACGATATCCTAGCAAGAAGAAGGCACTGTTAGGATATCCTGATGCGAGGTCGCCACTGTTACGGTTTGCGCCAGCCCGGGGCTATTACAAAAAGACAACAAGTCAGCCTTAGATGATCGGCCTCCACTGCGTTGCAAAAATAACACAGACCCCGGCACTGACACTCCGCAAACTAGAGAAAAACTGCGCAACGGAAAAGTACTTATTTAAGAACGCAACACTCTGTACTTTGGTAATAAAACGGAACAGCCTACCTATAGATCTAGCCTACTATCGTCACTACCGGAAGTAATACCGCCCGAGACAGCCTACAGGAACACCTCCCACTTACTTCCGGTGGTGACGACTTTCTACTTAACCCGTGTCCAAGGGGGAACGCAGTTAGTAGCTCACGATGGTTCTCACTAGCCTTGAGCAAAGAGATGGGATTAACTGTGTAGGGGTTAGGGGTGTGTGTGTGTATGTACGTGTGTTGGGGAACGTTAACAAAGGCAGCGAGAAGACCACGGTGAGCCAAACTGGCCCTCCAAAGACAACACGGTTACAAAAACAAAATAACTACTTCCCTCAGTCAGCAACAAAAGAATAAAAATAAACTTAAATGAAAACGCCAGCTCGGCATAAAAATGACTGGGGAGAGAGAGAGTGTGCACACACGCACGATACGGAAGCTAGCTGGGAAGAGACTGCCTCTGATCAAGGCTCGTTCAGTCAAGCGCGAACGCATGAATCAGATTAATTAACAAGGAACTTAAATTCGTGCCCCTCTCTCTCTCTACAATGAATTGGTACTTCCAATGCAAGCAAAACATCATTAAATATACTGGTAGCTCACATAAGACAATCAAAATAATCAAATGCATACTCAGCATGGCATGAAATAAAATTGCCCTCAGTGGCGGGAACGAAAGAAACAAAAGAACTTGTAACACTCGCTAATTTAAACTCCGCGAATGACACGGATACATACTGCATAATCCCCCTAGCCCAGCTGTAACGGCTGCACCCGTGGGAACGGAAAGGCGGACAGCGTAACAATATATATATATATATATATATATATATATATATATATATATATATATATATATATATATATATATATATAGTTTAACTGTTTGTAACCGAGACACACAATGATTAAATTATCAAAAAAATTTAATGTTATTGTTATTAATTTATTACAGTTGTAAAGTTGTTTGATCGAAATGTGAGCGTTTGAATTTTAGTAGTATAAGGTTATTGCAGAGACTGAATCATAACTCAGTGGCACAGAGTACTTAAAAATGACTTTAGAATATGCTATATATATGTCATATACCCATTCCATATGGCCTCAAAATGATCATAAAATTGGCCAAAATACAAAATTTTCTGGGGGGGGGGGCTTACAGCATCCCCCCTAACTTCCCCAGCTGTACGGGCTCGCTGCGCTCGCCAAAGTCATGGGCTGCACAGTTAAAAAGATAAGAAAAAAAAAGGCCCCCCCTTTTTCAACTTTCTGGGTACGCCACTGAATACTCGTACATAAACTAACAACACACGTACTCACAGCCTACATACAGAACAGGAAAGAGGCAGCAACGGAAATACTGAATTCGTCTTCAGCGAGAGTATCAGGCAGACAGTACTCATTACAGGGAAGGACAATGACAGAATAATGACGAAAAATATTAATGGGTAAGGTCTTTTATGAAATATAAAATAAAAACGCACTGCCAAAGTATAAACAACAAAAATCCTCGTTGAACAATCAATTATTAACTTTTGTGTCAGGGGAAAAAAAAATCATCCCTCCTACATTCCCACCTCTTCCGTTTCCCTTTTGACACGACAAAAATATACGAAAAGAAGAAGAACTGAAGAAATAAGGAGGAGGGTAACAATGAATTTTTGCCATAAAAAAAAGCACAGTAAAAAAAAAAAAAATGGCCACACCGAATAAGATACGAGTCTACTCAGTATCAGCAAATCTTTGCCACAACTAGCTACTGCTCTCGGGTCCCGACCAGCACTGCCATACAGTCTCTCCGGGGAATAGTAATAAAAGAAAAAATAAGAACGAAGTGCAGCCCAATAAACCAGAAAGTGCAATGCTACGAAGAAGGTTTCTGTTTGGAGGAAGCAGGTCATAGTGATTATTAAATCTCATTTAGTAACGTGAATATGCGGATGATGATAAGCATGTTATGCGATTAAACTGGGAAAATTCATCAGTATGGTCAGTGTCATTCCTGCCACAAAACAGCGTTAAAATATTTATAGCTAAATTCCGTGCTGCTTAAAGTATTATGTTTTGTATTAACCTAAATTCATCGAAGGCTATGATTTATATATAAATTGTATATTGCCTATAGGAATGAAATGTTTGGACATTATGTGAATATTTTGTTTCACCAGTGGTATATGATGTGACACCTTTTTAGAATGTACGGTAATATAGTTTTGTAGTGATGTTCTATAAATTATAAAATAAATAGTCGTGCGATGTAGTGGTCCATTCCTTTATGTAAATCATTGCTCACGTCAACACATGAGTCTTCCAGTAGTGGTAAGCATAACCACTCATTACACAGGAAATTAAAAGGCAACTCTGCAAGGTACCATTGTGCGATGAAGGCGAAAACCTGAGACGAGAACTGAGATGTTTTGATAATAATAATAGAGTGAAATGTAATAGCATATTTAACAATAATGAAGGAGAGGAATAATGTCAGACAGCAAACATGCCTATAATATCCTGTAAGCAGAAAAAGTTGAGACAGAACCCCGACAACAGAACTCATCATCATCATCATCATGCCAACAGTTATTCCCACCTAAGTTGTTGTTGTCGTTGTTGCTTAACCCAGGCCCACATAATCAAAGAAATCCGTGAACCGCAGATAAACAACAGCCCCTATGGGGATGTCTTATGCTTTCCCAACATCGTTGATGTTGTGTCTGCGTCTTAGTACAGCACAAACTATGCAGTGCTCTAGTATGAGTGTCGTGTCATGTGGACCTATTCTGGAAGCGGGACACGTGCCGTCTGTGATTCCATCCAACTTAGGTCTAAGTTGATAACTAGATAGGGCTGGGTGTTGTCCTGATATATGCATAGCTAGGTGATCTTGATTAGTTCTGTTCGTTTAAGGATACCTTTGAAGGGTGGACGTTAGGAGGGGGGAGTTTGCAATAAAGCATTCTAATCGAGGAGAATTCCTCTGCATTTGAAGGGAATATGTAGGTGTTTCATCATAGCTGGTGAAGGAGTGTCACCCGGTGGGATGTTGTTGTTGCTAAAATTTGTGCGGTGATGTTTTCTGTGCCTGATTGTATTGCGTGGCTTTGTCATATAAAGAAAGGGGTATATGTGTTATCACGGCCTGCGGGATCCAACTGCGTGCCTCTCATATTGAGAGATCCCTTAACAAGGTTGACTTTACCGTAGATTCATTGTATGTGAGCCATGGGAGTAATTTTGGTGTAGTCAGTGATGGTACGCACTAGGCTCTTCTGTATGTTCTGCAAAATGTTGTATTTTGTTTTATCTAGAATGATAGCCCATGGCGGGGAAGCACAGAACATCACTGACCTGATATACTGTTTCTAGAGTAGGGGGACTGCTTCTATTTTAAAATTGCTGAGAGTCAATACCTGTAACTGCCTTCAGTGCGCTTAATCAGGGGATGCATCTCCTCTTTATGCCTTGTGTGTGAAACATAAGTTATGCGAACGGTAAACTCAAATTCCATCACCACAGTTCTTCTTTACTATGACTAAATGTAATACAGTCTGCCCTGGTTGACAAACTGGTATGAACTGCTAGAAAGCCGGGCGCACTCCCAGCCCAAGCTTTCAAAAGATGCTACATAATCAAAATCCAAGAAGTGGTGAGACCTAAGTCAGCAAAATCAGTCAGATAGCCCTTCTCATAACTAAACATAGTGACACATAGCTATACATTACCCACATTAACATTTCTATAAGAATAAATAAAGTTGACGAATTATACAACGTCCTGTTAATAAGAAATTATTAGTAACAATTTCCTTGGGGTAACTAAAAGTTGTGTCTCCTGACACAATAGGAAAATACATAAATAAGGAGTCTAGTTACCTCGGGAATGAAGAAAAAATTGAGTAAAATACTAAGAATATAACAGAGAAAAAATGTACCTAGGTTACTAATTATTGATGAATACGATGGATATTGTAAAATAAGGAAAGTATGTGTTGCAATGTAAATAGTTGGCTTATGTAAGATAAGAGAAAATAATAATTATAATACAAACACATGACCATGGTAAAAATACAATAAAATAAGAGTTATAGATGGTATGAGAAAGGTACAAATAATTACTAACAATTTATCACTGCTGATAGAAATCATAGGGGAATTAAGATATATAAATACATGTATCTATATCTATCAATACATCTCTCTCTCTCTCTCTCTCTCTCTCTCTCTCTCTCTCTTTGTATATATATATATATATATATATATGTATATATATATGAGAAAATAATAATGATAATAGGAAACAGGCAGGTATGATATACATAGTATAACATTGTCCATAATGAAGCGAGAGTAGCAGTAATATGCATTTTTGACTATGTACAGTGTCCTCAAAAGCAATGTCCTCAAAAGCACCACATGACCTCATAAGTGAAGTTCGTCCTGTGGGAAGTTCATATTGATACATAATAAAGTAATGCACAAGAGAATTACACACAGTTGGTTACCTGATGACCTTCAGGAATGGTAATAGTAATATATCATAATCACAAAAGAATGTTCAGTGCATCAGTTAGGTGTCTTCACGATTTCACACAAAGTAGTTTGTATATTTCGTTTCCTTTTATCAAATGCACTGTAGCATGTAGATAAAATGAGTTGTAGCCATTTGAGACACATGTTCTTTCAGTATTATCATTATAGCATATATCTCTGTATCAGATAATTTTTCTTATGACCATAATATTAAATAATTTGTTTTATATTATCAGATCAATATACTGTTTTCACCTGACAATTTTTATGCTGTTCAGTATTAGGTTACAATTTCTTTACACTTCAAATACTGACATCAAATTTCACTAGGTACAACCAGATTCAATGTCCTTTGGTAGTTGTACTAATCCCATCGCTGCCACCACTATGAAACTGTTATGTGAAGGGTCAACTCACAGTCCGTCACCAGAGTTCCTCTTTACTGTGACTAGATGTAATACAATCAGCCCTGGATGACGACATGATATGAACTGCGAGAGAGACGGTTTCCTTCCAGCCCTAGGTTTCAAAAGATGCTACACAATCAAAATTCAAGCAGTGGCGAGACCTAAGTCAGCGAAATCAGACACGTAACCCTTCTCACAGCTACACTTAGTTACAGATAGCTTCATATTACCCACATTAACATTTACATAAGAATATGTAAGGTTGACAAATTACACTATGTCCCGTTAATAAGAAATTATTAGTAATGTGTATTCCTTGCACGTGTGTTCATTGTTCTATGCAACTCCAAGGATTTCAGCAGAGGAAGTCATGTGGCACAGGTAGACCATTGTGAATCTGTGCTCGTGATTCGTCAGCCTGGTGTCCTCAACCCGTGTATATACTAAGGTAATTTTGTTGCAGTGAGCAGACTAGAGAGTGGTTTATAGTTGATATGGTAATATCACCTGCAATTTTGGCAATATTAGTGAGCTGCTCCGATGTGGAAAAATCATGAATAGACTCAAGAGTGTAGGTGAGAGAACTGAGTCTTGGGGAAACCCGATGGTGTAGCTTTATGTTTGTAATGACTTAATCTGAAATATAACGTGTGCTTGTCTATCCGAGGCCAGTGTTTGGTGTTGTTCTACATGCTAGTGTTGTAGATTCAAATGATTAGCTGGCGTCGTGGGATGGCATGAAAGGTTTTGCTAAAAGTAATTTTTTAAAAGAAGTGTACAATGTGCGGATTTCGCGGAGTTAAAGCCATCAGATGTATGCTGCGTGAGAATCGTTAGTATAGTGATGGTGGAGTGTTCTGCTCTCCAGTCGTGTTGTGAGGGAGCAATGGGGATATGAGATGTGACATTGTTAAGAATCTAACATTCATTTCTCTTGGAAGTTGTGCTGAGTAGTATTATGAGTCTTTATGAAGAAGTGCGTGTTAGAAACTAACATTTAGTTATCTTGGATGCTTTGATGAGTAGTGTTATGGGTCTAATGGAGAAGAGTGTGTTAGGTGTTTACTTGTTTTGAGTGTAATGATAATGTTCTGTGTTGCCAAACGTTGGGAAAGCTTCAGGATAAATAAAAAGTCACTGTGTACTTTTATATTGCTGAATAGAGCATGATTTATAATACTATTAGCCTTAATAATTAAATAAAGGCATTTGAAAAATAGTTGATTAATTTGTTGCCATTGTGTGAAAAATGCTACAATTATGTTTTGGTCGAAAAAACAATCTGGAATTTGTTTTCTTTTTATTTCTCTTTATACCTCGTACTATTCATGTGCACATGGCGTTTTTGATCACCCTGTATAATATAAGTATGAGTAGTTGCTAATGTCTGTGTGCATCTGCATGCCGAGTAGTCCTAAATGTTTCAGGCGCAGACCACGAATGCCATCTGGCTCTGTGCATGGAGAGCTATTTATTTTCTTTATAATATTGTGTGTCTATTCTTGGGTGAGAGGGGGTTATATTGTGGTCAAGTGGAAAGGACTGTTACGCAGACAGGAATGTTTTTCTGACTCTTTACATCTTCGGGTACGGTGACATATGCCAGAACTGTGGTTCACTAGCATGTTTACATGTTCTTTGTATGAGAAGATATGTTGAGAGTTGGAGGTGATCGCAGAGTGGGTCCGCAAGGCACTGTACTCGTTTGTGATTTAGTGATACTGTGATGTGTTTTGAGATATCCAAGAAGGATGGAATGACTGAGTGTTGACATAAAGGCATTCCAGGTTGGGTTCTCTTTCTTATTTTTTCACTTTCATTGTTTATGGAGCCTTGTGATGATGTCTTCTTAATGAGTACACCAGTGTTAGTGATGGGTAAGTTGTTTAATGTGATTGAGTGTTGTTCCATATATTCGATGAATTTTCTACGAACTGCTCTCTTGTAGTTTGTGTACGTGATGTGTAATCGTCTTCGTTTTGAGCGCATTATTATCGTGATAGTGAGTGCGAGGTGATCTGATGAAAAGTATGGGCGAACAAAATACGGTGTTTGGGGAAGAGTTATGTGCTTCACTGGAGATGCAAGTATATGTGATGTGTCGCAGAGAATTTACATTATGTTGACCTTCGATGGAATGTCGAATCCTCGTCGGTTGTCTTAACTGATTTCTTGTTAGTATATTTAGTGCTGACTTTCCTGCCAAAGATAAAATTTGGTGTCTAACTATGACTGGACTGGCAAGCCATGAGACGTGTTGGGAGAATGTAAATGTAATAAAATTTTGACTTCATGTTTGTGAACCAGTCTGCCATTGCATTACTGTATTTCTGGTGTGTTGCCATTCTGGAAGAGTAACTGTTTCGTTCGCGTTGCGTCTGTAGATGTGAATGTACTAGGTTGTAAGGCTTCCTCCAGAACCATTTGTTCTATCTGTGTGGCTGTGTGAGCAATAGTTCTGAATGTTCTGGGCTTATTCTGTGCACTTCCTTTTCTTATAAGGGTGCAATGTCTGTTTGTTGGTTCTTTAGCACTGTGTCTTAGGATACAGCCAACAACAGCACAAGGCACAAATACTGTATCGTCAATATTTGACTGGGGTTCATTCCAAGGTTACTCCTTCATTTAACCCATACACTGCTAGACCTCTTGTTAGCTCATTCTTGTAAACTCTAGACAATATTGCTGGTGCAGGTGGCGTTTGTTAAGGCTGTATATAAATCCAGCAATTCTAAATCTTTTACGTTGACTAAAACCTTTGAATGTAGCAAGAATAATATAAGGACTCCGTCTCCAGAGTGCTATAATTAACTGTGTCGCGTCTTCCCTGACCGTGGGTAATAGTCAAGGTAGCTGCTTACGTTCATACAGGGATTCTCAGGACAATTATGCACTTGTTTCTGATCCATTTTATCTAAACAAATTCACTGGAATGAAATGCAAGCGTTAACAAACCCCTCTGCTGGCCGTGGAATTAATTGTATAAGTAAATGAAGTGTGTTCATTCCATTAGCAAGTATAAATGATTCGTTTTCGCGCTATGACTAGTGAATGTAAAAAGATTATTTCTGGATCTACATTTTTAGTGTTTAAGTAATTCTAACAGTCACACAGAGAATACGAAAAATCAAAACGTTTGTTGAAACTTAACATTAGTGTTTATATTTGGCATTCGGTAAACCCTGCTTTCCTACAATTATTTGTATTAAATGTGCAAAAGCTAATACTGTAGTGTCGAGTTTCATAATTAAGCTAATGCAAAAGCAAAGTTTTCCATCAAGCAGCAGAAAGCACTTGGGAGAATATAATTGAAACGGAGAGTGGCTGGTGTCACTGATATATGTATGGCCCAAACAACGGTAGGGGACGATGAATCGTTGCCCTGTGGAATTATAGTTTGATATACCGTAAAGACCTCAGTACAGATGCTGACCCAGAAGGCTGAGTGGCAGACCAGGCACTGACTTCTCTCTACCTCAGTGCTCACGGGACGCAGTCCACTGCCCCGTCCTATGTAGGTTACTAAATGGATCCCCCCCCCCCCCACACACACACACTGGCGGGGGCTGATGCACTTTGTCCATGTCACTGCACATCGACGTCCTCACCACGATGACAGTCTTCATTTTACTCATAATATATGCTGTGTCCATCCATGAATCAAACTTCCATACTCTTCCCTAACTTAGGAAAATATCAGGTCACTGCACGGGACGGCCATGCAGTTGCTTGCCTACGTTTGATGGATCTGTTCAGCCAGACATTCGTGAGTTGCTCAACAACAACATTAACATTAGCAACTCAGAGTGTCACCAGATTGTTTTGGACAATGATTATATAATCTCGAGAAGGGACTGATATAGGTTTATTATCTAAACCGTCTCGTTTAAAATGTTTGTCTTATGTAAATCTATAAGTGGAAAACCAGAATAAAAAAGAGATGGCGTACTCTGGCTTAGGTTTTGCATGTGACATTTATGAAAATGTTTCCATTAAAACTATAATATTCTTAATCAATGTTACGGACCTAAAACAGGGAGAGGGAAAGAAGTAAAGTACATGAATATGAAGGAAAATGACATGTCCTGGGATGTGTTCTATCATTTTCTGGACACTACTCCCTTCAGCACTTTTATTTTTTCTCTGACATCGCTTGATACTTGCTAGTCCCACCTGTAATTTGTTCTCTTTTTCAATTTCAGTGTCTTTCTATTAACGTTTTGATGTTTCGTCTCGTACTACTCTCATTCTCACACACTCTCTCTCTCTCTCTCTCTCTCTCTCTCTCTCTCTCTCTCGAAATAGCCTAGTGCGAATACGATTTTCACATTCACCAGATCCCTGATTTCCCCAAGCTATCGTTTACTACCCATTTTCCCTCTTCCTTCACCAATCATCATCTTACTGCACGGAAGGTTAAGATGTGAAGTAACGGGTAGGAAGAAATGATACAAAGGGACTGATTGTGAAGCAGGGGAACGAAATGGAATGGGAGACAGGAGGAGGGTGACGCTGGAATACGAAATATCTTGACTCACCGGCTGGTGTTGACGTAGTGAGAAACAGACAAAAAGTCGCTTCCACACCTGATTCGTTTGAATTTGAAACATAAGGATCCCAAACATGGTAATCAAACTGGAGAGCTAAGGCGCTTCAAATAATTCTATGGTTACCGGGCTATAAGTGCTCTTATCAGTGGTTCGTAGGCATGCCAACAGCACCGCCATTGGTGACCGTTACAACAACAACAAAGGGTGGAAGATTTTGTTGGTTGGAGTCTAAATAAGAACAAAGATTGTGGAAATGACCCTAAGTTTTAAGTCTCGCCTACAGTCGTTGACAGTCGTGTAGACACACTCTAAGCTTATGTCACACAGCTCTGGGAAAAGAAGAGAGAAAGGAGGGAGGGACTATCAGCACTGGGGGAAGGAAAGTTGGATGGATGGTCAATGCTAAAGAAGGGAGGAAGAAGGGGATAGTTAACACTAAAATCGGAAGGAAGGAAGGAATGATCAGAACTTCATGCAGAAACACACAGTTGCTCAGGAATAAGACATTACATTGCTTCTGAGGAATTATTGCTCCAGCGCTCGCGATGGGAAGGTAAATTTTATTTTGTGCTGTCTCTCTCTCTCCCCCCACCTCTCTCTCTGTTTATTGTTGTGTGTGTGTGTGTGTGTGTGTGTGTGTGTGTGTGTGTGTGTGTGTGTGTGTGTGTGTGTCAATCTGCCAATGTGTGAACGAAATATTTTAAACGTTTTTTTATCCAGTTTCAACCAAACTTGGTGAACAGGCCGACGGTCGGTCACGAGCTTGGCTTTTTGTTGTTGAGAACAATAGGTCAATGGTCAAGAATCATATGACGTGTTCAGCTTAAACCGTTTTTATCCTATTTAGCCAAACTTGGTGAAAGAGGTTAGTGCTAGGCAAGCCAGGAGGAATTCCATCGTGAGAACAGTATATATGTCACAGGTCAAGGTTACAGGGTAGGGCTGAAGTTCTACCCTGTGTGTCAGTGTTTGGATAAAGTAGCTAAAACAGCTTTGATCTGCTTTAAAGCAAGCTTGGTGGAATGGTAAGGGTGTGTCAGTGAGGTGATCAATTGTTTCTGAGAATAAATGACTAAAAGTCAAAGATACATGGCAGTGTCAACGAAACCATTTTCTTATCATTTAACAAAACTTTGCTTAATGGTTCCAGCTAAGTCAAGGATTAAGAGATTCGATTTTGAGAACAATTATTCAAAGGTCAAGGTCACTTGGCAAGATCAGCTTAAACAGTTAGCATTCGATTCAACCCAAACCGTACAAGAGATGAGGGAAAGAGAAGAAAGGCTGTATTATAAGAAGTGCACTCAGTTAAGGGTCAAGATCACAAGACATGCACAAATTTCAAATCTTACAAATCAATGAGGGCCTTGGTTGGAATACAAAGACAATTTGGTGCACGTTCAAACACAACAGAAATCGACCAATCACCGCCCGAGTTAATCGCAGTGTTACCAAATCCACCTGTCCTCGGCTGGCAAAATCAGTGCGTCAGACTCCGTGAAACAGAGTATAGCGTGTGTTCGTGTATCAACAAAATATCTAAAAGAGTTTGGCCTGATTTTATCCAATGTTGCTGGGGGGGTTGGGGGTTAGTCAAAGAGTTGACCTACTGTTACTGAGAATAATAGGCCAAGGGTTGCAATCAGACAGCAAGGTCAACTTAAGTATTATTTTTCCGTATTGAGGTCAACATTGTCGACTCATTTTCGATGAAGTACAAATGAAAGGATTCCATTTTTAAGAACAATGCATCAAAGGTGAAGGCAACAAAGCAAGGTTATTTCAGAGAGTTTTGATCCAGTCTCACCACACTTGCTGGGAATGTTAAGTATCAAGCAAAGACGAAGCAATTCGATGTAGAAAACAATACTCCGAAGGTCAAGATCACAGTAGAATGTTAAACTTTGACTTTTATTCCAGTTGCTGGGTGCGGGTGTTGTATACTGTCAGCGCGCTCCTTGTTGGAAAATTTCGTACACTGTTTAATTCGGATTATCCAGAAACCCTCTCTCTCTCTCTCTCTCTCTCTCTCTCTCTCTCTCTCTAATACATACAGTACATACATGCATATAATAGATATAAATATTTAGTTGTTATTATTATTATTATTATTATTATTATTATTATTATTATTACTACTACTATTACTGTTTTTTTTCCTTCCTTCATACTTTTCTCTTCCTTCTGCCTGTGAGTGACTCACACTGAGTGACAAGCCAAATGGCTTGCTGTACACCATGAAACCATTTACTATGCTGGGTGGTAACCATATAACCAAATTTTGGCGCCTGGTGGTTTAGTGGGTAATTACTGCGCTCCAGTCGGATTGAGCCGGTGAAGGTTTATATGCAGGGGGTGGTTGGGGTTGATTGCTCATGTAATGCCAATCAGGGATGAGTGAGGCAGGTCACTCTCATCTTAAATGTCGGGACCAACTACCTAGCCCCGGGCTCCTACGCTCCTCATGGGGCAATGTAGGATTGGATGATGGATGGATGGATATATATCGGGGTGATCAATAACGAGTACATAGACTTAGGTTTAAGAAGTACACTACGGGAACAGGTATATTAACATCGCTCAAGTTAAAACAATAATAATAAACATGCACGTTTATACTAATAGTTTTAAATTACATATTGTCACCAGCTTATTTTTCATTGTTACAATGAATAGATGTGACAGCTTAGTAAAATTAATGTGCGAATACTATCGACAATTCACACACACACACACACACACACACACACACACACACACACACATCGTAAAATTGAATAACGTTTTGCCCTGCATTTTTTTAGACCAGTCTTCTCTAGGTGAAAGCAGGTATTAGGTGTTACTCGTAGTGTGTGTGTGTGTGTGTGTGTGTGTGTGTGTGTGTGAGTGTGTGTGTGTGTTCTTACCTAATAGTTCTTACCTAATTGTATCTTTACAGGAATGAGTCAAGCTCGTACTGTCCCGTGTCTTAAACCATATTTATCGTACATATCCTTAAATTTGTGAATTGTTTTGGCACACACTGTTTCATTCGGTAGTGCATTCCATTGATCAATTGCTCTGTTTGGGAAACTGAATTTCCTTACGTCTTTATCACGTCTCTTCTTATGCAGCTTTTTGCAGTGTCCTCTTGCTGATGCTTCTCCATATGTTAAGTAATTATTTATGTCTATTTTCTCCTTCCCTGATATTGCAGTTATATAGCATTATCATGTCACCTCTTTTCCTTCTCTCCTGTAGTGTTGGTAGATTCAGTTTATTTAGTCTTTCTTCGTAGCTTAGGTCCCTTAAGCTTGGTATCCATCTTGTAGCGGCCCTTTGAACTTTTTCAATCTTGTCTATTTGCTTTTTGAGATGAGGACTCCAGACTACTGATGCATATTCCAGGGTTGGTCTAATAAATGATGTTATTATCCTTATTAGCATGTCTTCATTTAGGTATGTGAATGCTATTCTCATATTTGCAAGCAGCGTATACATGTTCCGTACCTTCTCGCTGATGTGGTCAGCCGGAGATAGTCTGTTATTGATAATCACACCTAGGTCTTTCTCTCTTTCTGATGTGTGTGTGTGTGTGTGTGTGTGTGTGTGTGTGTGTGTGTGTGTGTGTGTGTGTGTGTGTGTGTGTGTGTGTGTGTGTGTGAGTGAACAAAACAACTGAAAGTTTCTTTCAGTTGTAACCAGTCTTGGTGAATGGTTTGACGGTCAGCCAAGAAGTTTACATACTATCTTTAGAACAATTGTTCAAACGTCAAGGGCGCTGGGCTAGGAAAAACCTCGACCTAGCACGGTCAACTTAAACAGTTTTTATTCGATACAGTTGAAACTTGGCGGAAGGGTCTTGGTTAAGGCATGGATGGACTCGATCAATTTTGAGAATGATCATCATTGAGGTCATGATCACAGGGAATTATCAAATCTGACTCATATATCTATGTGTGAATAAAATAACTAAAACACATCTGAACTGATTTGGACTAAACATATCTTAAGGGATGATGGTCTGCCAAAGGGATGACCAATAGCTAGTTTAGAGAACAATGAGTCAAGGGTCAAGGTGATACGACGTCAACTTGAGCATTTTTTTTCCGATTAAGGCCAAGCTTCATTGAAGGATTCAGGGAAATTGGAGTAAAAAGTTATTCGTTTTTAAAGACAGTCAATCAGATGTCAGGATCAAAGTGAAAGGTCAAACTTTAAGGTTGCATGGAAGTCAACTTAAATTGTTTCGATTCCATTTAGACCAAACTTTGTGAGAGACTTCAGGGTAAAGCAAGTTTATATGAATTCGACTTGAATAGCAATAGTTAGGAGGTCAACGTCAGAGGACAAAGTTAGATGATCAGCCTGTGGATCATTTGAGAGGCAAGTGGATAATGCAGTTTGCGTGTACTCCTTTTTGAATTGTGAACCACTGAATTCACACTTCTCATCGATCTTTCCTACTCCCCCCAACAGCTTGGGGCATTTCTGAAGGGTATATCTGTTATATCAAGCGCCACTCCTCTGACACTTTTATGAACATTGAAGGTTTGACAATGTGATTATGTGGAAGATAATTCAACAGAGTTAACTGTGTTAAAGGAAGGAAGCCTGCATGTATTTTATGAAAGTAAGATGTGAACTACAACATGATCTTTTCTATAAATACTCGCTTAGTGTTAAACACTTACTCTAATCTTAACTACCTTCAAATTTGGATAAAGTGGTTTATGGAACGATCTTGTGGGATACTGTACTTGCCGTATTTGAACCATGGAGCGATCTTTCGGATATTATCGATCTATGTGAGTGTGTCGCCTCTTACGTCAACTTCTACATGGACTCTGTGGTAAGGAATATGTACATAGTTCAATAAATGACTTACAAATAAGAGGACCTGTTACCTAAGTATTCACACTGCCTTTGGTCCAAAAGCCGAATTAACATGGAAAGATTTTTTTTTAACTTGCAGCCCAATTTTTTCCATTGAGACAGGGAAGGCTTTGTTGTTAGACGCCTAATTATATCCAGAGAAAGACATTCACATAAAGGTATGAAGGAACTTTTTTTTATGTACGTATTACTAAAAGACAGGGTGGAAGGATCAGATTTATTCTTGAATAGCGTCTGGACGATTTTATGAGGGATTTCCTAACAGAATGACAAGATAAATCAGTAACTAGTGGAATGGAGGCGCCCACGTTATTAGCAGCCTGAATCCAATTACTTATTTTCATCTATTTTTATTCTTCGTATCTTGGGATGATTTTATTAACTAAGGAAATACAATACTAAGCTCTCCAGTTAGACATGTCTCCCTTAATATGAGCAAAATAATCTTCAGGCAGCAGGAATAAAATGAAGAATGTGGCATCATTTTGAAAGGGTGCCAATAACGATATCTGGGTGAATGCATCCGTAGCGGCGAAGTGAATAGTTGAATAGTTAAGAGGATAGTCCGGCTCTTGCAGTGATGACTGGTAGCAACATCTGCGTGACATGGCGTCAAGTAATGAAAAAAATAAAAATAAAAAATAAAAGCGAGAGAAAATAGACAGAAAAGAGGAAAGTGTGAGGTGCGTCCGGGGTGTGACAGGTACAAGGGCGCGCTGTATTGTTTATGAGTCGCCACCCGGACGCTGCTGCATGGCGGACACGCGAGGCGGGATTGGGCACGGATTCATGATGGAGAGGTGGTGATCGGTTAGAGAAGACGACTAATGTTTGAAAGGATCCGAATTCGATCTCAGTCTGATGACTTAAATTTCGTTAAAGCAAACTTTACTCGTCTTCCACAAGACCCACCTATCATAAATACACTCGCTCTATTGCAGTCAAGTAAGTCCTGAATGGGAAAGCCCTAGAATTTATTCATTATGGACAGTGGATATTAGTAAGTAAGTGGTGACATGTAAACGAGTGTGACACGTAGGAGGACTGCTAGTTCTCATGGAATGGGATATCACGTTTTAAACAAGATCCGTATACACTAAAAGAAAATATATTTAGATGGCCCGAGGAGTATGTGACTGGGGGGGGGGGTAAGGAAAATTTTGACTAACGTGATCCGTTTGACGTTACGATTTGATCAACTAAATAGATATAAACAAACGAACTTTATGACCCTCCCCCCTCCTTGCCACCGTTCCATGGGTGAAAGGGGTCCAGGTCCAGTCACCTTGATTAATTACAGTATGGTACTTGCTTTTGGCTCACATTATTCCCCTGACAGGAAGGAAACTAGAGTATTTTGCATTTTGTCCTCTCTCTCTCTCTCTCTCTCTCTCTCTCTCTCTCTATACGTAGGTAAAAAAATATTTTGTCCTCTTGGAGACCTCTCCTTTTATTTAAAAAAAAAAAAAAGTCTCCACTCTCCATTTTTGACAAACTCAGTAATTTTTTGACCAACTCTGAACACACATTGGGGGTGCCCCCCCCCCCCGGTCGGACCATTCCTGAGTACCTGTATTCTCCTTGAGTATGAGCCTTTGTATTGCCTCTTGCAAATTTACCTTTTGTGCTTGTTACATATTATTCCATTGTATGTTACCTATTTCTGCTTTTTGACGACATGGATTACAAGAAACAATCTAGTTATCTAAAGCCAGGCCTGTTAATCTCGTAAGGGGTGGCTACAAGCAAATCGCCTACATATCGCCCTGTCCCCTGCCATTTCGTTGCCCTACTCCAACGTACAAGAGTATATTAATGTACTAGATAAAGAAGTAAATTGATACGGAAGAGATTCTAGTTATACTCTTTAACTGACTAGAACTCCGCTATTTTGCAGACAAACCTACAGTCAACTGCCTGTCATACATATGTTTGTCTTTGCAGGAAAATCAAGGAAATCATCACAGCCAAACGCTGAATAACTAATGTTCAACCAATTACGTTATCTTATTAAATTTATCTTTGCAGACAGAACTATAACCACGAAATTATTCTGAACTCCCTTTTACTTGTTGTGGCCACAAAATAAATAAATAAATAAATAAATAAAACCTACGACCATTTCGTTTTGTAACCAAGATTGCTTTTAAAGAAGGATGTAGAGACATTGGAAGACATGACCGGGAAGGGGCGGGAAGGGAATGAGGCAAAGACAGGGTGCGGTATGGCGGGGAAAACGGGGGTGGGAAGCTGGGGGGGGGGAGGTAAGGGAGGGTGGGAAGGGCAAGTGACGCTAGGGTGAGTGGCGCAAGGCTTGGTGAAGGTAGGCAGTGCGAGGCGGGGCAGGGTGAAGGGCGTGGAGAAGTGACGCTATAATTATACTGTAATATGTCTGACCATTCACATCACTCTTCTGTTACCATAAATAACTCCTAACTGACAATTCGACTTGTCTATCTATACCCTTTCATGGTCGGGACGATTTATTTTAGAGTTTTATTCCAGCTGTTGTATAACGTGTAATGTTCACTATATTCAGCTATGAGGGAGTTATAGGAGCAAGAGAACGTTAACACTGTCACCAGTACCCCTCACACCGCCGAAATAAATGTAATATTCCATTCCACCAAAGACAAACAAATGTATTCAGTTTGGAATCAGTCATAGGAGTTAGAGTGTTAACTTGTTCAGCTCACTGATATCGGTTTTAAAACTAGCCTTCATTTCCTTCCTTCCCCATCCTTCATAATGACAGAAGGGTTAATGAAAGCTGTATCTAATCCTTCCAATTTGAAGTTTTCAAAAAAGTATTAAAATCTGGTTAAAATGCCATGTAAAATCTGCAAAATTGTAATAATATGGTATTCGTATAAGTACAAAGATAAAAAAAACTATATATATATATATGCATGTGTGTGTGTGTGTGTGTGTGTGTGTGTGTGTGTGTCGTAGAGAGAGAGAGAGAGAGAGAGAAGGGAGGGGCATTATGTATCCGAAAGAAATAAGTGAGAGCAGAGAGAGAGAGAGAGAGAGAGAGAAGGAAGGGGCATTATATATCCGAAGGAAATAAGTGAGAGCGAAGATTGCAAAGAGAGAGAGAGAGAGAGAGAACTATGTTTATGAAGGAAAAGTGTGAGTGCGAAGATTACGGAGAGAGAGAGAGAGAGAGAGAGAGAGAGAGAGAGAGAGAGAAATAGTTGAGTGAAAGTGTCAATATGTTAGGGAGAGTGAATGACTGATTCGTAAGAGAATGATTGATTGATTAAATATAACTAAAATCTGGCGGCACAACTGCCAGGGTCATATGCCGCCGGACAACAAGGTAAACGACACCGCAAATAAAATGTGCGTACTGAAAATATAGTTAATTCCAATTATAAGAAAACACGAAAAATTAAAGTATGATTTACATAATACCAATTACTTATAAATGTGGAAGGAGGCCCGCCTCCTGAAGAAAACTAAAAACATCAATAACATCGCTAGAGGCTCCTTCAAGCACCGAAGACAGACAGTAGGCACCATCTGCCCCCTTATGCCTACGGAGGAATCTCTCAAGTAGGTCTCCCCCACTTGGACACTCGACCAGCAAGTAATGGAGAGTAAGGGGAACAAGGCAATCATCACAGTACGGCCGAGTCCCACCACTCATCAAGAATTCATGCGTTTGTCAATAGTGCCCAATGCAAAGCCTGGTAAGAGCCATCTCCAGTCGCCGAGGCATGGCGGGGAGAACCTTCGGCACAGCCACTCTCTGGAAAATTTCTTTTAGCTTGTTATGAGCAACACAATCCCACTGTCTCTGCCAACACAAATGAATCACGTAGGCCTATTGCAAGTAAGGTATTACATCAGAAGCGGGAACCGGGTAGTCGGAAGGTGGCCGTTGAGAAGACGCAGGTTTAGCTAAAGTATCTGCCCTCTCATTGCCCACCACACCAACATGTGTGGGAACCCAACAGAAATCTTCACAACGGCCACAACTGCCAAGAAGAAAAAGCCATTCTAAAATTGATAAAACTAGTGGATAGGATGCATTAAAAGACTCCAGTGCAGAGAAAGTACTACGGGAATCACTAAAAATCACAAAAACAGATTGGGGGAGAGTAAAAATGAATTGGAGAGTAAATAAAATTGCAGTCAGTTCCACTGTATAGACTGAAGCAGCACCAGGAAGGCTATCCCCCCTACTGAAGAAAGGGAAGGCAACACCAAAACCTACTCCAGTATCAGTCATAGATACATCAGTATAGACAGTGATAGATCCCTCTTGGGTGGAGGCATGCTCTGAAAAGAGAGAAGGGGACAACTGAGAGGGAAATATGCCCTTTTTTCAAACAATTGACCTACAGAATGTTACGCGAGGTAGTAGCCAGAAACCCACCCTTGGGATCGGATGTGGGCAGACTGCCAGTCTGGGAAGAGAGGCTGACATAACAAACCGGACCCTGTAACCATAGGGCTTCAGGAAACTAGGACGAGAGTCATAAACAGATGATCGGGAATCCTGGGTGACAATAGCACAAGAAACAGAGTCTGGAAGGTGGTGAAGACGATACCAACATATCATCAATGACTGGCGATGTAAAGCCAAAGGGAGGGCATCAGCATCCACCAACAGACTTGAAATCGAGGATGACCTGAATGCCCCAGTTGTCAATCGTACTCCAGCATGATGCACAGAATCTAATATCCGGAGATGGGCATCAGTTGCAGAGGAGTAGACCTCTTCCCCGTATTCAAGTCTAGAAAGGATACGAGATCTATGCAAGAGGAGAAGGGTCTGACGATCAGCACCCCAAGTAGTATATCCCAAAATCCTCAGAAGACTCAATGCCTTAGTACAAGTTGCCTTCACAGAACGAATATGAGGAACCCAGGTTAGTTGTCTATCAAACAGAAGACCCCAAAACCGAGTCTCTTCCACACAGGATATCCTCCGACCATAAAGATATAAGTCAGGGTCTGGGTGAACCCCCTAAAGACAACAGAAATGCATAGCCACTGTCTTTTGTAAAGAAAAACAGAAACCACGAGACTCAGCCCACTCAGGAAGCTGCAACATCCTCTCTATCAGAGACATCCTAGATGCATTGAAGCATATTGAGAGGTCATCTATGTATAATAAGACTTGCACACCATCAGGAAGTACACTCATTACACTGTTCATGACCACAGCAAAGAGAGTAACACTAAGGATACTCCCCTGTGGTACCCCATCTTTAAATGCATGAGCATTAGAAAGCACTCCTCTCACTCGAACCCTTAAAAAACTGCTGAATAAAAACAGGCAAGCGCCCACGATGATCAAACTCATGAAGTGAAAGTAAAATGCCATGGCGCCAGGCAGTGTCCAGTGCCTTCTCCAGATCAAAGAAGACAGTAACCTGGTGTTAATTATTGGAGAAAGCCTCACAGATAGAATATTCCAAGGACAGTAGGGCATCAGTGGTAGATCACATGTTACAAAACCCATACTGGATTGGTGATAAGTAATTACTCCTCCCCAAATACCACCTGAGCCGACCATTTACCATCTTCTCAAATACCTTGCAAACACAGGAGGTCAGAGAGATTTGGCGATAATTTGTTGCCTGGGCAGATGATCCTTTCCAGGCGTAGGGATGGAGATAACTACAGCAACACCCCGAGAAGAAGGAAACTCTCCAGTATACCAAATTCTATTATAATTATATCGGCGGTAAAAAGGAAAGGGATTCATCAGACATGACGTAAAAAGGCATTTGGAATATCATCACAGCCAGGAGACGAATCATGACACTGTGACAAAGCCGCCCAAAGCTCAGAAACAGAAAATGGGACATTGTAAGACTCTCCCCCAGAAGATCTGAAGCTGAGGCTACAGAATTCCAAGCGCCAACGTTGGTATGCTGAAGGCAAATCCGTGTCCTTTTTAAACACACCAGCAAAATGCCTGACAAATGCTTCAGCAACAGTAAAGGGGTCAGTCACAGCCCCTTCTGTATCAGATAAAACAGGAGGGGAAGGAATAGGAAATTTGCCAGAAATCTTTCTGGCTCGGTTCCACACTTGGGTGAGAGAAGTCCTCAAGTGAAGGGAGGAATCGTACTCCCCCCATGAAGAGCGTCTGCCCACCTTCAGCACGCAACGTGCATGAGCATGTACCCTCCAAAAAGCCACCAAATATTGAGTGTTCCCACGATGGTGGCAAAGCCGAGAGAAGGCAGCCCGCTTGGCCGTCACTGCAGAGATGCATTCATGGGTCCACCAAGGAACTGGACGTTTAGGAAATCGACCAGAAGTCTTAGGAATAGATGAAAGAGCTGCTGAGTGCATTACATCAGTTATATATGCCTCTGCCTCATCAGCACTACCAAAACCGTCCACAGTGTGGTCAATGGCACATAACTCCTTGATGAGTGGCCAGTTTGCCTTATCCAGGCACAAGCAAGGAAGATGACATCGTGGTTCACATTCAGCAGAGGTTAAAATAATCGGGAAGAGGTCACTGCCATGCCAATCAGGCAATACACCTCACCTGAAATCTAAAAGAGCAGTAGGTGAGCACAGAGACAAATCAATGGCCATGAAAACACCAGTCTGACTATGAAAGAATGTCATTTCACCTGAATACAACACTTCGAGGTCCTCGTCCTCCGCCAAAGAAGCCAGCATAGCACCTCTGGGGTTGGTCATACTGTCACCCCTCAGTGGGTGGCGACCATTCAGATCACCCAGTAAAAGAAAGGGGGATTGAAGGTCATGAACCAGGCAAACAAGATCTACCTTCTCAACAGAAACATTTGGAGGAAGGTAATGACTACACACCATGTACTGAGAGTGAAGTAGAATCTGAACGGCAACAGCTTGCAGTGGAGTTGAAAGACTGAGACAAGTGAATGGAACAGACAGCAAACTAGGAGAGCAGTACCACCATGATGTCCCTGGCCAGGAAGAGGATCAGAATAAAATATATGGTAACCACGAGGACCGGAAGGAGCACATCCCCAACTATGGTCTCCTGGATGCATATGCATACTGGGGAAAAGTGGGCAATAGGACAACGCAATTCCTCCCAACTAGCACGTAAACCACGAAAATTCCATTGAATTATAGATCTCATAACAGAGTGGTATTATTTCAGGTTACTTCCAGTGCCACAGTTCTGGAGACTGGGAACCTTGATGGGTTTCCGATTTCCTGGCCAAAGGTTATGTTTAGTGACAGGTTTCCTAACCACGGCTAATTGCTTGGATGAGGAACTTGATATACCCAATTTAGAAGACAGAGAATAGGAGGAAGAAGACAAAGGCTGGACAACGGTCTTTTTCTGCAGCAGAACAAGAGATGGCTTCGTAGGTGGGCTGCAAGCTGCCTTAGCCAAAACAGAGCAGGCAGTGCCATCTCAAGGAGGAGTACGATTAGCAGCACACCCAACAGCTCTAGGAATTCGAGGGGGCAAGGTCTCATGCAGCTGACGAGGTGCATCAACGACCTGAGCATCATTGTTGTTGGGTGGGGGCTGGACCTTTAGCAATGCACCATCCTCAGCCTGCACTCATCCAGACTCCTGAGAATCCCGAGCAGAATGAGGAGTGGGCTCCACAGCAGAAACCTTTGGTGGTAGGGATTCAGACTCCGAGCATTCTGAGGAATCATGATGATGCTTGCCATGCACAGGAGGCACATCAGGTTGTTGAGATATGCCAGGACAAGGACGTCCGCCACAACTACAGAAGGGCAACGCCCCTCCTCCATTGAAATGGAGACAGAAACAGGGGTGGAAAATGGTAGGGAAACAGTATTCTTCCAAGAAGTAGGATCTCCAGGGATGGCAGCCTGCAGATCACAAGAGAGAGGCTCAAGTGATGGCACGGTTCAAGGAACCTTTGGAAACCTAGGACACCGCACAGAAGCACCAGAAAGGACAGAAACATAAGTAACTCCTGGTTGGAAGAAACGAGTCTGGGCTCTCTTCCTCGCTTCAGAAAAAGAAATCTTCTCATGGGTACAAATAGATATGATTTCCCTTTCAAAGCTATAGGGAGGGCACTGTTGAGAGACACAGCATGGGCACCCCCACAATAGTGGCAATTAGTAGGCCCCTGACAGACACCATCAAGGGAGGAACTACCACAAGAAGCATAGATACCAGGAAGACCTGCCCTTGTCTGGCGACAAGAGTGGCTAGTGGCTAACATGCCCTGACAGTGGAAACATCTCTTCGGGTTTGGAACACAGGGCTTCACAGGAAGAGAGAGCCAAGCAAGTTTCACGGAAGCAGGACGTTAATCTGTCAAAAGTCAGGAACAGTCAGAGTTGGGGTAAGAACACCATCAATTTTCTTCAGTAATTGACCAACACTTACAACCCCAGAGGAGAGAAGTTCCTCCAATAACCGGGCCTCTGTGTATAGGAGGAGGTCCCTAGAGTAAATGACCCCCTTACACTGGTTGAAGGTGGCAAGAGGTAAACAAGACATACTGCACCCAGATACGGAGGTCAGAGCCTGTAGATGGGATCTTTCTGCCAGGAAGGACACCTCAATAAGTAAGCTACCATCTCCCTGAGTCAAGATCATCGGTTCATGGCCACAAGCAGAAACAATGGCTCGGTTTAAATTGAAAATGTTTACATCCAGCACTGAACCACCCACAGAGGGTTTCAGCACTAGATACTTAGAAAAGGTCTCCTGCACATTATCCTCTTGGACGAACCCCAGAGCCAAACCAACCCAATGTGACCTTCTCTCACTCCCAGTTGAACACTGGGTCAGAAGATGATAGTCCCTTGGGGCCTGGAAAGGCTTCAGAGTGGTAGTGAGGGAGGATGACTCTGGAGTATTGCCAGGAACAGATGAGGCATCGTCAACAATATTTTTGTGTAATAGAGCCATTAATATACTACATAAACTTCATTCCCCCATCCCTCCACCCACCATGGAAAACACCATTGGCCACCCCAGGGGTAGCAGCAAAGTATATGCAGGGAACCACCGGGTGACCTGAGCAAGGGTGACTGCAGGACGATAGGAGCCACCAGGCCCACCAGTGCCCATTTGACCCTAGCCAATGCATGACCAGCCAACTGACCAGGTTGGGCCCAACCAGACCGCCTGTCTAGCCAGAATAAGGGACCAAAGAGGTGTATTGCTAGCTGCAGGGCACATCATGCAGCATCACTCAACCCCCAGGACTCCTATCTCCCAGCATTACGGGACACCAAGCATGGCAAACACGTGGGGAGGCAACAGTCCTGCCCTAGATGGCAAATGGGCAGGGACTAACATCACCATCAGGCCTCCTCCACCAGTGATGTACGGGGTGCTTGGTCCACGAGGCTGACAGATAAGGGGTAGGCATGCCTCCCGAGTAGGTGGCACTGCCAGCCACACTTCAAGCTCCGCCACCGCGTCAAGGTGACTCCCCTCAGTCGGGCGTAAGAGAATAAGAGAGTGTGAGAAACTGAGGAATGACCTCGGGATTGTGAGCGTGACAATGAGGGCGATGGAAAAGAGTGATTGAGAGTGGATGAATTTTGAGTGAGTCGGTGAGTGTGAGGGAGTATGAGTAAGGCGGAAAATGAGTGAAGAGGGAAGTGAGTGTGAGAGTAAATATAATGTCCATTAAAGAAAGCTTGAATAGTAATGCGGAAAACATTGAAATACGTGAGTATAACCAAAACAATCTGACTTCCTTAATATTCAGCAGTGAATATGTGACAAAGTTCGATAGGAGACCATTGGCTGTTTTAACTCTATAAATATAAGCAAAAGTTTGCCGGCACTTCTCTTCTGGCTGTCACTGGAAGGCGATACATGAACTATTTTTATGTGACAGCAGTATGAAGCAAAGGAGAAGAGTGTGAAAAAGAAGGATTCTTTTCACCGTCTGAGGAAGAATGAGTTTATACTATAGAGGTCAGGAGACACTGCTGTCAGAGAACTGTCAGCGAACTTTTTGTTCATGGCTGTACCTGGAGAACATTCTTATATGACTGTATCTGTACAATCTCTGGCAAATTTCACAGGTTTGCAATAACAACAAAATATGATCAAGATTTATTATGTGTTTCCTATCAGTTTCCAAATGCTTAATTTAAAAATGTTACTGACATTTTAGACTCACGAACAGTTGTCCACCAAATTAGATTCTGAAATCACAGAGCCCTGAAAAATCATACTGGCCCAAGTCTCACACGGTCTCATTAGATTACGTAACTAAATGTGAATCTCGCTCTTTTGTTTGCCTTGTAACAGAACCGAACATGAATATCAGTGAGTGAGAAAGAGGTTTCGAAGGAAAAAAAAAAGAAGTACGCCAGTTTAGATCTTTCCTTAGTAGTGTTCGGGCGTCCACTGTTAGTGTTTGATTAGCTTTAGTACCGTCCTTAAGTACAATGTATAAGTTTTACTTTTGTAAAGGAGTTCAGTGTACTTTATTCCTTCAGAGTCTGCTGCAGTTTATTTGGCAATGACTACACGAGGTTGTGAAGTGTCCGAACAGTTATTGTTACACCTGTGGTGAATTTCTCATAAGGAAGCAACAGAGAAATGTTACTGATTTTATATATATATATATATATATATATATATATATATATATATATATATATATATATATATATATATATATATATATATACACTAAGAGAATTTTTCTCTTTGAAAGTTGGTTTGAAACAGGGATGTGTCATGTCTCCATGGTTGTTCAATCTGTACATGGATGGGGTAATAAAAGAGGTACAGGGTAGAGTAGTGGATGTTGGAGTGGCCCTGGTGAGAGAGGATAGTGTTTGGAAACTCCCTGTACTGTTGTTTGCAGATGATACTGAGTTCTTGAGTGAAGACGAAGGGGAGCTGCAAGGCTTGGTGGATGAGTTTGAGAGAGTGTGTAAGAAACGGAATCTAAAGGTGAATGTAGGGAAGAGTAAAGTGATGGTCTTTGAGAGAGGTGAAGTTAGTGAATGTACAGCGAGGTTGGATGGTGAGGAATTGGAAAATGTGAGTACGTTTAAGTACTTGGGTAGCGTGATGAGTAAGGATGGAAGTTTGGAGGGTGAAGTGCTTGAAAGGGTACAGCAGGGAAGAAAGGTTGCTGGTTCTTTGAAAGCAGTGATAAGAAACAGGGAAGTGAGCATGGAAGTGAAAAAGTTACTACATGACAGTATTGTGATACCAACTCTAACGTACGGAAGTGAAGCTTGGACATTGTTGGAAGGACACAAGTCAAGAGTGAGAGCAGTGGAAATGAGTTATTTAAGAGGAGCCTGTGGAGTCACGTGGAGAGACAGACTGACGAATGAGGATATAAAGGAGCGTTGTGGTGTGGATGTGGATGTGATAGGAAGCGTTATGAGGAACACACTGAGGTGGTTTGGCCATGTGGAGAGGATGGAGGGTGAAAGACTGACGAAGAGAGTGTATGTGAGTGAGATGGAGGGGGGAAGAGGGAGGGGGAGGCCGAGGATGAGATGGAGGGATGGGGTGGAGAGGTATATGAGAGAGGGGGGTGTGAGTTGGGAGCAGGGCAGTGAAATGGCGGGGGACAGGGCGACTTGGAGGCGATTTGTTTGTGGCCACCCCAAACGGGATTGAGGCGTCTGGCAATAGATAGATAGATAGATATAAATACACACACACACACACACACACACACACATATATATATATATATATATATAAAACGGTAGGCGCTAAATAATTTTGACGAGCACTGTATATATATATATATATATATATATATATATATATATATATATATATATATCGTATCATCATCATGATCATCATCATCAACCATTGTAAGTCCACTGCTGAACGAAGGGCTCCCCCAACTTTCTCAACCAGTTTCTTGACTAAGCTAATCACTGCCAGGTTTTGTCTGCAAATTTCTCTATCTCATCTCTGCACTTCCTGTCTGGACATTTTATATTACGCTTGTAATCTCTTTGAGTCCAATCAATCAGTCTCTTGCTACATGGCCTGCCCACCCCCATTTTTTTTTTTTTTTTTTTTTTTACCAGTAATGTCTGACTTTACTTTGTTCTCTCACCCAAGTTGATCTCTTCCTATCTCTCAGAGATATATCCAACACTGACCTTTCCATTGCTCTTTGAGAACGGATTAGTTTGTTTTTCACCGATTTTGTCAGTTTCCAGGTCTCACTTCCGGTCGTCATAGCTATATATTCATTTTACACTTTCCGTTTCACATGGACTGGCAAGCTAATTTTCATGATGTCTCTGTGTTTACCGAAAGCTTTCCATCCAATTGTAATACGTCGCTTTAGGCTATGTCGTTTTTATGGTCTCTCGTTTGTCTTTGCATTTGCCCTAAGTAACTACTGTATACTCCTGAACTTCTTGAAGATTTTCATTTTATTGATGACGCTCTTTGGTGTATTTGGATTAAACATACGTTTTACTTTGGGTCCCTTTTAGCCCTAAATTAAGACTTTCTCTGTTTAGGTAATGTAGCATTTCTTGAATGTCATTGCTTTTCCTGAGATTAGGACAATGTCATCCGCAAATCCTGAATGGTTTAAGTACAAGTATTCTTCATCTTTGTTTACTCCATTCTTCTTCCAGTCTAGCTTTCTGAAAATTGCTTTCATGGCATCTGTCTATCTACCTATTGCCAGACGCCTCAATCCCGTAACTGGTGGTCAGAAACAAATCACCTCCATGTCGCACTGTCCAACGCCATTTCACGACCCTGCAGCCAGATCGCAAACTCCTCAGTCCACTCCATCTCTCCATCTCATCCTCGGCCTCTCCCTCCCTCTGTCCCCCTCTACCTCATTCGCATACACTCTCTTCGTTAGCTTCTCGCCCTCCATCATCTCCACATGGCCAAACCATCTTTTCTCCTAACGCTTTCTATCACATTCCCATCCACAGCACAACGCTCCTTCTCTGTCTCATTTGTCAGTCTGTCTACGTAACTTCACATGCTCCCCCCAAGTAACTCATTTCCACTGTTCTTACTCTTGACTTGTGTCCTTCAAACAAGGTCCAAGCTTCTCTTCCATATGTTAGGGTTGGTATCACAATGCTGTCATGCAGCGACTTTTTTCCTTCCATGTTCATTTCTCTGTTCCTTATCACTGCTTTGTATCCACAACACCCCCATGATACAGGGTATTTTAAGCATACGAAGTATGAACTATGCATTCGCCGAAACTTCATAACTCATACGACCAACCCGGATAGCAATTAGAGACGATTACACTGATGCTGGAGTCTTGAGTTGGAGGCAAGAGATTGGAGCACAGTGGGTAATGAATCTCTCAGCTGAACAACTGCTCAAAGAAAATGTTAAGTGCTGAGGATAGAAAGGTTTCAGAAGAAATTGGTTTTGGTTGCAAGAACACTCACATTAATACTGACCTTTATTTTTAGAGAAGGCTCTCGGTAGCAGAAATCTCTTCACAAATGCAGTTCGTTGAAACCAGAGATCAAAAGGGATTGAGTTCGTGCTTGGGAAGTTAATAAGGACGAATACACCTCTGGAAAAGAAAGCGAAAATTAGAAACATTTCATGTGTCTTGAGAAATCTCATTCATTCCTACAGTCAGGAGAGAGAGAGAGAGAGAGAGAGAGAGAGAGAGAGAGAGAGACAGACAGACAGACAGACAGACAGATGACAGACAGACAGACAGACAGACATATTCCAATCATCAGCGTTTAACCGAAAGCAGACTTTTTATTTTTTTTAGTACGCTAATGTATTCTTTTGGTTAATTTATTTCGCTTCGAGATGATTTGATCCAGTCTTTGAAAATCACATGTTAATGAAAGTGTTGGCGAGAGGTACAGCACAACCAGTGGCGCCTGTTCGTGGAGTCTGTTCGAAGCTGAACAAAATAATCTGAAGATAGAAAAAAAAAAAAAGAGCGTCAGAGTGTAATATCCGTGACCACAAACTGGTGTAATGGGCCGTCGATGACTTTACCCTGTAAGCCTTAATTTCAAATGACTGATCTAAAAAAATACTTCATTCTTGCCTAACCCTTCACACACCCATCAGGTTTAATTCAAATTGCTGCATTACGTAAGTGCAGAGCTCCCAGTCATCATCATGCAGCACTTCGTCTATACTGACATTAAACTACTATAGAGATACCGGTATGTTGGCTCTACGTCAGTCTGTCTCATATATCTCATATAGCACGGCATTCTCTCAAACAATTGGTCTCATACAGTACTGAACGCCATACTAACTCGAAAAAAATTTCCTGCTACTGCATCATATTTAAACATACTTGGGGTTTCATTCTCTCGGAATTTATCTTGAAGAGATCACATTACATCTCTTATAAAATCTGCCTCCAAGAGACTAGGTGTCCTAAGCTGACTCCATCCCTTCTTTATCCCCGCACAGTTGTTGACTTTTTACACCGGTTTTATTCGCTCCTGCGTACAGTACACCTCTCATATGCGGAGAGGCCCCCCACACACAGCTGTTCTCAACAACGTTGAGTCAAAGGCTTGTCGTTTCATTTACTCTCCTCCTCATACTAACTCCCTTCAACCTTTGCCTCATCGCCTCACAGCTGCACCTTCATCTATTTTCTATTGCTATTTCAATGGTCACTGCTCCTCCGAAATGTCTACTTGCATCCCTCCACCACTATGGAGGGAGCATAGCACCCGTGTGGCAACAAATTCTCATCCCCTTTCCGTCCATCTCTCTAACGCAAAAGTTAACCGTTACTCCCAGTCCTTCATGTACGGTATGCAACAAGTCAACTGTCTCCCTCTGTATTTCCTACTGCCTATTACCTCCTGCCTTTTAAATACAGTGTTTCCAGGCATCTCGAAATGAACTGATCTTGAATTTGATTCTCTGGTATCTTATTTCAGTTTTTTCTTGGAGGGAACAATCTTCCGGGTTTCTGGTTTTTGGTTCCTTCTGTATTGCATAGATAAAACATGACCATCAATAATTTACTTTGACCCTCAAGATACTTGCTTATCCACTCTTATACGTCTTTTCCACATTCAACATGACAAAGGATACATTTGATAGTCACCTTCATTTCTGCAATCCTGTAATGGAAAAAAATAATTACCTATGGGGCAAGCTGGGTAATGAACCGCGAGATTCCCACCTAAAAACTCTGATCTGGGTGAGGGTCAACTACTATCCAAAAAATGCCTATGTAAAAATTATGGCGTTCTTCCCTCTGAGAGCAGTACCACATCGTAGGTGGTGGCCAATGGAGGTTCCACCCTGACTAAAATATTGCCAGAATGAACGTCTACTAGTGTGAAAAATTTCGTGTCTCAAGGTTATACACTATGACTGTCTATAGAGGCATTTGCCAGGACCCTGGCGGCTCCCGCCTCCCCGTATCCTCGTGACCTTTCGGGGTCTTACCTTGCCAAAAACGTGGCCCCCTATAGGGATCCACGTTGTGCAAAAATTCAAGTGATTTGGTTAAAGAAAAAATGCATTGTCCCTCTTCAAGGCCACTTTTCCCACCCTTTGGGGGTGGAAATTAGGGACCCCATCCTACCTGAAAAGTGGCTGGGGCAAACATCTATTAATGTGCACAGTTTCATATCCTTCGACTAACAACTTTAGCCATGCATAACGGCTTTGGCCGGGACCTCAGGGACTGAATGAATGAATGAATGAATGAAAATGTGACATGGCGGAGCAACAGCAAAGGTTATATGCCGCCGAACACAAACATTACAAGAAAGTCAAAATATATAAAAAAACATAAAAGCAACAAGAAAAATGATGCATAAAACCAAAACTAAAACATGGTGGAATGATAAGAGGTTAAACGAGAACATTATCATTAAAACAAATACTAAAATATGATACAACCCTACAGCTTGTGGAGAAGGCCAGAACTTAACACAAAGCAGAAGGTGTCTACCCCCATTGCACAAGCCTCTTCCCCAAGCACTGAGGAGAGTAGGTATGATCCGTTGCCGGCTCGGCACCCGGAAAGGTACCGTCAACGAAGGTCCTCAAGACTGGGGCATTCCACAAGAAGATGCAGCGTAGTCAAGGGAACCAGAGTGTCGACACAATAGAGGGGGGGGTGCCCTTTCCATTAAAAACCATGGAAGATGGTATTACTTTGTTGGTTTCTGCTGGATATCAATACCAAGGAGTAGGCTTACTCTTGAGTAAAGATGCTTCCAAGGCACTGTGTGAGTTTGAGCCAATTAATGGGCGCCTGCTTTATGCTTGTTTGAAATCTGACCATGGTAATATCAGTATGATGGCAGGGTATGCTCCAACAAATGAGGCTGCTGATGAAATGAAAGAGGACATTTATGAGAAGCTGCAGGATGTAGTGAATAGAGTGGCAAGACATGATGGGTTAGTTTCCATTGGTGATTTTAATGCAATTGATGGTAGTAGTAGGGATTTGAAGATTGTATGGGTAAGGAGGGTGCTGGTATAAGAAACGAAAATGGGGTGCAATTTGGAAGCTTTTGTTCGGAAAATGACATTACGACTGGTAGAACTATCTTTGGGCATAGAAAAACACATAAAACTACTTGGATTTCACCATGTGGTACATATCGTAACCAGATTGCCCACACTGCAGTTAGCAGAAGGCATAGGAGTTATTTGCAAGATGTTTGCATAAGGAAGGGGGCAGATATAGGTAGTGATCATCAACTTGTGTCAAAGATTAAAATAAAACTTAAGAGAAACGTTAATGGTAATTGTACAGGAGGTAATAAATATGATTTTGATGAGCTAAGAAATGATGAGAACACGAAGGAAAAGTTTCGGTGGGAATGTAGGAACAGGTTTCTAGTCAGCAAAATTTGTTGGAATCTGAAGACAATGATATTAATCAAATGTGGAGAGAGGTGAAACAGGTTTGCATGAGAGTGCTAAAGTTACTATTAAGAAAAAGGGAAAGGCGAGAAAGAAAAGTGGATGTCAGATGAAACATGGATTGCAATTCAGAAAAGGAATGAGGCGAAGTTAAGAAGTGAAGAACATGTTGATGGCCAGGTGGTTGAAGTACTTAGAGCAAAGTACTGGAGTTTACATTCTGAAGTAAAAAGACACGTTAGACGTGATAAGAGAAGGCTATATGATGAAAAGACAACAGAGACAGAAATTAAGTTAAGTAAAAAAGACGGTCAGAGCACAAGAGTATCGTATCAGGCCATAAAGGAGTTAACTGGGACTGAAAAGAGAAGGAAGAAAATACCTGTACGAGATATAAATGGTAATTTGATGACTAAAGATTTGGATATAAAAGGAAGGTGGAAAGAGCATTTTGAATCTGTTCTAAATAGACCAATCCCAGCTGAAGAGGACATTTTCCCAGCCGAGAGAGATTTGCAGATAGAAACAGAGGATATAACCTTGAAAGAGTTAGCAAAATCTAAAAAGGAATTTAAAAATTTTAAGGCCCCAGGAGAGGATGGAATACTTCCTGAAATGCTTAAGGTGGAAAATGACGGGTTGATGAATGCGCTTTTGAAACTTTTTAATGTGGCTTGGGATAATGGTAGAATTCCAGAAGAGTGGAAAAATGGTGTGATTATAAAAATACCAAAAAAGGAAGATATAAGTGTGTGTGTGGAAATTGGAGGGGGATAATTTTGACACCTGTAGTTCCAAACGTCTTTTCCAAAATCTTGTTAAACAGAATAGAGCCAGAAATTTGTAAGATTTTAAGAGAAGAACAAGTGGGATTTAGAAAGGGTCGAGGTTGTAATGATCAGATATTTATTGTAAGGCATCTAATGCAAGAAGCTAATGAGATGAAAATGCCACTTAACATGTGTTTTGTGGATTTTGAAAAGGCGTTTGATAGTGTTTCCCGTGGAGCTATGTTGAAAATTATGAGATTCTATGGTATACCAGAAAAGTTTATAAAAAGTATTAGAAGCTTGCATGAATGTACTTTTTGTAAGGTAATGGTGGGTGGCTCTTTGAGTGATCCATTTGAAGTTAGATCAGGAGTGATTCAGTGAGGAGTTTTTTCGCCTTTGCTGTTTGTTTTGGTTATGGATTATGTTATGAGAAAGGTTGTAAGGAGAACAGGTGCAGGAATTAACTGGAAAGGAAATAAGAGGCTGATGGATTTGGACTATGCTGATGACATTGTACTGTTTTGCGAAAGTATTTACGAGATGCAGAGGATGCTTGATTGTGTGGTGCAGGAAGGAGAGAGAGTGGGATTGGTAATAAACTGTGGAAAGACTGAAAATATTAACGTGAACGTGGAGAACCAAATCGATTGTGTAATTGGAAATAATGTGGTGAAGAATATAGAAAATTTTAAATATCTGGGAACGATTGTATCATCTAATGGATCATTCAGCACTGAAATTGAGGAGAGGATTAGATAGGCTTGGCAAGCTGTTGAAATGTTGAAATCTGTTTGGAATAATAATATGCTTTCGGTACATACTAAAGTAAAAATTTACAAGTCCATGGTTAGACCAATTTTAATTTATGGGCATAAGTCATGGTACAGTACAATTGCAACAGATCAGAAAGTATTAGGATTTGAGAATAAAATACTGAGAAGGATTCTTGGGGTAAAGTGGCAAGACAGAGTTACAAATGAAAGAGTAAGGGGTATTACGAGAGTGTAACCAGTTGATGAATATGTAAGACTGTCTCGCTGGAAATGGTTTGGGCTCATTTATAGAAATGAAGGCAGTTTAATACAGGATGTGCCACAGTGGACTGTTAGAGGAAGAAGAGGGATAGGTAGGTCGAGGGAAACCTGGTTGAGGACAATGAAAAGAGAAGCAGGAGAGGAGTGCTGGTGGGACCTGAAGGAGATGGCAAGAGACAAATATTGGTGGAGAGAGTTCATCGAGGCCCTATGCATCCCGTGGGGTGCAACAGGAAATGATTGATTGGTTGATTGATTGAGTCAGCCTATTGTGACCAATCCGGAGACGGGCCAAAGCTCTTTCCCACTGCTGGGACAGTCCTACATACCCCCCATAGCCCAGGTTCCAACGAATGCTGCAGAGTTTGTTCGCTTCTGCTGCATCCCACTTCCTCTGCCAGCAGAAACAGACAGCCTCAACAGTGGCTGTACATAAATCCTCAGATGGGACACGGCAATGAGGAGAGAAAGGGGGAGAGACAGCAGCTCTTGCCAAAGAGTCACCACGTTCATTGCCCACGACCCCCACTTTGCAGCGACTCAACACAATTGTGCAGAGTATCCTCGCCTACATAATAAGAAGAGTCACTCCAAAAGAGACAGACCAGCGGATGTGATGGGAAGCCATGGGACAAAGCTTGCAGGGCACTGGCTAAGTCACGAAAAATGGTAAAGGAAGGTGGAGGAAAACTAAAAATCAATTCAACCGTGCCTAAAATGGCAGTAAGTTCAGCAGTAAAAACAGATGCAGTAGAAGGGAGACTCCCACCACGGCTAAAATCACGAAAAATGACACCAAAGCCTGTCCCCACATGGGATTTAGACCCATCAGTATATACAGGGACTGAGTAACTGTGAGCAGAGACATGTTCTAAAAAATAAGATAAAGCTGCCTGTGAGGAAAGAGAGGCCTTCCTCTCATGGAAGTAATCACATGGTTGTATCTCTGGGAGAAGCCAGGGAGCCACTCAGGGGACACACATAGGGCAAATAAAATAGGATACTTACTTACTTTTTTACTTATTATTCTTTTCTATTATTTGTCATTTGCGCAAGTACACAATTTAATATTTAGCTTGCGCAATGTCGCTAAGCGCTAGCGCAAACTATTTGCATATATTTATGGGAATTACTGTAAAATATTAAGATATTTAAATAAATTAGCATACTTACATACCTTATTATTATCCTATCTATCTATCTATTGCCAGACGCCTTAATCCCGTAAGGGCTGGCCACTGGCCACAAACAAGCAACAAATCGCCTCCATGTCACCATGTCCCCCGTCATTTCACTGACCTGCTCCCAGCTCACACACCCCTCTCTTATATACTTCTCCACTCCATCCCTCCATCTCATCCTTGGCCTCCCCCTCCCTCTCCCCCCCTCCACCTCACTCACATACACTCTCCTCGTTAGTCTCTCACTCTCCATCCTCTCCATATGACCAAACCACCTCAATGTGTTTCTCCTAACGCTTCCTATCACATCCACATCCAAACCACAATGATCCTTCACAACCTTATTTGTCAGTCTGTCTCTCCATGTAACTGCACAGGCTCCTCTCATATAACTCATTTATTTCCGCAGCCCTTACTCTTGACTTCTGTCTCTCCAACAAGGTCATACATTACAGTTGGTATCAGAGTACTGTCATGTAGTAACTTTTTCACTAGTGGAAGTTCAGACAGAGCAGAGAGCAGGCTGCAAAGTGGAGGGATAGGGAAACAATGGCTGTGATGTTGCCAGTTTTACTTTTATCTGCATTTTCGCAAGACGTTTTACTTAATAATTCAATATAGATATACAAGAGCATGTGTAATTCCTTAAAAAAATCATTAAAACATATTATCTAAATCAAATATCCACAGCCTAATAATTTATTAGGCTCTGGATATTTGATTTAAATAATATGTTTTAATGTTTTTTGTAAGGAATTGCGTGTGCTACTCTTAATAAATAATGTATTTTTAATGTATTATTATTTACTAATTATAAAAATTAAAAAAATATTAAAATACATTATCTCTGCTGAAGCATTTTAAGAAATGCTAATACCCTCCGTCCCTCCCGCCTTCCCCCAGCAGAACCCCCGTGACCCGCATGAGCCTCCCCCACCTCTTGTCCAGATACGGGAAGCTCCCAAGACCACATGTGCCACAGGTGTGCACCTGTCTTTTCATGTGCAAAAGCACAATATTCCACATAGTCTCGTGCGGTGGGCAATGCGCAAACGATATTCACCGGAGCACAATGGTTGCGCAAGTGTTTGCGCACCTGCCCAGCACTGGTGACCAACTCAGTTCATCGCCCATATATACTGTATCACTGACAAAAGTTTGGTTGAAGTCCGTCGACGGGTTGAGGAGATATCATACCCACAGCCATATAACCCTGATCTTTGACCCTGTCCTTGCTGACCTAATCAGTCCCTTCATATTGTATCACTGACAAGTCGAAATCTGACGAGAGGTTCAGGAGATATCACGTCCACAAGAACACACTAAGCTCAATGACCTTGAGCTCTGACCCCTTTACTGACCTAATCAATTCACTGTCCTTCCATTCTGTATCACAAACAAAAGTTTGGTCAAAATCCGTCAAGACTTTCTGGAGATACCATGCCCAGAAGAATAATTTAAGCGGACCCCATTTAATCTTGACTTTTGACCCTCTGACCCAGTTGACCTAGTCATTTCATCATCTTCTCATACTGCATCACTGATAATAGTTTGGTGGGAATCTGTCGATGCGTTTAGGAGATATCACGCCCACAAGAGTACTATGGGTGCATGGACCCACGCACGGACTCACGCACACCCACATGAACAGACCAATCTCTTAATCCCTCCTCCACCATAGGTGGACAGAGGCATAATAAGCTTACCAGCAAGACACTGAGAAAAGAAAGAAAGAAAAAAAAAGCATTTATCTGATGAAAGAAATCATTAATCAGGAAAAAATCTGAAACAGGACAAGCAAAATGGCACTAAGATAATAACAAATTATATCACGGGGAGACAAGAGTAGTGAAATCAAGTGCTAAGAGAAGATGGCAAAGAGAACTGAAGAACGTTAAAAAACTGTATGCATCAAAGGCAATAGTATCAGCAAGTAACTTTTCAGCTGACAGAAGTGAAATACCAGAGGTAACACCAGATAAAGTAAGTTTTTCTCTTAAAAGTATGAAACGAGGAAAGGTCCCATGAGCAGATGTAAACAGTAACAGATTAACTGTTGGATACAGGAGCAGAAGCTCAATACAGACTCATTTATTTACTCAATCCAAAAATTAGAAAATTCCCAAAACATGGTGTAATACAATAGTTATTTTGCTTTACAAGGAAGGTAGCTCAAAAGATCTAAGTTATTATTGACCTATGAGATTATTATCTGTTACTAACAAACTCTTCATTAACGTCATTATGAACAGAATACCAACCAGCCTAAGAGCAGGCAGGATTCCGATGTGGATATTCGATTACTGATCGTCTACACACAACGAATCAGCTGCCTGAGAAGAGTACAGAATGTAGTACAATATAATAAAACAGTACACTTAGTTTTTTTTTGTTTTTTTTAATAACAAAACGACTTTTGACTTAGTGAATACATAGTAAATGTAAATTCACTGCAGGAAGGAGTAAACAGTAACATTGTAAAACTGCTTGAAAACAATGCAAAGAAGGAACCGAAACACTTAAGTTAAAGCAAAGAATAAACTAATACTGAGAAAGGTGGACATCAGGGGAATATTATTTCATCAATAATATTCTGTTCTGCCTATGGAGAAGAAGGCATTAAGTGATTGGTCTGTCTGTCCGTCCATGCACCAGTGCATCCATAACACTTTTCTGGCCGTGACATCTCCTGAGCCCATTGACGGTTTCCCACCAAACTTTTGTCAGTGAGATGAGGTGAGCTAGGTCAAGGGTTCAAACGATTTCATCCATTTATATTTACCAAACCATGTATTGAAAACATTGACACTATTTATATTCCCATACTTGGATTCTGTTCAATTTGGGTCACCATATCATAAAAAGGATATGGAGAAACTTGAAAGAGTACAGCGAAGTGTGGCAGAGACGATACCTAGATTGAGAAACAAACCATAAGAGGAACGTTTAGAAGCCCTGAATCTCTTTACCCTAACTAAATGCATGTTATGAAAAGATTTAATTCAAGTATTCAAAATAGTCTAAGGACACGATAATATGGCCATCGATAAATATTTCACTGTTGATCGCTCAAAGTACACTAGAGGTAATGGTCATAAAATTATTGGTGAACGATTTCAGTCACATGAAGTTATGATGCATTTCTTCTTTAATGAAGTTGTAAATATATGGAACAAAACTCCCTACAAATGCAGAAAACTGTGATATAGTATTCACCTTAAAAAATCGCTTGGAGAAGTATCTGTTACCTGACCCCTAGCTAAGTATGTTCACTCCTGAATAACACATTTCTATGGAGTAATAGCTACAAAATTATGGGTAAGCGTTTCCAATCCCATGAAGAAAAATATCCTTCAACAGTCGTAAATATGTGGAATAGACTTACTTTTACCAGCTACAAGAAAGTTCATTCCCCTTCTTTCTACAAGACAACCCCTAAACTTAACATACCCGTACATTGCTTCGTGTCATTCCGTAATATATTTATCAATTTGTTAAATGCATATAAAGTGGTATGAGCAAAGACTAGGATCTGCACAGTTAGCCCTGAGTTAACGGCCACTACTCTTATTTCGACCTGTGATGGGCTGTAGATCACTAAGGAGCCCTGTTAAGTGACTACCATCGAGATTTTTTTTAATGTACCAGGGGTCACTCCTTCAGGATGTAACTTGTGTACTTGTCCCACATGGAAAAGTTCCTTGACACAGCAGAGTCAATGGACCTGGGGCCTGATTGACTGCTGCCTACCTAAAAAACGCCAGCCAAGGCTGCCACACCACCCTTGAACATCCACTGTGTGTAATTTCCACACTGTGTTACAGACTCCCCATTAACTCAATGTACCCATACATAATGTGATGCCTTAGTTATTTATTTATATTATTACTTATTTTTACCCCCTGGGGGTAGGAGGGTTTTCAAGAATACTCCCCCAGTATCCCTGCTTGTCGTAAAAGGCGACTAAAAGGGTTGGCGGAGGGTTAGTGCCCCTCCCCGGAAAACAACTAACTAAAAAAACAAACAAGAAGCCTCGGACAAGGACTGACCAAACGTTGACGACCCAGAACCGGACAAAGGACTTGGTAATGAGTACATGGAATGTAAGAGGAGCGAATGATGAGGTGAAAGAGAGAGAGATTGTCCAGGTGCTTGAGGATGCGAAAGTGGATGTATGTGGAATAACTGAAACAAAATGGAGAGGAGAAAGTGTGAGAGAATGGGAGTATGGATGGGGTATATGTGCAGGAGTAGATGAGAATGAGAGGGCAAAGGAAGGAGTGTGTATAGTTGTGAGTAAAAGATGGAAGAAGAGCATAAGACAGTATGGATCAGTTGGGTCAAGGATTGTGTGGGTAAAGTTGAAAGTTGGAATACAAATGTGGGCGATTGTGTGTGTGAATGCGCCAACGCAAGATCGTGCTAGAAGAGTGAGAGAAGAGTTCTGGACAAATGTGGAAATGTGCATGGAAAAGTTTGGAAGGAATGAGAGAGTGTTTTTGATTGGTGATATGAATGGTAAAGTTGGTAATGTGAAGGTGGATGGAATAGTTGGTGAGTGGGGTGTGTCTGCCGAGATAGATGAGAATGGGAGTGCGTTAGTGGACATTTGTGCTGGGAGGGGGTTGGTGATAGCCAATACCCTCTTCAGGCATAAAATGATCCACAGGTATACATGGCGAGTGATGAGAAGGGTGGGTGGTGAACTGAATGAAAGGAAGGCAATGATTGATTATGTGTGTGTGGATGAAAGGATGCGAAGATGTGTAAAGGATGCAAGAGTGTATAGAGGTTGGGGGAGTGGACTTTCTGACCACTACTTGGTGGTGGCCAGAATTAGGATGCAAGTGAGATGGAGGGATAGAAGAAGGGAAAGACGAGAGGAAGGAGTAGTTGCAAGGAGAGTGGAAAGGTTACAAGAGGATGAGAAAAAGGCAGAGTATAAGAGAGAAGTGGAGGAACGATTGGGCAAATATGAATTGGAGCAGATGGGAGACGTGGAAGGTGTGTGTAAGATATTTACAGAAGAAATATGTGCAGCATGTGATGTGGTGTGTGGAAGGAAGAGAAGGCGGAGGGGGGTGCAAGGAACAGCATGGTGGACTGAAGAGGTGAAACAGGCTGTGGCACAAAAGAAGAAAGCATACAATGAATGGGTGAGAAATAGGGGCGTGGAAGAAGTTGAGAGGCGGAAGAGAGAGTTATATGTGGAAAGGAAGAGAGAAGTGAAAAGATTAGTAAAAGAGAGTAAGAAGAGAGTGGATGAGGAATTTGGAAGGAATTTGAGTGTAAAGTGGAGGGACTGTAAGAAAATGTTCTGGAGAGAAGTGAAAAAGAGTAAGACAGGGTGGAAGTGAAGTTAGCAGGGGAGTGAAAGATAAAAATGGTAGATTACTAGTGGAAAAGGGAGAAAAAGTGAGCAGATGGAGAGAACACTTTAAGGAATTGTTGAACGTAGAGGATGGAAGTAATGCGAGTATAAGTGGCTGGGGAATGGCTGGGAGAAGGAGGGAGGTGAGAAGACAGGAAGAAATCAGTAGGATAGAAGTTGTGGAAGCAATGAAGAAAGTTAAATCGGGGAAAGCCCCAGGAATTGATGGAGTGTGTGGTGAAATGCTGAAGCATGGGGGAGAGATAGTAGTAGAATGGATGTGGAAGATGTGCAGATTGGCCTGGGAGGAAGGTAGAGTCCTGGAGGATTGGAAGTCAGGTATAATTATTCCCTTGTACAAAGGAAAAGGGGAAAAAGAAGTGTGTGGTAATCATAGGGGCATTTGTCTTCTTAGTATAATAGGAAAAGTGTATGGTAGGATACTTATAGACAGAGTTAGAGAAAGAACAGAGAAATTAGTTGGAGAAGAACAGGGAGGCTTTAGGAAGGGAAGAGGTTGTGTAGATCAGATATTCATTCTTAGATCTTTAGTGGAAAAGTTTCTAGAGAAGGGAAAGAAGTTGTATGCGGCTTTCATGGATTTGGAGAAAGCATATGACAGGGTGGATAGACAAGGATTGTGGAAAGTGTTAAGAATATATGGAGTAGATGGGAAGTTGTTGAATGCTGTGAAGAGTATGTACGATGGTGCAAAGGCTGCAGTGCGTGTGGATGGTGAACTAGGTGAATTTTTCTCTTTGAAGGTTGGTTTGAAACAGGGATGTGTCATGTCTCCATGGTTGTTCAATCTGTACATGGATGGGGTAATAAAAGAGGTACAAGGTAGGGTAGTGGATGTTGGAGTGGCCCTGGTGAGAGAGGATAGTGTTTGGAAACTCCCTGTACTGTTGTTTGCAGATGATACTGTGTTGTTGAGTGAAGACGAAGGGGAGCTGCAAGGCTTGGTGGATGAGTTTGAGAGAGTGTGTAAGAAACGGAACCTAAAGGTGAATGTAGGGAAGAGTAAACTGATGGTCTTTGAAAGAGGTGAAGTTAGTGAATGTACAGCAAGTTTAGATGGTGAGGAATTGGAAAATGTGAGTACATTTAAGTATTTGGGTAGTGTGATGAGTAAGGATGAAGGTTTGGAGGGTGAAGTGCTTGAAAGGGTACAGCAGGGAAGAAAGGTTGCTGGTTCCTTGAAAGCAGTGATAAGAAACAGGGAAGTGAGCATGGAAGTGAAAAAGTTACTGCATGACAGTATTGTGATACCAACTCTAACGTACGGAAGTGAAGCTTGGACATTGTTGGAAGGACACAAGTCAAGAGTGAGAGCAGTGGAAATGAGTTATTTAAGAGGAGCCTGTGGAGTCACGTTGAGAGACAGGCTGACGAATGAGGATATAAAGGAGCGTTGTGGTGTGGATGTGGATGTGATAGGAAGCGTTATGAGGAACACACTGAGGTGGTTTGGCCATGTGGAGAGGATGGAGGGTGAAAGACTGACGAAGAGAGTGTATGTGAGTGAGGTGGAGGGGGGAAGAGGGAGGGGGAGGCCGTGGATGAGATGGAGGGATGGGGTGGAGAGGTATATGAGAGAGGGGGGTGTGAGTTGGGAGCAGGGCAGTGAAATGGCGGGGGACAGGGCGACTTGGAGGCGATTTGTTTGTGGCCACCCCAAACGGGATTGAGGCGTCTGGCAATAGATAGATAGATAGACTTATTTTATTTTATTACTTTCTCTTTCAGGTCATTCAAACTGGTAGCTTATAGATATAGTTCAGTTTTTCCTGTGAACTTTCCATGTCAGTTTTTCCATGTTGCATGGTGGTCCTTCTCAATTTCTCCTGGAGGGTTTGGAGGTGAGGGAAACCTTCTTGCTTCATTATCCTTGTCCTTCAGCATGTAGAAATACTGTAGTTCTCGGAGTCATAGTCTACTCTGTAACAAACAACATTTAGATGACCATAAGGTCAGTTGCTGTTTGCTTTCCTTTTGAAGGTCATACGGGGGTCGATTTAGTTAATCCTTGCAGGCACCATATCTTCTGAACCCCTCAACGTATTTTGACCAAACTTTTGTCAGTGGTACAGTATGAAAGGACAATGAACTGATTGGGTCAGCAAGGCCAAGTGGTCAGAGGTCAATGTAATATGGGTGTGGGCACGATTTATCCTGAACCATTCAATATATTTCGACCAAACTTTTATCACTGATAGAATATGAAGGGGTGGTGAACTGATTAGGTGAAGAAGGTTAAGAGGTCACAGGTCACAGTCATATGGATGTTGGCAGAATATCTCCTGAACCCACTGACGAATTTCGACGAAACTTTTGTCAGTGATACGGTATGAAGGGACAGTGACCTGACTGGGTCAGCAGAGGGAACTGCAACATAATGAAAATTAAAACTGAGAAAGGCAGGCATCAGGAAAATACAATTTTTCCAATATTTGTGTGCCTCCACCCACCTATATAGGAGGAGGTGTGATACATCCTGAACCCCTTGACTGATTTTGAATACACTTTTGTCAGTGCTACAGTATGAACGGATTATGAAATAATTAAGTCAACAACATCAAGTGGTCAAAGGCCAAGATCATATGGGTGTGGGCATCATATCTCTAGAATCCTTCAACAAATTTTGATCAAACTTTTGCCAGAAATACAGTATGTAAGGACAATACTCTGGTTAGTTGAGCTACGTCTGTGGTCTTGTTCATGTAGAATTGACTTACAGTATCTTTTCATAATGCATTCCACTGGCCCTACCCATTCTTTGGCTGTGATCAGCAACCATTTTGAAAAAGTTTTATTTTTGTACCTCAGTCAACTTATGGCAGTGGAAATATGAAATGATTGGCCTGTCCATCTGTGTATGCGTGGGTGCATGCAAGCATGTATGAATGTGTCCATAACACTGTTGTGGGCGCAATATCTCCTGAACCCATGGATAGATTTCCACCAATCTTTGGTCAGTGATGCAGTGTCAGGAGATTATGAACTTTTTAGGTTAGCTAGATCAAGGGGTCAAAGGTCAGTGTCATAAAGGGTACAATTATTTTTTTCTTTATGGGCACAATATATCCTGAACCCTGACGGATTTCAAACAAGCTTTTGTCAGTGATACAGTATGAAGGAACTATGAACTATACATGGGCAGGGGTCACATTCTCTACACTGACAGTTGGTACACAAGCCCTGCTCTCTGTCAGTTCCATCATGATAATAACACTGGATCATGTGGAACCGTAAATAAGAGTAGGAAATATATGCCAAAATTCCTTGTCCAGATGACACACCTTGAAAACCCGAGTTCAAGTGACGAGGAAGACGCAACTGATGCCCACAATGAGAGGAGCAGGAAGCGACAGAAGAAGCCAAAGCAACTGTATGTCCAGAGAGAAAAGTCGGGAATGGTGCTTGCTGTAAAGTGGCATGATAAGCGTCCAGTCCACCTATTGTCCACCATCCACACGGGTGAGATTGCTGACTCGGGCAAAACCCACTACAGAACCAAAAAACCCATCCACAAGCCAGATGTGGTGATTGGCTACACTCAGAATATGCGCCTGGTGGACAAGTTTGATGCAGTGTCTCATGTTGTTTATCCTATCTTTTATTACCACATTGGGAGTGTAGGGCCCTGGACTAAGTTAACAGCTCAGACATTTAAGGCAAGTAACCAGTTGCCTGCCCCTCCTCGAAATTATGTGAGCAACAGTATCCAACAAAATCCTGCACCAATCTTCAATTTTCATTTTGATTCATTCTCTCGCAATTTAGCATGGAAAGATCACTATATCTGTCATGCAAAATCTGCTTCCAAGAGATAGGTTGTACTGTCACCTCGCGCATTCTTGACCCCCGCACAGTTGTTACTTTATACAGGGGTTATATTCACCCCTGTGTGAATATGTGGGGGTGGCTCTAATGAATGAGGGTGAGGTGTGAAAGATTCCAGTGCTACTGTTTGCTGATGATACAGTATTGTTGAGTGAAGATGAATGGGAGTAGCAAGGTTTGGTGAATGTAATTGGGACAGTGTGTAAGAAAAGGAATCTGAAACTTAATGTAAACAAGAGTAAAGTTAAGGTGTTGGAGAGAAATGAAGTCACAGAGGACACAGTGAGGTTGGATGGTGAGGAGGTGGAGAGCATGAGTGCATTCAAGTACTTAGGTAATGTGATGAGTAAGGATGGAAGTTTTGGGGATGAAGTGCTTGAAAGGGTACAGCAGGGAAGATAGGTTGCTGGGTCACTGGAAGGGGTGATGAGAAACTGGGAGCTGAGTATGGAAGTTAAGAAGTAACTGCATGATAGTATTATGATCCCTACCCTGACGTATGGAAGTGAGATGTGGACCTTGCTAGAGGGGAACAAGTCAAGAGTGAGAGCAGTGGAAATGAGTTACCTAAGAGGGGTATGTGGAGAGACATGGGGTGACAGGTTGACAAATGAAGAAGTGAAAGAACGTTGTGGGATGGATGTAGATGTGATTTAGAAAATTTAGAGAAAGACACTGAGGTGGTTTGGACACGTGGAGAGAATGGAGAATGAAAGACTGACTAAGAGGGTGTATGTAGGTGAAGTGGAGGGAGGGGTAGACCGAGGATGAGGTGGAGGGATGGAGTTGAGAGGTCTATGAGGGAGGGGGTAGTGAGTTGGGGAGAGGGCAGTCAAATGGCGGGTGACAGAGCGTTTTGTCTGCAGCCAACCTTTGCGGGATTAGGGCGTCAGGCTATAGATAGATAGATAGATAGTGAAGTATAACTCTCATGTGTTGGGGGAGGGGCTACTACCCAGGGGGAAAAGCCACTTTTCTAGCCAACCAGTCATGGGTTGTTTTAAAAGGCTGTGGCATATCATTATAATCCTTGGACCATCATGAACAATATCCAGGTGCACAGTCTTGGAAACCAACTACTATAAACTGGGAATCCAAAATGGCGTTAAAGATGGCGTCCAAGATGACTACCGATCTTATGTGTTTTGCTATATGGTCATAATTTGTCAAATAAATCGCATGTAACAATATTTATTCATATTTTAAGGCCAATTATATTATTTGTCTCTAGAATTAAGAAATTGTTGTTTATGTGAGGCATGACGAGGGCACCGTCAGCATAGATCGTGGGGCTGAGGTGAGATGGGGCTTGAACCTATGCTGCAGGGTACAAGGGCACTGTGGTTCACAGGCTGCTGCTTCCACCCAATAGAGAGGGGCCCAAACCTGGGAGTAGCCCCCCAGGAGGCTGCCCTCTCAACGGGTGTATAATGGCGGGGCAGTTACAGTGCCAAGGCGAGCTTGGAGCGTGACCCAATAAATGTCCTGGCAGGGTGCCCCGAGGCCACCACCACAGCCACTGGTCAAGGCTGGTGGGCTAAGGGTCCCAGATCCATTGCCTGGGCCTGGGACTGTGCAGTGGGTGGGTCCGGTATTGGGGTGGATCAGCCAGAAAGATTGCTGGGGCGGAATGTTGCTATAGGTTGTTTTGGCAGGGTAGGATACATGGATATGGGGGTGTGGGTGTGTTGGTTAGGAATAAATGGATGAGAAATGTCACAACTTATGAGAGTAAGTGACAGGATAATAGCAGTGAAAATTTTGTTCGGTGGGATGGTGTTTGCAATTATATCAGCATATGCTCCACGGGCAGGCTTGGACGAGGTACAGAAGGCTAGATTTTGGGATGACTTAATACGTGTAGTAAGTGGTATGGGGGATGATGAAATTGTAGTATTAGGGGGGAGGACTTAAATGGTCATGTAAGCGAAGCAGCTTAGGGATAATATGAAGGAATACATGGGGGATGTGCATATTGTACAACAAATAAGGACGGGGAAAGGATACTCTAGTTTGGGGAGACAATGAACGTGATTGTGTGCAACACACATTTTAGGAAAAGAGAGTGCAGGCTGATTACGTACGAGTCTGGGGGAAATAGCAGCCAGACAATTTCCTGGTCAGGAGGGCTGATACGAGGTTCGTAAGGGATGTTAAAGTTATAGGGAGCGAGGACTGTGTGCAGCAACGCAAGTTATTGATATGTGACATGGTGCTTAAGGAGTAGGTAAAGAAGACCTATGAAAACCTATGCACCTAGGAGGAAAAAATGGAAGGTGAAAAAAACAAGCAGTAAGGGATGCCTTCTATAGCGAGATGAGGAGAGTGGTGGCTCAACAGGGAGACGTGGACGGAAGGATTAATGAACAGTACAGAGACCTCAAGACCAACCTGTTGAGAGTTACTGATTCAGTATGTGGATGAACAAGAGGTCCACCAAGATATAAAGTAACTTGATGGTGGGAGGAGGGTGTAGAAGCTGCAGTTAAGGAGAAAAGAAGGCTTTTTCGGAAGTGGAAGAAGGGTGGTAACAAAGAGCAGTACTTGGCTGCCAATCGTAGGGCTAGAAAAGAGGTTTACAGGACAAAGTCTGAGTCACAGAGACTTTTACTTGATATACCTGAATCATGAGGAATGGAAGAATATGATTTTTAGGGTGGCAAATCATATGAGGAGGGAGAATAGGGATATCATAGGTGAGCAGTGTGTGAAGAATGATGAAGGAATGGTTGTGATGAACAGTGGGGATACTGAGGACGCATGGAGAGAGCATTATAGCCGGTTGTTGAATGAGAAGTTTGACTGGGACACGGAAGATTTAAAGCCAGCATATTCAGTGTTTGGTCCTTGGCCTTTGATTGACGCTGTAGCTGTGAGCAGGGCAATAGGCAGGATGCAGTTGGGGAAGGCAGCAGGTGTGTCTGGGTTGACTGATGAAATGTTGAAACCCTCAGGAGATATAGGAGTGAGGTTAGTCACTGACCTGATAAATACGATTATATAATTATGAGTGTGTTATCTCAGATGATTGGCTGGAGTGTAATTGTAAATATGTACAAGTGGAAGGGTGATGCCCTGGAAAGAGGAAATTACAGAGGCATAAATCTTTTCGACCAGATAATGAAGGTAATGGATAGATTGCTTGAGAGTATGATTAGAGAAAGAGTGAATATTAATGAGATGCAGTTTGGGTTTATGGCAGGCAAAGGGACCAGTGATGCCATATTCATTGTTCGACAGCTTCAGAAAAAATATATAGGAAAGAAAAGGGAACTGTACTTCGTTTTTGTTGATCTAGAGATGGCCTGTAACAGAGTCCCTAGAGAGGTGGCGAAGTGGACAATGAGAAAGCTTAGGATCGAGAAGTGGCTGGTAAGGGTCGTTATGGCCATGTATGTGGGTAAGAATGAATGGAGATTTGAAAGATGAGTTTTCTGTGAATGTTGGTGTGCATCAGGGGTCAGTCTTGAGCCCCTTGTTGTTTATCATGATACTTGAGCCCTCTCATGTGACTTCAGAAATGGACTCCCGTGGGAGATGTTGTATGATGATGATTTGGTGTTGATTGCAGAGAATGAAAGGGAGACAGAGGAAAGATTTAAGAAGTGGAGAGATGGAATGGAACACAAGGGCTTAAGAGTAAATGCAGATAAACAAAAGTTATTGTATCAAGGGCTGGGGGCGTACTGTCAAAGAGGAGGGAGAGTGGCCATGTGTGATTTGTCATAAGGGCATGGGAAGTAATTCCATCTTGTGCAGTATTTGTGATAAGTGGGTGCATAAGAGATGTAGTGGTATTAGAGGTGGACTGCAAGATAATGCCGATTTCATGTGTGCAGTGTGTCGGGAAGAGCATGTGGAGATAGCAAGGCATGAAAGGATTGAACAGGCTGGTGAGTCTCTTGATGTACGGAAGAGTTTTGTTATCTGGGAGACATGTTATGTGCTGGAGGTGGGGTAGGAGCCAGCTCTGTGGCTAGAATGAAGCGTGGTTGGAAGAAGTTCAGGGAGCTGTTGCCTTTCCTGACATTGAGAGGGCTCTTCCTCCATGCTAAGGGATCTTTGTATGCTGCATGTGTTAGGAGTGTAAAGCTGTATGGTGGTGAGACCTAGGCAGTAAAGGAAGAGGATATTCGCGGGCTCAAACGAACAGAAATGGCATTGATTAGGTGGATGTGCAGTGCGCCCTTGAGTGCAAGGCCTCGAGGGGCTAATTTACGATGAAGGAGTTAAGAGGTAGGATGGAACTGGAGTGTGTTGGTGCTGTGATGAGGAAAGGTAGACAGAGATGGTTTGGGCATGTGGAGAGGATGGGGGATGATAATTGGATGCAGAAAGTGAGAAGTGTTAATGTTGGGGGTAGAGTAGTGAGAGGCAGACCGAAAAAGACCTGGGACGAGGTCACTGAGTGTGACCTCAGGTTAAGGGACTAAATAGGGAATCTGCCAGAGATTGAGCAGCATGGGGAGCCGCCATTAGGTAACCAAGGCCGACGCATGAAAGTATGCGAAACGAAACGAAACGAAAACTACAAAATATTACATAAATTTAATAATTTGTTAAACTGAACAGCATATTTTTTTCCTTTAGATAGTTTCCGTCCTTATAATGTCTGAGAAATTTAGCAAAAATATATAAACAGCACACATCTGAGGAATGTCAGCAAACGAACATGTCATGAATATAAGCTCGTATATCTTCCTTTTTAATATTCAAGTAAATACATATTTCATCTTTACACCATAACACAATTTTTTGTGAATGAGATATGACACAGACGTTAAAACTACTAGAATACCTAACACTGGGACTGAGTCCAATACAGAGATAATCCTGTTCAAACTGAAAAAAAAAAAAAAATACAATATGCATAGAAAATCTAATCAGAGTCAAAGGTATCCTCAATTTCTTGGGAGTACTGAGCTGTGGAACAGCTCTCTGGAAATCCACGGCCTCTGCAAGGAGGATAACATGGAACATCCCGTTTGCCACATGAACAATTTCTTAAACAACCTTTTCTGCAACCACAAGAATGGGATGTAGACATCTCTGTTGGCCGCAATTCTGCAGTCATTGGAACTGGCGCAAGTTTTGCTTGCGTCACTGTCCATCCATATTCTTCCAGTGATGTCATGCAAGGCTTTGCATTGTGCTCTGTCTTGTCAGTGAATGTTGTCAAGACAGAACCTTTCAGATGCAGCATAAACGCACCCTCGGTAGGTGGACGGAGCTCGAGAAGAGTGGTCTTGGTTAAAAAATTTTAAGCACGAATCTCACTCAAAGAGTCACTTGACATCTCTGCATTTTATGTGTAGACGGTGCCAAATAACTTCCTAGCCTGACTGATAACATCTTCAGTTACGATAGCATTACCGCTACTGCCAAAATCGTCCAAGGCATCCAGCTGAATTTTCTTATTTGCTGCTAACCATACCTTTTTGCTAGTAATAAAAAGACTGATGGTTTAGCCCTGCCACTTAGACGGTGAACAAATTGAGATGAGAGGCATCTGTGTGGTTGGTTGCACTGCTTTGGCAATGTCATGTAAGGGAAGGTAATTGTCTGATGCTGTCTTGACTCAGAGTTCAGGAAGATCTTTTAACATGGTGGATGCATAATATATACAGAGGACAATAATATTTGTATTGTTTGAATGAACAGTAACCTGATGAACTTTGTCTACTTGAAAACCATACAAGACATGCGAAACAATGCCAGTGTCTGCATCTACATGTGTTGATTCAAGGGCAGGGACTGCAGTTACACTTCCACTCTGCTGCATTACTGGCTTTGTTTCCTCACTAAAACCACCACCCAGATAAATTTCGGTGCTACCAAAACTTAAAGACTGGAGTTCATTTTAACACCATTTATCACACAAGTAAGCAATTAACTGTGCTTTTTTTGTAGGGCAAACAAAGAACTCTGAAGAATCTGGTGCTTTTTTACTGAACTGACACATCAAATATTTTTACTGCTTTTGGTTTACCAGTACTTATCTGTCTTGTTTCTTCATAACTGGACTTCTGTAGTGATCAAAACACAGGTGAACAGCCACTGCATTTACTTGGATTTCACTGAGAATTACTCGTTTGTATCAAAGTGCAATGGAAGAGAACAGTTCATCTTTCACAAGTGACAAACGATGAACCCAGTGCATAACATCGATCACTGCATGAACTTCTTCAGTGATAATAGTGCTTTCAGATCATTTTAATAAAAAATAAATTATTGAGCAATAGTACTGATATGTAACACGTCAACCACACAAACAATTAATTATATGATAAGACATCCGTTAAAATCAGTTTCCATTTAGACTGTCATGAAAATTACAAGTAAATGAATCACATTACTTTGAATTATCAAAAATGAATTCCTCGCCTCTGAAAACTCTAGAAAACCCGTATTATGCTTAACTGCTGCAAACTATAACCAACTTATGAACATTTAGGGACATGGCAGTCATCTTGGACGCCATCTTGGATTCCCAGCTTACAGAAGCTGGTTTCCAAGGTTGTGCACCTGGATAATGTTCCTGGTGGTCCAAGGATTAAAATGATATATCACTGCTATTTATAACAACCCATGACTGCTGAACCCTATTTGCCCCCCGGGGTATACCAGAATACATCTCTTTTCAACAGAGTGGAACCTAAGACTTTTCATCTCATTAACTCCCCTTCTCTTACTGACTGCATCTTTATCTCCTGTTTTGTTGCCACTTTAATGATCACTGCTCCTCAGAACTGTCTGCTTGCATCCCTTCTCCATTACAGTGGGCGCGTAGCAACCGCGTGGTAGCAAAGGCTTTCAATCGTGTCTGGCATAAATCTTTAGTTTCCAAACTGCCCTCTTACGATTTCTATCATTCTCTCTGGGCCTTCATCTCTAGCTTCCTCTCTGGTCGTTCTATAGCCGCCGTTGTAGACGGCCATCGTACTTCTCCTAGATCTATCAACAGTGGTGTTCCTCAGGGCTCTGTCCTATCACCAACTCTCTTTCTTTTATTCATCAATGACCTTCTAAGCTGTACATCTAACTCTATCCACTCATACGCTGATGACTCCACCTTCACCTTTCCATTCGGTTCCTGCAACGCCCATCTCAGCAGTTACTTCAACAAACAAGGGATGAGGCTATGGCACACCCAATGTCTGACTTGGCTCGTACCTCTGACTGGGGTAAAAATGGTCTGGTTGTTTTTAATGCATCAAAGACTCAGTTCTTATACCTGTCAACCTGACATGAATCATCCACAGGTATACCCTCTAATGTTTAATAATATTCAGCTTAATCCTGCATCATCCTTGAACATGCTTGGGGTTTCATTTACTCGGGACGTATCTTGGAAAGATCATATTACATCTATTGTAAAATCTGCTTCCAAGAGATTAGGTGTGCTAAGCCGACTCCGGTCCTTCTTTACCCCTGCACAATTTTTGACTCTATACACGGGTTTTATGTGCCCCTGTGTGGAGTACAACTCTCATGTGTGGGGAGGCTCCCCACATACAGCTCTTCTCAATAGGGTGGAGTCAAAGGCTTTTCATCTCATTAACTCTCCTCCTCTTACTGACTCCCTTCAACCTCTGTCTCTTTGCAGCACTGTTGCATCTTTATCTCTTCTATCGCTACTTCAATGGTCACTGCTCCTCTGCATGCATTCCTCCACCTCTACGATGGGCGCGTAGTACCCGTCTAGCAGCAAACTCTCATCCCTTTTCTGTTCAACTCTCAAATCCAAGAGTTAACCGTTACTCCCAGTCCTTCATTTATGCAACAGGTCAGCTCTGGAACTGTCTCCCTCTGTCTGTATTTCCTACTTCCTATGATCTCCAGTCTTTCAAACTCAGTATGTCCAGGCATCTCGAAATGATCGGATCTTGAATTTGGCTCTCTCTTGTACTTTTTCTCTTGGAAGGAACAATTATTGTGGACTCGCGGTCTTTGGTTCCTTCTTCCTCGCATTAAAAAAAAAACTCTTCCCTTGTCTCTCCAACTTTCTAATATAAATGTTAACCAATACTCTCAGTTGCTCATGTATGCAACAAGTTAGCCCTGAAACTTTGCTCCTCTGTCTGTATTTCCTTCTGCCATTGACTTTCAATCTTCAAAATGCAATATGTCCTGACATCTGGAAATTTACTGTTTGCCTCACTTATATTTAGTTTCTATCATGGAGGGAAAAATTTTGCAGGCTTTTAGCCTTTGGTTCCGTCGTCTGTACATTAAAAAATCTCAACCACTTCTCCAATTTAAACCCGGCTGGAGCGCCTTAACCCACTAGATCACATTGCGCCCATTTGTGTGATGAACTGTAGCCTAACCAAACAATGCAGAAAATGATTTTCTGGGCCACAGAATGCTACTTGGTGCGTTATTAATTGCTGAAGCTGGTAGTGGCGGTGGTTAACCCAAGTCTGTCTCGCCGAGGAGACACGTCAACCACAGTTAAGCAACTGCTTCTCTGGGGGGCAGTCCTACGAGTATAGAACAATGCATGCATCGTGCAGAGATCCGAGGTATTGATGTGGTAGAAATCGCCTCACCCTAGCTGGAACCAGCGTCCTTCCTACGGTGAAGTGCATGAAAATATGAGGAAGTTTGGCTCCCGGTAGGATGCTGGAGCTGCTCCACCCAGGGAGCTCCCGGTAGCATCTTTCCCAACTCTGGAAGAGTATATACATAGGGAGAAATTAGAACCAATCAGAGCGCGCGGAGCTAGACGATGACGTCATAAACATTATTGCCAGGTACGGTCTCAAAGTTAACTTTGAATTTACGCAATTCACGGCTTATATGATGTATTTATTTTAGTCAGACACATATATTAATTGTGTGGTGTTTTGAATCCTGAAACTATGACCCCTAGACTCGAAAAGGCAACATCACTTCTGTTGTAGAGTCTAGTTTTTCTAAATGGATAATCATAAGCACAATATTGAGTTACATCAACTGTAATACAGTATTGTTTCCTCTATCAGTTAACGTAAATACTGTACAAACAAATAAATATTATACCATGGAATAGAGTATGGTACAGTATAGTATTAAGATAAGGAATAACCATAAGGATGAACCTATATATGGATAACTAAATACTGTATTAAGATACACTTTGCTATATAATAGTAGATAACTTCAAATTTTAAGCTGGGCATAATGCTGTACAATACTACAGTATTTAGAGCGCATGTCAGCATAAAAAATCAGGAGCCTTTTCTTATCAACCTTTGCATACTATGTACCCAACTTTTTATTAAGATCTGGTTGGAACAACTGGTTTCTGTCAAAGGTGGATAGTTTTTAATCAGCTTGCAGGTCTGGCATTGACAATATGTTGCATATTGCGGACACGTGGCATGGAGATCATAAGCTAATACAGTGTATATAATTATGTATATACAGTACAGTAATTATATCTTTATATTACAGGCATGACACCAGAGCAGGCACATAGGCATCATGTACTCAAGATGGGCCTGTGTGATATATATGGGCAAGCTGATCATGCTGTAAATCCAACTCAGAGATCAATTCAGTATATGTGGGACATGTGGCGGAACAGGAAGCATGGTGGATTAAATATGCCAACCATGTTTGAAGCAATACAAAATTATGCGCAGGCCAACCCAGAAGTCATTGTGAAATTTGAACATGACCAAATGAACTTTTGTGTATTGTTGATAACACCATTTATGATGAGGGCCCACAGGCAACTAAAAGAAGCTGGAGAGGTAGTTTTTGTAGATGCCACAGGCTGTGTTGACCAGCTTAACACAGCCGTAATACCATTCTTGTGTGCAGGACCGGCTGGTGCAGTGCCTTTAGCAATAGTGTTCACATCTTCTCAAGATGAAGTGACACTTACTAAAGGTTAGTGTACCATATACAGTACTGCTTTTGTTTGTTATTTTGGATACTTAGTATGTTTGCTGATGAAACAATTGGTTATGAATTGTAATTATAATCTTTCTTACTTTGTGCGTGACAGGTTTTGGCATGATCAAAGAGGCACTTGGCGAGTGCGCCTTCTATGGCAGAGGGGAGCCACAGTGTTTCATGACAGATAACTGCAAAGCAGAAAGGAAGGCTCTGGCAGCCACATGGCCTACATCAAAGCTCTTCCTCTGCGTATTCCACATTTTACAGCAAGTATGGCGCTGGCTTCTGGATTCCATGCATGGCATCCATAAGGAAAATCGCCAAGAGCTTATGGGTGTGATGAAGTCTCTTGTATATGCAAGTTCAAGGGATGAATTCAGCGAATTGTGGAAGAAAGTTGAAGCCAGTTTTCTTCTAGAGAAGTACTCCAATTTTAGAAGGTACTTACAGTATTGTATTTATTTTTATCTTTACTTTTTCTTATAATAAGGATCACCAATGATAAATATTGTTTATCTTAGGGGCATGGAAGAAGTTGAGAGACAGAAGAGAGAGTCATCTGTAGAAAGGAAGAGAAAGGTGAAAAGATTAGTAAGAGAGAGTAGAAGAGAGTGGATGAAGAATTTGGAAGGAATTTGAGTGTAAAGTGGAGGGACTGTAAGAAAATGTTCTGGAAAGAGATGAAGAGAGTAAGACAGGGTGCCAGTGAAGTCAGTAGGGGAGTGAAAGATAAAAATGGAAGATTGCTAGTGGAGAAGGGAGAAAAAGTGAGCAGATGGAGAGAACACTTTAAGGAATTGTTGAACATAGAGAATGGAAGTAATGTGAGTATAAGTGGCTGGGGAATGGCTGGGAGAAGGAGGAGGGTGAGAAGACAGCAAGAAATCAGTTGGATAGAAGTAGTGGAAGCAATGAAGAAATTCAAATTAGAAAAGGTCCCAGGAATTGATGGAGTGTGTGGTGAAATACTGAAGCATGGGAGAGAGATAGTAGTAGAATAGATGTGGAAGATGTGCAGATTGGTATAGGAGGAAGGTAAGCTCCCGGGGGATTGGAAGTCAGGTATAATTATTCCCCTGTACAAAGGGAAAGGGGAAAAAGAAGTGTGTGGTAATCATAGGGACATTTGTCTTCTTAGCGTAATAGGAAAAGTGTATGGTAGGATACTTATTGACAGAGTTAGGGAAATAACAGAGGAATTAGTTGGAGTACAGGGAGGCTTTAGGAAGGGAAGAGACTGTGTAGATCAGATATTCATTCTTAGATCTTTGTGGAAAAGTTTCTAGAGAAGGGAAAGAAGTTGTATGTGGCCTGCATGAATTTGGAGAAAGCATATAACAGGGGGAGGCGGTGGCTCAATCGGTAGAGAAGTGGCTTGCAGTCCTAATGGACCCAGGTTCAAATCCCCGCTGGGGCAGCGAACAGTTTAAGGATTTGAATTTCGTAGAAGTATGCTTTACTGATCTACCAGAAGACCCGCCGACATGTCGTGAAAATACCCCCGCTAATACCAATACACCAGTCCTGTATGAGACAGCCCTAGCATGTATTCAATATGGACGGTGGGTGTTAGCGCCGAAGTGGTGACATGTAGAAGCGTATGTCATGTAGGAGGACTACTTGGCCTTGATAGCAGGCTGTGAAGCCTATCCCCAGAGTCGGACACATAAAAAAAAAAAAAAAAAAGGAATGTGGAAAGTATTAAGAATATGTGGAGTAGATGGGAAGTTGTTGAACGCTGTGAAGAGTATGTATGGTGGTGCTAAGGCTGCAGTGCATGTGGATGGTGAACCGAGTGAATTTTTCTCTTTGAAGGTTGGGTTGAAACAGGGATGTGTCATGTCTCCATGGTTGTTCAGTCTGTAAATGGATGGGGTAATAAAAGAGACACAAGGTTGGGCAGTGGATGTTGGTGTGGCCCTAGGGAGAGAGGGTAGTGTTTGGAAACTCCCTGTACTATTGTTTGCAGATGGTACTGTGTTGTTAAGTGAAGATGAAGGGGAGCTGCAAAGCTTGGTGGATGAGTTTGGGAGAGTATATAAGAAACTGAGTCTAAAGGTGAATGTAGGGAAGAGTAAAGCGATGGTCTTTGAAAGAGGTGAAGTCAGTGAATGTACAGTGAGGTTGGATGGTGAGGAAATGGAAAATGTGAGTACGTTTAAGTACTTGGGGAGTGTGATGAGTAAGGATGGAATTTTGGAGGGTGAAGTGCTTGAAAGGGTATAACAAGGAAGAAAGGTTGCTGGCTCCTTGACAGCAGTGATAAGAAACTGGGAGTGAGCATGGATGTGAAAGAGTTACTACATGACAGTATTGTGATACCAACTCTAACGTATGGAAGTGAAGTGTGGAAGGACACAAGGCAAGAGTGAGAGCATTGGAAATGAGTTATTTAACCCACCCCATCCTGACAAGTTTCCTAGTAGTGGTACCCCCACAGTCCCAACAAATTTTGGACCCACTTTTTTTGGCTCAAATCTCTGCTTTTGGTGAGAAACAAAGGAAAATCACAATGAAAGTGGTTACTGGGGTTGTCAAGTGGCCTAAACAGGTATAGTTATGTTACACCTGGTATCATGTTCTGTGGAGGTGCACTGCTGCTCTCACATTTTCTATGGTAGGTATTAATATGGAAAACAATACTGATTACGTATGGTACATATTTATTTATTACAAAGAAAGAAACATGTAGTACAAGAGCATATTGTTTTTTTTTACAAAAAAACATATGAAATAAGGAATGTTCCATTGGGCGGAAATAGCCAAATCGCCCAATTACAGTAGGTCACAGATGGTAAGGTAACATTGTTGTTTCATCATAAATTGTATTTTTTTCAAGTTCCATAATACTTTCCCAATGACATCATACCATTTTCCACTTTAAAGAATTGTTTTCACATATTTACAGCCCTTACGATAATATTTTGCATAATAATATCACTTATTTACCAAGTGACTTCATGTTCTGTCAAATTATGCACCTTGCAATTTTGGCATGTTTAAGTACGTCAGCGGGACATGAGATTACATCATGTTTGGACGTACAAGAACGTCGTCGAGACGGGGTGGGTTAAGAGAAGCATGTGGAGTCACATGGAGAGACAGGCTGACAAATGAGGATATAAAGGAGTGTTGTGGTGTGGATGTGGATGTGATAGGAAGAATTAGGAGCAGCACACTGGGGTGGTTTGGCCATGTGGAGAGGATGGAGGGTGAGAGGCCAGACACCTTAATCCCATACGGGATTAAGGCGTCTGGCAGTAGATAGATAGACAGATTATTTTTTTCTTTCTCTAAGTTTCCTTTTTTTTCTCTCTAGATTTTGATTTTATATTTGCAGTTATCTAACCTCTCTGGTACAAAGAAGAGAAGAGTGGGCGATGGCTTTCCGAGCTGGTGCGATGTTGCGGGGGCATCACACCAATAACTATGCAGAATCAACAATCTGCATAATTAAGGATATTGTCCTCAATAGGTAAGGATTAACTAACTCCTAATAAAGCAGGGTTTCTTATTTGGCATTATATTTTGACTTATGTCTTCCAAATTGTATACAGGTACCCCTCGACTGATGATGGGGTTTATGACTGAGACATCCATCATAAGTTGAAGCAGTCGTAAATCGAAGCAATAATGAATTTTTGTACTGCATGTGAATAACGCAAGAAAATATTAATGGAATCTCCCAATAAATTTGAATAAACTCTGATAACACTCAAACAGTGAGACTACTTATGATATTATCACCATCGTAATTTCGAATCCTTCGCAAGTTGAAGCATCATAAAATGAGGAGTGCCTGTACATTCTTGTATTAAGCATTCAGATCTATCTATCTATCTATTGCCAGACGCCTCAATCCCGTTTGGGGTGGCCACAAACAAATCGCCTCCAAGTCACCCTGTCCCCCGCCATTTCACTGCCCTGCTCCCAACTCACACACCCCTCTCTCATATACCTATCCACCCCATCCCTCCATCTCATCCTCGGCCTACAATGTATTATTCATATTATGGTTTTTACTATTATTTCAGATGCAAGGCCTACAACACTGTGCAGCTGCTGGTCTTCATGGTGGAGATCTTCGACTGCTACATGAGACAGCGGTTGGTGGACGTAGCACTGCGCCGACGACAGGTGAAGTCCATTACTGTCGACAAGGTAGCAGTTGATGCAGTAAAATCCGTTGGTGGAGGTCTATACTCTGTGCAAAGCCAGTCTGACCAAACACAGGTGTATGAAGCTGACCTCTTCATTGGCATGTGCACGTGTGTGAAAGGACAAAATGGGGCCATCTGTAAACACCAGATTGCATGTGCAGACTATGGCATGACACCAGTGTCCCAAATCTTTGTATTGACCAGCAGTAGTCAGCAGTGGTTGGCAGCCTTAGCCGTTGGCACAGAAAAAGCCCCTACGGAGAGTTTCTTTAACCCGCCCCATCCCGGCCACTTTTCGACCACTGGTACCCCCCAATCCCGGGCATTTTTCGACCCTTTTTTTTTTGGCTTAAACTTTCGCTTTTGGTCAGAAACAATGGCCGGTGGCAAAGAAAATGGTCCCTGGGGTCCCTACTTAGCTTAACCAGGTATGCCTTGGTCCCACCTGGCCCCGTGTTCTCCCTATGCGGTGTGAGCATCAAACGTTTTCTATGGTATTATAAGTTTGGGAAACCAATGAAAGTAAGTAGAAATGAATTTATTACAAACATAAAAACATGTGATAAAAGAGTATATTGGATTTTATACAAAAATAGAGCAGAAATAACCATTGTACCATCGTGAGAAACGAGCAAAATCGGCCAACTTGGTTCCCATGAATCGCTAATTCTAAAACCATGATACATATAATTTTTTTTACTTACATAATACTTCTACAATAACATTATACCATTTTACATTATATTGAACTGTTTTTACGTATTCACAGGCCTTTTGATAACATTTAGCGTAATGCTAGCGCTTATTTACGTAGTGAGTGAACTCGCTGTGACTGATGTTTCAACTCGTATTGTGCTTTTTCTACTAACATAATACCTTTCTAATATTATTATACACTTTTCAACTTTATAGAACTGTTTTGAGATTATTTCAGGCCTTACGTAAATATATAGCGTAATAATAGTGCATAGTAACACACACGGTGAAGTCGCTATGACAACTAATTCAACTTACAACCTATTTTTTTACTTATATAATAATTCTACACTAACATTGCACATGTAAACACTTGATATAATTGATATTACATCATTTCTGAACGTACGATGGAACTTAGCGTCATATTTGCGCGTACTTACACAGGGAGTGTTATCGCGATATCATTTGTTTCATCTTACACAAGTATTCAACTTATAAAATACCTTACTACTAACATTACAACATCATCCACTGTATATAATTCCTATCACATACTTACTGACCAGAATGTGGGTGTACTCGTGACATCAATTATGACAGCTTACAGTAATGTTCAACTTATACGTTTTATTCATGCTAACATTACACCCGTTTCCACTTTATTTCCTTGCTATCACATATTTACTGACCAGATTTACACAGTGGATGTAGTTTTGATAACAATTCTTTCCACTTACACTAATTCTCATCTTATACATTACTTTTCTGAAAAAATAACACCCGTTTCAACTTTATATTTGACTTAGCACCTACTGACTGGCCTTACCATTATCATGAGCGTCATTTCGCCTTCCCACACAGTTTCAGAAGTGTAGGAAATTATGATATTCCTTGAAACAAGGCTGAAGGCACAACGCAACATTGCACTCGACACACTCGTATCTAGTGTCTTTTCTCTGCGTTGATGGTCTGACTGTCGAGTGCTTACATACATGGCAGCGACGCTGGGGTTTACGACGGTTTGGTTCGGAAGGGATTGCGCTGGAGTAGTGGTGGCCTGCAAGACGTAGGGGAGTCTGAGCAGCATGGGGGGCGCGGGGGCGGTGTGGGGGTCTTTCCTGGGCATGCTTGGCGATTATTTCACGTGCCAGCTCCCTCACAAACCCCTCAAAGGTCTCGGATACTCCGGTGGTCATTGCGTGCAGGTAGTGGGCGTTCAGGACCGTGATGTCGAGCAAGTGGAAAAAGAGTTTCTTGTACGACTTCATCGTTGTCCTGGCACAGTCAACACTTGAAATCATCGAGTCTGACTGATCAACTTGCCTCATGTTCAGATTATAGGCAAGTACAGACTCTGGTTTCCATACGTTGCGCCTCCTCTCGCTACGGTGATCCACGGAGTCTGTGCGGTGCATCAGGGGGCTGTGAACAGTTGATAGGAGGCAAACTTCCCTGTTGTGGTTCGACAGGGTTGCAAGGATGTTATTGGCCTGGAAGAAAACCACCTCATTCTTGTCAAGTTTCCTCCCTATCTTGACCATATGGCGACGGTTTCTCTTGACTGTACCACAGACTCCGGTGTCGTGTTGGTGGAGGAACCTAGCGAGAAGAGGGCTAGTGTACCAGTTGTCCAGGTACAAAACATGACCACGATGAAGGTACTCTTCTATCATTGTCTTCACCACGGCCCCAGAGAGTCCTATACTCCGATCTTCTATTATATCTGTCTGTGCGCCCGTGTACAAGACTATGTCTTGCACATAACCAGTCTTACAGTCACACATAACAAAGATCTTGAACCCGAAACGGTGTCTCTTGCTGGGTATATACTATCTATCTATCTATCTATAGCCCGACGCCCTAATCCCGCAAAGGGTGGCCGCAGACAAAACGCCTCCAAGTCACTCTGTCACCCACCATTTGACCCCCCTCCCCCCAACTCACCCCCCCTCCCTCATATACCTCTCAACTCCATCCCTCCACCTCATCCTCGGTCTACCCCTCCCTCTCCCTCCCTCCACCTCACCTACATACACCCTCTTAGTCAGTCTTTCATTCTCCATCCTCTCCACATGTCCAAACCACCTCAGTGTATTTCTCCTAATCTTTTCAACCACATCCACATCTACCCCACAACGTTCCTTCACTTCTTCATTCGTCAACCTGTCCCTCCATGTCACTCCACATGCTCCTCTCAAGTAACTCATTTCCACTGCTCTCACTCTTGACTTGTTCCCCTCTTGCAAGGTCCACGCCTCGCTTCCATACGTCAGGGTAGGGATCACAATACCATCATGCAGTGACTTCTTAACTTCCATACTCCTGCCTAAAGGAAATATTGCCTCTCCACAACACAAGACTCTCGTCTATGACGAGGTCTCTGTAGGGATAAAATGAGGAGCGGAACATTTCCCGTAAATGATCAAATACCAGCCTAATTCTCCTCATTTTATCGGTGTTATTTGCATTGGCTGGATCATCTGCATCAAAAAAGTGGAGGCGGCCGAGAATAAACTGAAATCTATTACGACCCATCACCTTTCCAAAGAAAGGTGTTAGGATGATTGGGTCCGTTGTCCAGTAGGCAGGAATTTGATTTTTCCTCACCACACCCATCAAGATTACCAGGGCAAAAAATAGGAACATCTCTGATATAGTCACGGGAAAGTCATACTGTTCTGCATGCTTGCTTGTGGTTCCTAGGCGTTCACTTTCAAGGCGCTGGGATTGTGAAAATATATTTGTCTGTTCTACTATGCGCCCAACAAACGCCTCATCAAAAAACAAGTTGAAAAAATCTAAACGTGACGACCCAGCATTTACACCTGGAGCCGTGCAACCTGACCGCCACTCCTCAGTGAACTGGTGAATGATGGGAGTAAAATTACTCCCATCCTCCCAGTTCCACGTGACACCACCGTCTCCAGCCACGTCACCATCGTCCCCTTCGTCAGGGTGGGGAGGTGAGGGTGGTGGGGTTGTTTGGGGAGGTGGAGAGCGGCGCCTCTCATCACTCGCACTTCTCTTCCCTCTCCCTTTTCCTTTGCCCTTTCCCTTCCCTTTCTTTCCTTTCCCCACATCCTGGGGCTGTGGGGAGGAAGTTTGTGAATATTCAGGGGCGAAAGAAGTGCTGGGGAGTGACTCAACCTCCTCTCCCCTAGGCCTACGAGCACCATGTGCTCATGCTGCCTCCCTCACACCACTGGCCCCTTCACCCCGCACTACCCCCACACCACTCTCACTTTCACCCTGCGCTGCCGCCACAACACTTTCCCTTTCTCCCAGCAATCCCACCACACCACTTGCTACTTCCCCAGACAAAGTACTTGAACCATACCTTAGGTGTCATCTCGCCCCACCTTCTGATCCACGTGGTGATATTTTCTCCTTTCCCAACCACTCGATGATATCACGTCCTAGGCCTTCGTCATCTTCATCGTCCTCATCCTCGTCCTGATCAAAATCGTGATGGAGAGATAGCTGTGCACGTGGTTGGGGAGCAGACTGGCCTTCCCTTGCCTTACGGTATGTCACATGCTGCGTTTTTCGGGGCGAAGGGACCTCCTCATCACTGCTACTTATTTCTTCCTCTGGCTGGACGTAATCGCGATCCACCACATCATCATCGAGTGGAGAATCACTCTCTCCAGTGGAGGCTTCCAGGACGGATGCAATTTGCTCATCTGAGAGACCTTTCCGCGCCATGTCTGACCTGGGTCACTGCTGGCAGGTGAGTGACCGAGACAAGGGCGAGCGCGGGTCACGCGGGGTCTAGGACGCTGCCCGCCTGGCGGCAGGTAAGGGAGGCTTGGGTACCCGGGCGAAACGAAAATCTCCCGTGAATTTTGAAAATTGTGGGAATTATGAACCTTGCAATTGCAGGACGTTGAAGTACGTCCTCGGGACTGGCTGTGACAAAACGTGAGGACGTGGAAGTACGTCCTCGGGACGGCGCGGGTTAAAGGTTTGACTGAGGTAGAAGAAAATGAAAATGAAAGCAATGGAGGAAATGGGACTGATGTAAAGATGGAAACAGATGCAAGGATGGAAACAGATTCAAGGATGGAAACCGATGCAAGAGAGTCTGGAAATATTGCTGAAGACACTGTTGACCTAACTGTTGAATCAAAAGTAGTAGCAGAGGAGCTAATTGAAACAACTGCTTGGTATGGAAATTTAGAAACTCGAGTGGCCCTGCAAAGATTCCTTCAGAGAATACGTTCAGTTAAAACTGCAAATCAGCTGAACACCTTGCTGAACTGTGCAGGCTCATCGGTGAATTATGGTGGAGCTGGTCGTGGGAAGATTCCTTGCCAACCAACTTCCATAGCAAGAAGGTCCCCAGGAATGCCAAGAGGAGCAGCCCCCCTCGGTAAAGGACGTCGACCATCAGCAGCCCTGTCATCGAAGCCAAAGCGTCCCCGCAACCTTGCTCATAATGTAAAGTGCAATGTTGCAAATTCAAAGTCGCATGGCAGCAGTCATTGAACCAGAGGGCAGCTGAAGCAGGTTGCTGCTAAAATGTTCACATAATATAGTGTTTTGTGCCAGTGTGTGATATTGCTTTCTTGTACTTACCAAAACATCCACAACAACACCACAACACTCTTGAACTTCCTCATTCGTCTGTCTCTCCATGTAACTCCACATGCTCTTCTCCGGTAACTTCTTTCCCATTGATCTCACTCTCGATTTGTGTCCCTCTAGCAAGGTCCAAGCTTCACTTCCATACATTAGAGTCGGACTCAGAGTACTATCATGCAATGACTTCTTCACTTACATGCTCACTCCCTATTCCTTGTCACTGCCCTCAGTGTGCCTTGCAACCCTCTTTTTCTGCTGCACGCTTTCTCGCACTTCATCCTCTAAACTTCGATCTTTGTTCATCACACTACTGAAGGTTCTCAGATTCTCCATTTCCTGACCATTCAACCTCACTAGGCATTTTGTGGCATCGCGCCTTTCAAAAACAATAACTTTACTCTTTGTTACATTCACTTTCAATTTTCTTCTTTTCACAAACATTTCCAAACTCATTCAAAGAACCCTGCAGCTCCCATTCATTTTCTCTTAAAACTGTGTCATCAGCAAACAAGAGTACAGGCAGTTTCCACACTGCCCTCCCGCACTAGGGACATTCCAATATCCGCTGCTCTACCATATATTTCTTTTATCACACTATCCATGTATATGCTGAACAACCACGGAGACATGACACACCCCTACCTCAGTTCAACACTCAGATAAAAGAACTTGCTCAGTTGATTTTCCACCGCACTGCCGCCCTAGCACCCTGATACATACTCTTAACAGCATTCAGCAATTTCCCATCTACTTCATATATTCTTAGCTCCTTCCACATTCCTTGTCTGCTGTCTACTCTGTCATATGCTTTCTTCAGGTCCATGAAGGTTGCATACAACTTCTTTCCCCTCTCAAATTACTTCTCTACTATGCACCTAACTAAGAATATATGGTCAGCACACCCCCTCCCCTTTCTGAAGTCTCCCTGTTCTTCTGCTAATCCCTCGGTTATCTCCCTGAGATAGGCCATTACCCCATCCCCTGTACACTCCCGTATCAGACCTTCTCATTCATCATCCACACATACATAATCAATCATTGCCTTACGTTCAGTCATCTCATCTCCCATTCATCTTATACTTCTCCATGTATACTGATGGATCAGCCTGTGCCTGAAAAGGGTATTGGTGATCACCTAGCCCTTCCCAGCACACACTTCCATCAAGGCACTACCATTCCCATCCATTTCAGTGGGTATACCCCACTGACTAACCACTATCTATTCTTGCATTCCCCACTTAACCATTCATATCACTAATCAAAAACACTCTCATTTTTATCAGACCTGTCCAGTTATGCTTCTACATTCTCCCAGAACTCAGCTTTCACTCTAAACATTTACTTAAATATTATTTTATTGCAGTTTGTTTCGGATTTCAATAAATTTATAAAAAATTGAAAATAAACATTCACTTAAATATTATTTTACTGCAGTTTGTTTCTTTTAAATTTCACTACTGTAGAAATTTCAGTCTTAGCTCAGTATTAAGTACACTACTCTAGCCCCCCAAAAGCTATACTGTACCGTAGTATACTTGTATATAATTGTGGTTTTTGCTAATCTTAAATTTTACCACAAGTCTACTCTAACTTTAAAAAGGTATTCTGTACAGTACTGTAATAATAACTGCCATATGCTTAAACAAAATGTGGACGATATAATTTTGACGACACAAATTTCTATGCATAATTTCAGGGTTACATTTTGCTCTTGACAACTGTGAGCTGGTATATACAGTGTGTTCTACCCATACTATTGTAAGCTCTGGCTGTAATTAATACTGTATCTATTATCAATCCATAATCTTATGTTGAAAACGAGGTGTGAATTGAAGTGTCATCCATATTTTGTTAAAGCATATGGCAATAACTAATAAATTTATGCATAAATTCCAGTCTAGCTCAGCTCAGTAATAAGTCTAGTCTAGCTGCCAAAAAGATATTCTGTACTGTTATAATAGCTAAGAAGAATAAATAATGAAATAATCACTTTTTATTCCACTGTACACAATGAATGACAAGTAAAAACCAGGTAAGGTAAAGAGATCTTGAAGGCAAAAGGTAATCAAACAGCATCCACCTTACAAAGGCCATTTTTGACGTTGTGTTATTTTACGAGTACAACAGCTTGTACAGTACCTTGAAAAGCAGCCTTACACAGCTTAGTTACTGATAGGATGAGCTTAGTAAGTTACTATACTGGCACAGTAGGCTAATTTTGATCACCAAACAAAACTGTCCTATAGGTTTACTTGAGGACACATTAGCTCTAAATAATTTAATAAATGGAACTTATACTGTATCCGTGTAAATAGCACACTATTTCAATTATGATTCCTTTTCATGACCTAGTAATGGCCAGTATACTGCCTTCAATACAAAGGACAGTAATAAACCTTATTACCTAATATGGTATGTCTATAATACGTAGTGTAGGCCTCTCTCTCTCTCTCTCTCTCTCTCTCTCTCTCTCTCTCCCTTAAAAAGCTATGATTTTAAGGCTATTGTACTATGAATTATATCAAAATATAATTAAATTGGTGAAATTTGTCTCAAAATAGATGGATTGTTGTTGTCTGTAGTTTGTATGCCACTTATAGTAGGTCACATACCATCAGCTTTAACATCTTATATATTGTTTGATTCATCCCATCAGGTATCAACAATATTTTTATGTCATTAAACTGTAAATAATAACGTTTACAACTATACTATTTAACCACATATGCGATCGAAATATATGTTTTTAAAGTTAGTATCGACTTTGTGAGCCACTGTGCAATATTACCAAATACGACAAGTCAATAAAAGGTAATATATTTCATGATGCATCTCATCTGAAAATAACAAAGTTGTTAAATTAGTGTTCAACAATTAATCCATATGTTTGACTAAAATAAATACATCATATAAGCCGTGAATTGCATAAATTCATAGTAAACCTTGAGACCGTAGCTGGCAATAATGTATATGACATCATCGTTTAGCTCCTCACGCTCTGATTGGTTCTAATTTCTCCCTATGTATATACCCTTCCAGAGTTAGGAAATATGCCTCCTGGTAGGATGCTACAGCTGCTCCACCCAGGGTGAACTGCGTCACAACAAGTAGGCTCCTCATCAACACCTCTCAGTGAGTGTAATCATCATCATCATCCAATCCTACATTTCCCCATGAGGAGCGTAGGAGCCCGGGGCTAGGCAATTGGTCTCGACATTAAAGATGAGTGACCAGCTTCACTCATCCCTGAGTGGCATTACGTGAGTAATTAACCCCAACCATCCCTTGGATTTAAACCTTCACCGGCTCAATCCGACTAGAGCGCAATAATTACCCACTAAACCACCAAGTGCCAAAATTTGATTATATGGTTACCACCCAGCGTCGTAAATGGTTTCCTGGTGTACAGGAAACTGTTTGGCTTGTCACTCAGTGTAGAGTCACCCACAGGCAGAAGGAAGAGGAAAGAATGAAGGAAAGAAGGACAGAAGAAGGAGTGTAAAGTCACCCGTAGGCAGAAGGATAAGGAAAGAATGAAGGAGAGACAGAAGAGGATGAAAGGAAAGAAGGATGGAGGAGAGGAAAAGGCAGACACCCGACAGCAGCACTACATCGAGTGAGTGGATGGTGAGTGAGTATAATATATCGAATAAATGTACACTCCTACCTGTGCCATGGGGAACAGTTGAGAATATTGCAATTTGTGCGCACAAAATAAAGTCGCGCAACGTTGGGTCTGGTTAGTACTTGGATGGGTGACCGCCGGGGAACACCAGATGCTGTTGGCATCCCTACGTGTCAAGTGGGGTTGGTGGAGGATTAGTGCCCCTCCCTGTAAAACAATTAACTCTAAGCCATTGGCCACCCCGTCTGGGATACATGGCGTCAGGCAATGAATGAATGAATGAAACAACTGTCCAATTTTGACGGTGATAAATGACGCTTCCAAGTAAGATTCAACTGGTTTTATTTTTTATTTTATTTTTTTTCATACTAACCGTGATTTATTTGGGAAGTGCAGCGTATAATATTTTTTACTCATTTCAACAACTGAAAAATTCTTCCGGCGTCCTTATTGCTAATTTCACTCATTATTTTGCATCAGACCAAGTTAACCTAATTAAGCTCTATTCATTTTCTGTGTAGAGGCAGCGCTAGTATACATGACAAAGTGTTACTTCCATTGTTATTGCCCATGCGTCATATTAATCGGTGTACCAAGCAAAAGGTACATTATTCCAATGCATCACTCACTGCAGAAACACAGATTATTGAGAAATTTGATTTATGGCCACCTTTTGCGGTAAAATCTGCAATCATGCAAATGAAAACGTCACTAAAGACTATCTAGCTCCCATGACTAACTATACCACCTGAGTAAAATCGTTTGGCATTAGCCAGAAAAAATAATTACAGTTGGTCCGGCCATGAGATGGTTAATGGTACCAATATCAGTATTCTCATGCTCCTATGACTCACTCTCTGCTGAATAAAATCGTCAGTCATTAGTATCAATAACACACGAGAGAAGACAGGACCATGAGAGAGTTAACGATCAAACTTAGGATACGAAGCAAAAGAGGTTAAATGGAGGAAGGCTGAGACTTCATGGCCCGTATAGTCATCACTTACGGACGCTTCCTGATATTTCTTCCATATCATTTTTATTTCTGGATCTAGTGCGATCAAGTATTCTACTTTACTAGGTGGGGACGCTTTCCATCCACTACTTAGATGTTCTACACTGAGTGATAAGCCAACTGGTTTCCCCTTATCCAAGGAAGCCACGTACTACGATAGTGGTAATCATACAACCTAGTGACACCTCGTAGTCAAGTAGGCTACACTCCAGCCGGGCTGGGCACGTAAGGCTTTATATTCGACAGTTGGTTGGGGTTCATTGCTCACATAATGCCAGTCAGTGATGTGCGAGGCTGGCCATCCTCGCCTTAATGTCGGGACTGAGTAGCCTTCCCCCGGCCCCCTACCCTCCTGATGGAGCAAAAAGAATTGGATGATAGACTGATAGATAGTTATTAATGAAATGTGTGACACTGAATGAGGTATAAACACACACGAAATTGATAAGCCGTAGTATACAAGTAAACCCCTAAGAAACAGGTGTTAAAAAAGTCTCACTCACCCACGAAAGTACGACTCTGAAGGCCGTCTCATCCCCAACAGTGTATTCAGCATCTGCTGTTATTTCAGAAATTATATTCACTTATGGGAAATAATACAGGAGGAGAGAAAACAGGATGAGGGAATATAATATTAAAGTATAAATCCTTTAGTGAAGACTTTACGTACAGTCACGCGTACTAATTTCTGCTCAGGGGTTACCCCTTCCTTCCCCCCTCTACCCTGGACAGAGGGAAGGGGGGAATCGCGAACAAGTCTACCCCGCCTTCTGCCCCCAACTCCCCCACCCTCCACCTCCAGCTGCCAGTTACTGATTAGACGCAAATATTCTCATGTCCTGTAAACATGACTAAACTGTCGTCGCACACGCTTTCAACGGCCAAGATTTGGACTATATTTTTAGAATAAATTATTACCGTATTGAACTGCATTCTCAAATTGAAAATATTCACCATCATTGTAATCCAGTGTCGTCCGCTGCACAATTCTGGGTTCCAGTGCTCACCTTTTCACTTCCCCCAGCTCTCTCTCTCTCTCTCTCTCTCTCTCTCTCTCTCTCTCTCTCTCTCTCTCTCTCTCTCTGAATTTACTTTTCCCACTCACTCTTTCTTTTTAAATTTATATAACTTTCTCTTTGCTTCTCTCCCCCTCTCCCCCTTCTCTCTCGTTCTTTGTCTTAAGTCTTCCCCGCCTCTCACCCCTCCCCTCCCCCCACCTTAGGCCTGATCAGCAGTCAGTTATACCGTCACCGCTCCTTCGTATATCGTGTGCAGGCAACATTTATCACACACACTTAGGTCAGATGTATGGAAAGCTAATTTTTTTTTATATACATAATTGTATTTCTCATTATGTGCCAAGTTCAAATAGAGAACACCAGACCAATATTCGTAACTTTTATTGGAGTGACCGTTCCACTTCACATAGCTGGGTAGCTGGGCTTATAAACTGCACACACACACACACACACACACACACACACACACACACACACACACACACACACACACACACGACTTAAATTTTGCACTGACAGCGTGGCGACTACAAATATAGTCATTCTAACAACTGGATCTGCTGGCTCCAAACCTTCCCTGTCCCAGTCAAACTCCTCATTCAATAATCGGTTATTGAATGAGGAGTTTGACTGGGACAGTTTGGAGCCAGCAGATCCAGTTGTTAGAATGACTATATTTGTAGTCGCCACGCTGTCAGTGCAAAATTTAAGTCGTGTAATGTGTGTGTGTGTGTGTGTGTGTGTGTGTAATGTGTGTGTTTGTGCAGTTTATAAGCCCAGCTACCCAGCTATGTGAAGTGGAACGGTCACTCCAATAAAAGTTACGAATATTGGTCTGGTGTTCTCTATTTGAACTTGGCACATAATGAGAAATACAATAATATATAAAAAAAAAAAATTAGCTTTCCATACATCTGACCTAAGTGTGTGTGATAAATGTTGCCTGCACACGATATACGAAGGAGCGGTGACGGTATAACTGACTGCTGATCAGGCCTAAGGTGGGGGGAGGGGTGGGGTGAGAGGCGGGGAAGACTTAAGACAAAGAACGAGAGAGAAGAGAGAGAGAAGAAAGAGAAAGTTATATAAAATTTAAAAGAAAGTGAGTGAAAGTAAATTCAGAGAGAGAGAGAGAGAGAGAGAGAGAGCTGGGGGAAGTGAAAAGGTAAGCACTGGAACCCAGAATTGTGCAGCGGACGACACTGGATTACAATGATGGTGAATATTTTCAATTTGAGAATGCAGTTCAATACGGTAATAATTTATTCTAAAAATATAGTCCAAATCTTGGCCGTTGAAAGCGTGTGCGACGACAGTTTAGTCATGTTTACAGGACATGAGAATATTTGCGTCTAATCAGTAACTGGCAGCTGGAGGTGGAAGGTGGGGGAGTTGGGGGCAGAAGGCGGGGTAGACTTGTTCGCGATTCCCCCCTTCTCTCTGTCCAGGGTAGAGGGGGGAAGGAAGGGGTAACCCCTGAGCAGAAATTAGTACGCATGACTGTACCTATTGGAACCCAAATCGTCAGCCTTTACTATATCATTTTTAGAGTGCAACGAACAGAATGTAATGCAATGGAACGATCTCTTCTAAAGCGATACTTGAAAACAATGTTCTGACACTTAATTTAAGTGAAAACTAAAGCACTGGGATAGTTATGCCCATATATCGTTTATTTTTCCGTTCCGTCGTCACATCTTCCCTTGTAATTTGTTTCATCTAACGCGACATTTGCCTTTAATCAGTCAAGAGTGTCACAGGAGACCATCGATAACTCTTTCATCTTCGAGGCAACCCTAGAATTTTACTCCAGGTGGCTTCAGACGATTCTGTTAATTTGAGAGTGATTCACTTGAGCCTAAGTATTAATACTGATATCATATCACTAACCGTTTCATCATGAGGGTACCTATAGTATTTTATTCCAGTAGACGAAACATTGCTTTGGTCAGCTGAATGTCCATGACTGTTATACTGAAATGTCTATAGAATAAAAGTATAAAACTGTGTTCATGAGAGTTTCAAAAGCGTACGGCGTACCATTATTGGCATGAGATAATACACACACACACACACACACACACACACACACACACACACATACGTTTTTATATTCTGTTCTTGCCAAAAAGTATAAATTATTGAGCAATAGTACTGATATGTAACACGTCAACCACAAAAACAATTAATTTATATGATAAGACATCCGATAAAATCAGTTTCCATTTAGACTGTCATGAAAATTACAAGTAAATGTATCACATTACTTGGAATTATCAAAAATGAATTCCTCGTCTCTGAAAACTCTAGAAAACCTGTATTATGCTTAACTGCTGCAAACTATAACCAACTTATGAACATTTAGGGATATGGCAGTCATCTCGGACGCCATCTTGGATTCCCAGCTTGCAGTAGCTGGTTTCCAAGGTTGTGCACCTGGATAATGTTCCTGGTGGTCCAAGGATTAAAATGATATACCACTGCCATTTAAAACAACCCATGACTGCTGAACCCTACTTGCCCCCCGGGGTATACCCGAATACATCTCTTTTCAACAGAGTGGATGCTAAGGCTTTTCATCTCATTAACTCCCCTTCTCTTACTGACTGCATCTTTAGCCCCTGTTTTGTTGCCACTTTAATGATCACTGCTCCTCAGAACTGTCTGCTCGCATCCCTTCTCTATTACAGTGGGCGCGTAGCACCAGCGTGGTAGCAAAGGCTTTCGATCGCGTCTGGCATATATCTTTAATTTCCAAACTGCCCACTTACGGTTTCTATCATTCTCTCTGGGCCTTCATCTCTAGCTTCCTTTCTGGTTGTTCAATAGTCTCTGTTGTGGACGGCCATCGTTCTTCTCCTACATCTATCAACAGTGGTGTTCCTCAGAGCTCTGTCCTATCACCAACTGTCTTCCATTTATTCATCAATGACCTTCTAAGCTGTACATCTAACCCTATCCACTCATACATTGATGACTCCACCTTCACCTTTCCATTCGGTTCCTGCAACGCCCATCTCAGCAGTTACTTCAACAAACAAGGGATGAGGCTATGGCACACCCAATGTCTGACTTGGCTCATACCTCTGACTGGGGTAAAAATATACATATTTTTTTTTTTAATGCATCAAAGACTCAGTTCTTACACCTGCCTGACAAAATCTTTCGCAAGTATACCCACAAATGTTTAATAATATTCAGCTTAATCCTGCATCATCCTTGAACATGCTTGGGGTTTCATTTACTTGGGACTTATCTTGGAAAGATCATATTACATCTATTGTAAAATCTGCTTCCAAGCGAATAGGTGTGCTAAGCTGACTCCGGTCCTTCTTTACCCCTGCACAATTTTTTACTCTATACATGGGTTTTATGTGCCCCTGTGTGGAGTACAACTCTCATGTGTGAGGAGGCTTCCCACATACAGCTCTTCTCAATAGGGTGTAGTCAAAGGCTTTTCATCTCATTAACTCTCCTCCTGTTACTGACTCCCTTCAACCTCTGTCTCTTCGCCGCAGTATTGCATCTTTATCTCTTCTATCGCTACTTCAATGGTCACTGCTCCTCTGCATGCATTCCTCCTCCTCTACGACGGGCGCGTAGTACCCGTCTAGCAGCAAACTCTAATCCCTTTTCTGTCCAACTCTCTAATGCAAGAGTTAACCGTTACTCCCAGTCCATCATTTATGCAACAGGTCAACTCTGGAACTGTCTCCCTCTGTCTGTATTTCCTACTTCCTATGATCTCTAGTCTTTCAAACGCAGTGTGTCCAGGCATCTCGAAATGATCGGATCTTGAATTTGCCTTACTCTTATATTATGTTTTTCTCTCGGAAGGAACAATTATTGCGGGCTCGTGGCCTCTGGTTCCTTCTTCCTCGCATAAAAAAAAAAAAAACTCTTCTCTTGTCTGTCCAACTTTCTAATGTAAATGTTAACCAATACACTCAGTCCTTCATGTAGGCAACATGTCAGCCCTTAAACTTTGCTCCTCTGTCTGTATTTCCTTCTGCCATCGACTTCCAATTTTCAAAATGCAATTTGTCCTGACATCTGGAAATTTACTATTTGCCTCACTTATATTTAGTTTCTATCATGGAGGGAAAAATCTTGCAGGCTTTTAGCCTTTGGTTCCATCATCAGTAAATTAAAAAATCTCAACCACTCCTCGAATTTAAACCCGCCTGGAGCGCCTTAACCCACTAGATCACATTGCACCCATTTGTGTGATGAACTGTAACCTAGCCAAACAATGCAGAAAATGATTTTCTGGGCCACAGAATGCTACTTGGTGCATTATTAATTGCTGAAGCTGGTAGTGGCGGTGGTTAACCCAAGTCTGTCTCGCCGAGAAGATACATCAACCACAGTTAACCCATCACGTCCCGAGGTTTTCCGCACCTCCGCCATCCCCCAATCCCGAGGTACTTTCGAAAAAAAAATGTTTTGCTAAAACCTCCGCTTTTGGTGAGAAACATCGAAAATTTATAGAGAAATCACTCACCTGAGGTTTAAAATACTCGATCTAGGTAGGAGTACCTCCTTACCTGACTGGGTTTTCTAACAAGCTGGCACCAAAGAAAACGAATTCTATGGGAGGGTAACTATTTCACACAACTCATAAACGATATTTATTTATTACTTGGTACGAATTTATATGTAGTATGAGAGTATATTGGTTTTCAAGCAGTAATATAGGCATTATAAGCATTGTTCCACCACTAACTAATCACCATACCTGACCTTCTTTTGCCACATTACCTGATCATTATTTCTGACTGTTTCTTCTTCTAATGCTATGTAAACTTTGTCTTCCACATTGTCATCGATTGGGGAATCACTCTGGCCCTGAATATCTTTACTGGCCAGGTCACTGGTAACAGGTGAATTGCTGAGGCAATGGCGTGAGGGGTGGAGGGGGAAGGTTATGCAGTGTAAGGCATTGTCCCTGCTTGGCATCTTGTAGAGGAATAGAGGAAGGTGTCCCGTGTATACGTACGAAAAATCACGCGCGAAAATGAAAATTGTGCAAATTAGGGACCTTGCAATTGCACAACGTACTAGTACGTTGCTGGGACTGGCAAATGCAAAATGTTGCAACGTACCCGTACGTCGACGGGACGGGGCGGGTTAAGCAACTGCTTCTCTGGGGGGCAGTCCTATGAGTATAGTAGAGTGCATGCATCGTGCAGAGATCTGGGGTATCGATGTGGTAGACATCGCCTCACCCAGGTGGAACCAGCGTCCTTCCTAAGGTGAAGTGCATGAAAAAATGAGGAATTTTGGCTCCCGGTAGGATGCTGGAGCTGTTCCACCCAGGGAGCTCCCACTAGGATGCTGCAGCTGCTCCACCCAGGGTGAACCGAGCCACCACAAGTAGGCTTCTAGTCAGCACCTCTCAGTGAGTATAATCATCATCATCATCCAGTCCTACATTGCCCCATGAGGAGCGTAGGAGCCCGGGGCTAGGCAATTGGTCCGAAATTTAAGATGAGAGTGACCAGCCTCACTCATCCTTGAGTGGCATTACGTGAACAATTAACCCCAACCATCCCTTGGATTTAAACCTTCACCGGCTCAATCTGACTGGAGTGCAATAATTACCCACTAAACCACCAGGTGCCAAAATTTGATTATATGGTTACCACTCAGTGTCGTAAATGGTTTCCTGGTATACAGGAAACTGTTTGGCTTGTCACTCAGTGTAGAGTCACCCACAGGCAGAAGGAAGAAGAAAGAATAAAGGAAAGAAAGTCAGAAGAAGTTTAAAGTCACCCGTAGGTAGAAGGATAAGGAAAGAATGAAGGAAAGAGAGACAGAAGAGGATGAAAGGAAAGAAGGATGGAGGAGAGGAAAGGGCAGACATCCGACAGCAGCACTACATCGAGTGAGTGGATGGTGAGTGAGTATAATATATCGAATAAATGTACACTCCTACCTGGGCCATGGGGAACAGTTGAGAATATTGCAATTTGTGAGCATAAAATAAAGTCGCTGCAACAACTGTCCAATTTTGACAGTGATAAATGACGCTTCCAAGTAAGATTCAACTGTTTTTTTTTTTTTTTTTTTTTTCATACTAACCGTGATTTATTTGGGAAGTGCAGCGTATAATATTTTTTACTCATTTCAACAACTGAAAAATTCTTCCGGCGTCCTTATTGCTAATTTCACTCATTATTTTGCATCAGACCAAGTTAACCTAATTAAGCTCTATTCATTTTCTGTGTAGAGGCAGCGCTAGTATACATGACAAAGTGTTACTTCCATTGTTATTGCCCATGCGTCATATTAATCGGTGTACCAAGCAAAAGGTACATTATTCCAATGCATCACTCACTGCAGAAACACAGATTATTGAGAAATTTGATTTATGGCCACCTTTTGCGGTAAAATCTGCAATCATGCAAATGAAAACGTCACTTAAGACTATCTAGCTCCCATGACTAACTGTACCCCCTGAGTAAAATCGTTTGGCATTAGCCAGAAAAAATCATTACAGTTGGTCCGGCCATGAGATGGTTAATGGTACCAATATCAGTATTCTCATGCTCCTATGACTCACTCTCTGCTGAATAAAATCGTCAGTCATTAGTATCAATAACACACGAGAGAAGACAGGACCATGAGAGAGTTAACGATCAAACTTAGGATACGAAGCAAAAGAGGCTAAATGGAGGAAGGCTGAGACTTCATGGCCCGTATAGTCATCACTTACGGACGCTTCCTGATATTTCTTCCATATCATTTTTATTTCTGGATCTAGTGCGATCAAGTATTCTACTTTACTAGGTGGGGACGCTTTCCATCCACTACTCAGATGTTCTACACTGAGCGATAAGCCAACTGGTTTCCCTTATCCAAGGAAGCCACGTACTACGATGAGTGGTAATCATACAACCTAGTGACGCCTGGTAGTCAAGTAGGCTAAACTCCAGCCTGGCGGGTCACGTAAGGCCTTACATTCTACAGTTGGTTGGGGTTTATTGCTCACATAATGCCAGTCAGTGATGTGCGAGGCTGGCCATCCTCGCCTTAATGTCGGGACTGAGTAGCCTTCCTCCGGTCCCCTACGCTCCTGATGGAGCAAAAAGGATTATATGATAGACTGATAGATAGTTATTAATGAAATGTGTGACACTGAATGAGGTATTAACTCACACGAAATTGATAAGCCGTAGTATACAAGTAAACCCCTAAGAAACAGGTGTTAAAAAAGTCTCCCTCACCAACGAAAGTACGACTCTGAAGGCCGTCTCACCCCCGACAGTGTATTCAGCATCTGCTGTTATTTCAGAAATTATATTCACTTATGGGAAATAAAACAGGAGGAGAGAAAACAGGATGAGGGAATATAATATTTAAGAATAAATCCTTTAGTGAGGACTTTACCTATTGGAACCCAAACCGTCAGCCTTTACTACATCATTTTTAGAGTGCAACGAACAGAATGTAATGCAATGGAACGATCTCTTCTAAAGCGATACTTGAAAACAATGTTCTGACACTTAATTTAAGTGAAAACTAAAGCACTGGGATAGTTATGCCCATATATCGTTTATTTTTCCATTCCGTCGTCACGTCTTCCCTTGTAATTTATTTCTTCTAACGCGACATTTGCCTTTAATCAGTCAAGAGTGTCACAGGAGACCATCGATAACTGTTTCATCTTCAAGGCAACCCTGGAATTTTATTCTAGGTAGCTTCAGACGATTCTGTTAATTTGAGAGTGATTCACATGAGCCTGAGTATTGATACTGATATATCACTAACCGTCTCATCACGAGGGTACCTCTAGTATTTTATTCCAGCAGAAGCCACATTGCTTTGCTCAGCTGAGTGTCCATGACTGTTATACTGAAATGTCTATAGAATAAAAGTATAAAACTGTTTTCATGAGAGTTTCAAAAGCGTACGGCATACCATTATTGGCATGAGATCACACACACACACACACACACACACACACACACACACACACACACACACACACACACACGTTTTTATATTCTATTCTTACCAAGTAGTTCTTTTTTCTTTCGGCTATAATTATATAGCATTTCTTGGGGAAACGGTTGGTACCACTGGAAGGCAATTTTCATGGCAATTTCATATTGGTACGAGAGAAACAGTGTTTTGATACTTCTCCTTCCGGGAAATTTTACAAGCCATACGGGGCAAGAATTTACACGAGTCACCAGATTACGGCCAAAGTATAGTGTTTTCGCTCGTTTCACTAGCTTGGGCAATTAGTTCTTAACTGGAAAACACCAGTCGTGTCTGCCCTCTGATGGCTGTGCTGTTACAACTCCGCTGGATATGTTCTCTCAACGTCGAAATTCTAAGCGGCTTTGCAGATTTCGCATCATCTGTTCCTTAAGTAAATATTTTGACTGTTGCTCATTTATACAGTCTTAAATATCAATGATAAAATAATGTTGATATTAAGCGATTAATATAACACACGAGAGAAAATCACGGTATAGTTGTTGTTGATCAATCCCAGTCTCTGATCGAGCAGACCCATCAACTGCCGGCTCAGGGATTAGTGCGGAGGTTAGGTTCTTGGGTGGACATTGCATTTGCATCTCTCCGCCCAGTTAACAGGTGCACATAGCAGGCTCTACTTCACGCTGTTATATTGTTATATGGTTACCACCCAGACTTGTAAATGCCCTACTGGGTTATGAGAAACCGTTAGGCTTATCGCTCAGTGCAGGGCCACATGAAGAGGATGGGAGGGTAATAAAGTGACAGGAAAGAAAGCGAGCAGTAGGAAGTGAGGAGTGCAAACACAGAAGGAGAATGAAAAGAGGAATGAAGAAGCAAGCAGCACTACTTCCAGTGAGTGGTTGATGGTCGCCACCATCTACCATCTCAAGGCAAAACAGAAAACTAAGAGATAATATACTGCTTGATTTCTAACAACCTAAAATGGTCTTCTCATCATCTTGAATGTCGAGCTATAGCAGTAGATTAACAATAAAAGCTAATGCTAGTCACGAAGAAGCGCAATAAAGTCTATAGAACAGAAATAGTGTCCTTTTCCTCCATTGTGGTACGTAAAATAAGCCGAAAAATGATGAAAAATATGGCCCAAGTTGGTGCAAAATCAGTATGGTAAGCCGCCAGTGCCAACAAGAATACAGCTCTCATTCCCACCTCGCCCCACGAAGCTACCTTCTCCTACGCACGGTCTTGCGCGCACCTTTTATAACCTCGCGGTCCATCATCTTTCAAGCCATTCATCGTGAGGCATCCTACCCTTCACTAGCCTCCCGTCCCCCCGCTCCACCGCCCCGTCCCAGCCTCCGCGGGGGTTTGAGCTAGCGTGCCGGGATGATGTATATTGTAGATTTCCTGGAATGTTGGCCTGGCGGGGTGTGGGAAGCTGCAGGTGTGGAGCCTCCCTGCTTGCTCACCTCCTCCCACTACTGCTGCTGCTGCTGCTGCTTCCTTTCCTTGTATAGACTGCTAATGCTACGCCTTATTCTCCATGTAATTAACCCTTTCACTACGTAATGCTGCAGGTGTGAGGGCCTCCTACTGGCTCTCCACCTCCTCTAACTTCTCCCTCTGCTTCGCATCTTTTTACTGTATAGTGGCTAATGCTCTGCCTCCCACAAAATGCACTTCACAATTTACTGGGTAAATTAACGGGATCTGATGTTGTTCATGCTGTAATCATTTCTAAGGATCATTTTTCAGTGGTTCAAATGTCACATCAAAATTCATATATACTGTTCAAGACTAGTGGTTCCCAAACTGTGGGCCGTGGAAGCCCCTTAATTGGTTCGCTGCAATTATATAATAATATTTTATATTTTTTTATACGATCCCTGCAACCCACGTGGATGTAGCGGGACTCGAACCGCTGACCTTAAGAATGTCGCAGTGGAGCCTTAGTACACTGAGCCACCAGGCGCCCTTATATTGTATAATAAATATATATTTAATAATATTTGTATGTTTTATAATAAAACAATAAAATAATATTTGGAATAGTTATTTCCAAGCTCCAGAAAAATCATGGACTTACCTAGACTAGCGATTTTCCCTAGAATCAATTGGAAATAAATTTCCAAGTATTTCCAGTCATACTTTAACGCTTTTTAGGCACCTAATAATTATGGCATATAATTATTTTATGGCACAAAACGAAACAATCAAGAACTCCCTGCTCCACCTAAGGTAACAAGAGAGACGCCCCAAAGCTGCTGATTCAGTTGCCATACTTTGCCATACTAGTATTATTTTCCGTCATTTTGTGTTTCTTGAACTGGGTGTCGTAACAGTAATCCTGGGCCATCTTTGGAAAGCTTAAGTAATCATGCCTCTAAGCAAGTTCCTAAATAGTGGCCTTCTAGCCGCCAGTAGAATTTTGATCTACAAGACTGGTAATATATTTCATAAAGCTTATCTGTGTTGAGTGCGGAAATGTACTTACAGTCTCGACTTTTCTACTAATTATTAAGTTCATAACTCAGAACCAATACTGAGAAAGTCTCTGATGTAGGTGTATGTCAAAAACACAGTTCAGTGTGAAATCATGAAAGAATGAAAAGAATCACCAGGTTGTGTAAACATGTGTATGAAATTCCCTCTCAAAATACATATGGGGTGAATGTGAAAGCAGCCTTGTTAACTCTCAATATGTCAGTCTATCTATCTACCCATTATATATGCACAGTGTCACGGTACATGATGCACATACATCAAGGATGATTCTGCAGCTGCCGTCGAGTAAAATAAATAAATAAATAAATAAATAAATAAACTAACACTTGCAGTTCTTAACCACTGTGGAGCTACAACTACTGATGACCTTATAAGTTAATTATGAATGAGATCAGTATCTGTAACTACACAACGGCTGAGAATTAAACCCATGCGGATAGTGCATTTCTTACTCATATTTGCTCCTAGAATCGCCTCCTAAAGTAGGCGTGGCAAATTTTGGGTCACCATATACTGTATATCACCATCATCAGGCATTGCAAGTCCACTGCTGAACAAAGGCCTCCCCCAACCTTTTCCAAGAATTCCTTGACTGAGCCAATCTGTGCCACGTTTTCCCTGCAGATTTTTCTATCTCATCCCTCCACCTCCTGTTTGCCCTTTTCTTCTAGCGTATAATCTCATGGTGTCTAGTCAGTCAGCCTCTTGCTCCATTGGTATACATTATTCTTGCTACATGGCCTGCCCACCTGCATTTCTGTTCTTTCATAACTTCTATAATGTCTTTGACTTTAGTCTTCTCTTTCATCCAAGTTGATCTTTCCTCTCTTAAAGATATACCCAATACTGACCTTTCCAGTGCTCTCTGAGAACGGATTACTTTATTTTCCATCGATTTTGTTAGTTTCCAGGTCTCACAACCGTAAGTCATAGCTGGAATTACACATTCGTTATATACTTTTCGTTTCATTCGTATTAGCAAACTGCTTTTCATAATGTATCTATGTTTACCGAAAGCTTTCTATCCAATTGTAATACGTCTTTTTATTTCACTATCTTGGTCTTTCGTTAATTTTTGTATGTGCCCCAACTATTTGTACCGCTCGACTTCTTCAAGAATGTCTTCTCTTATTCTGATGACGTGCTTTGGTGTATGTGGATTAACCATTAGTTTTACTTCGGTTCATCTTTAGCTCTACTTTAAGACTTTCTCTGTTCATTTAACATTTCTTGCAATGTGTCTGCTGTTTCTGATATGAGGACAATGTCATCTGCTTTTCTTAAATGGTTTAGCGTTTCTCCGTCTATGTTTATTCCTTTGTCTTCTCAGTCTAGCTATCTAAAAATACATTCTAGGCATGCTGTAAATAATAATGGTCAAATTGTATCTCCCTGACGCATGTCTTTCGCAGACTTAATTTTTTCCAAGTCTTTATGTAATTTAACTGTGACAGTCCCCTCTTTATATATATGTTTTCGAGCAGCTTTCTAACATTCTCATTTAGTCCTTGTTCTCGCAATGAATTTATAATTGCTATGTGCTCCACTGCGTCAAAAGCATTTTCGTAATCAACAAAACCTAAGCACAATGGTTTATTGTATTCCATAGTTTTCTCCAATAGCTGATTCATTGTGTGTAGATGGACAATAGTCAAAAACGCGCTTCGGAATCATGCCAGTTCACGAGGTTGGTTTTCTTCGAAATTTGTTATGTTCGTAACGACTTTAGTGAAGAGTTTGTATATGACTGATAATAAGCTAAGGTTTGATTTGATTTGGTTAATTTATTACGCCTAAAGGCGACAAATCTATTACAGTGCCACGCAGCCATATGTGAGGTGAGTACAGGGGAACTCATGCCACGCAGGACATGCTGTCTAGCTATAACAAAATAACACCCATCAAAGTGTGGATGACACATGAGAATAAAATCTAGGTTATCATCTTCCAACAAATGTTTACAAGTGTCCACTAATGTGAGTCCGTTTGGTATTAAATCAGAGACAAGTGGAAATTGCAGGCAATAATGGTCAAGGGTGTTGGCATTGGGTGCATCACACAGCTTACAGGAGGAGAAATGAGGTGCATTGCCCGCGCCAGCCACCTGCCACACAGGTCGGTAGCCCAGTCTGAGGCGGGCACACACCACGTTATGTCGACGAACCATAAGACCACTGCGACGATATCTATGGGAATGAGAGAGAAGTGGTCATAATGTTGGATAGACGCACTGTGAGCCCTTTCAGCATTTCTACAGTGGAGAATAGGGGAGCAGGCTGCTCTGTGTATTATCTGCTTGTAGCAAATGGGGACAGCATTAGTAGCATCCAGAGCGGGCGGATCCAGACCACAGGCAGTCCTTGTAAGGAGGTCAGTGGTGTTGTTGGCTGTGAGACCAATACGAGAGGGAATCCACAGAAACTGTACCACCAGTGAACGATCGAGGGCAGTGGCCAATTGACGGAGTATCTACATAACGAAGTGTTAATATGCAAGCCTGGGAGAGGAGAGGGCATGGAGGGCCGGCTGTGAGTCACAGATGATCAAGCTGCTGTTGTTCGCCTGTATTAATAAAGTAACTACATCCAGGAGCCCATGTAGTTCGCAATACGTAGAGCTCGACGAGGTGGGCAGTCGACGGCCCAACAAGCCCCCTTGAGGTGGGTCCAGACCTGGGGAAAAATACAGCACAGCCAGCACTGCCATCCTCCTGCAGCAAGCCATCAGTGTAGATATGGTGGGCCGAAGGGAGAGAAGATGACAGCCTGGCGATGGTCTCCAAAGCTAGCTGTTTCTGAAGCTGAGGCAGGTCAGTCTTGGAGGCCAGAGTGTATGAGATAACAGGCACAGGGGTCTGCCAAGGTGGAATGCCATAGTCCACCTCCTCAGCAAGCACCGGTACGTTGATGTTTAGCCGTCGGACGTTTGAACAAACAGTATTACCTAGTGTGCAGCCACCATTGCGAAGCAGAGACCTTGGTGCAGTGGGAACAAGAGAAGTCCGAATGATGTGAGAAAGCAGGGAGAAAGGTGAGGATAATGCAGGCACTTAACACTGCAGTATGTAACCACGGAGTATATTCTCTCAACAAGTGGTGGAAGGTTGAGTTCAAGTTGCATGTTGACAATTCTGGTTGAGCCAGGGCAGCCCAGGATGAGTCTCATTACTGCGTTTTGAAACTTCTCAGGAGGTTGTCAGGGTGTTTTGGAAAGTTGACAAAGAGCAGGGGAGAGATAATCAACAACTGATCGAATGAACGCTATGTATATGGTTCGTCCTACAGGAACAAATACCCCGGCAGCATAATTAGTGAGCCACTTGAGAGGTTTTAGGTGCCACTGTAGCCGGGTCAGCAGATCCTGAATAATCAGATCTGCTCATTGTCTTGCAGGAATGGAGGGAGAAATTCGTACAGTCACCGCCAGATAAAGGTACTCCATATACAGGCAGTGTTCTTTCTGGACAGGAAGTGAAGATTCTACTCTTTTCTGGAGAGATAATGAGTCTGCATTTGGAAGCCGACTCGTGAAACAAGTGAAGGAAAAGTTGCAGATCTGCTGGGGAATTTGAGTGAATGCAGATGTCATCACCATAGCAAGTAATCATGGTTCCAGGGATGTCAGGAAGGAGGGTGAGTGGACGATGTATGAGGATATTAAACAAAAAAAGACTAAGGACACCACCTTGTGGAGTACCAAGCTTGAAATCCTTAGCAAAGCTGTATGCGCCCTGAAAAAGAACATGAGAGGACCTATTAGTCAGGGAACCACATATCCATCACGGCAGGTTTCCCTCAACTCCAAAATCCACTAGCTGGTCGAGGATGATGTCTCTGTTGGCGACATCAAATGCACTCTTTAAATCAATGAAGGCCACTACACTGGTGGGGGATAGGAGGGTGTATAGATCCATGAGGCAGTGATGTGTCCCTTGCTGTGGTAAAAAGCCGTACAATTGGGTTGAGAGCTTGTCCTGCAGTCTAAACAAGAGTCTTGCGAGGAGGATGCATTCTAGTACTCTACCGACGCAGGAGGTGTGGGAAACCGGTCGGAATTTATCAGTGCCAGGTTTAGCAATAGGCACAATTGTACTGCAGGTCCAGGCTTGTGGCAGGTATCCCAGTTGGATCCAAAGGTTGAACAGCTGGAGAAGTGGATTACCAGGAACTCTCAGGAGGTCACGGAGGACAGAAAAAAGTGATGCCATCATAACCTGGAGCTGTTACCCTACCCCTGGCGAGGGTCCAGCACAATTCATTGTCAGTTATAGATACACCATCCTCATTGTCTGTCCTCAGTAAAGCGGCGGTGAGACGGAGTGCACAAAAGTTTTTCTGGGTGGAGAGCATGTCCTGTATCTGTGCAGGAAGGGCACAAGCCCGTGACTGTGCAGGAAGGGCACAAGCCCGTGACTGTGCAGACCAGGCATCTACAAGATCCTGTGCTTACTGTGCTTTTTTTTATGCCAGGAAGAAGGGACTAAAGGCCGCCGACCTGCAATTATTGTTCCTTCCAAGAGAAAAACAAAATACAAGAGAGACCCAAATTCAAGATCTGATCATTTCGAGATGCCTGGACACACTGCGTTTGAAAGACAAGAGATCATAGGAAACAGTAAATACAGACAGAGGGAGACAGTTCCAGAGCTGACCTGTTGCATAAATGAAGGACTGGGAGTAATGGTTAACTCTTGCATTAGAGATCTGGACAGAAAAGGGATGAGAGTTTGCTGCTAGATGGGTGTTATGTGCCCGTCGTAGAGGTGGAGGAATGCATGCAGACAGTTCAGAGGAGCAGTGACCATTGAAGTAACGATAGAAAAGAGATAAAGATGCAACAGTGTGGCGAAGAGACAGAGGTTGAAGAGAGTCAATAAGAGGAGGAGAGTTAATAAGATGAAAAGCCTTTGACTCCACCCTATTGAGAAGAGCTGTGTGTGGGGAGCCTCCCCACACATGAGAGTTGTACTCCACACAGGGGCAGATAAAACCTGTGTATAGAGTCAAAAATTGTGCAGGGGTAAAGAAGGAACGGAGTTGGCTTAGCACACCTAATCTCTTGGAAGCAAATTTTACAAGAAATGTAATATGATCTTTCCAAGATAAGTTCCAAGTAAATGAAACCCCAAGAATGGTCAAGGATGATGCAGGATTTAGCTGAATATTATTAAACGTTAGTGGGTATACCTGTGGAAGATTTTGTTGGGTTGAGTGGTGGGTGGGGGCGCTCACCATCCACTCACTCGATGTAGTACTGCTGTACGGTGTCTGCCCTTTCCTCTCCTCCATCCTTCTTTCCTTCCATCCTCTTCTGTCTTTCTTTCCGTCATTCTTTCCTTGTCTTTCTGCCTATGGGTGACTTTACACTCCCTCTTCTGTCTTTCTTTCCTTCAATCTTTCCTCTTCCTTCTGCCTATGGGTGACTTTACACTGAGTGACAAGCCAAATGGTTTCCTGAACACCAGGAAACCATTTACTACGCTGGGTGGTAACCATATAATCAAATTTTGGCGCCTGGTGGTTTAGTGGGTAATTATTGCACTCCAATCGGATTGAGCTGGTGAAGGTTTATATCCAAGGGGTGGTTGGGTTTGATTGCTCATGTAATGCCCCTCAGGGATGAGTGAGGCTGGTCACTCTCATATTAAATGTTGGGACCAACTGCCTAGCCCCGGGCTCCTACGCTCCTCATGGGGCAATGTAGGATTGGATGATGGATGGATGGATGGATAGGCGTAAAAACTGAGTCTTTGATGCATTAAAAACAACCAGATTATTTTTACCCCAGTCAGAGATACATGGCAAGTCAGACACTAGGCGTGCCATAGCCTCATCCCTTGTTTGATGAAGTAACTGCTGAGATGGACATTGCCGGAACCGAATGGAAAGCGAAGGGTGGAGTCATCAGCATATGAGTGGACAGGGTTAGATGTATAGCTTAGAAGGTCATTGATGAATAAAATGAAGAGAGTAGGTGATAGGACAGAGCCCTGAGGAACACCACTGTTGATAGTCCGAGGAGAAGAATGATGGCCGTCTACAACAGCGGCTATAGAACGACCAGAAAGGAAGCTAGAGATGAAGGCACAGATAGAAAGATAGAAACCGTAAGAGGGCAGTTTGGAAAATAAAGATTTATGCTAGACTCGATCGAAAGCCTTTGGAATGTCAAGTGCAATGGCAAAGCATTCACCAAAGTCCCGAAAGGAGGATGACCAGGAGTCTGAAAGGTAGGTGAGAAGATCGCCAGTGGAGTGTCCCTGACAGAACCCATACTGACGATCAGAAAGAAGGTTGTGCTAGGAAAGATGCTTTAAAATTTTTCTATTAAGAATCGACTCGAAAACTTTTGAGATACAAGATGTTAAAGCAATTGGGCGATAGTTAGAGGGTTGGGAACGGTCACCCTTCTTTGGGACTGGCTGAATGAGAGCAAACTTCCAGCAAGGAGGAAAGGTACAAGATGATAGACAAAGACGAAAGAGTTTGCCTAGGCAAGGTGTAAGCACAGAAGCACAGTTCTTGAGAACAACAGGAGGGACTCCATCAAGCCCATATGCCTTATTAGTATTGAGGCCTGTGATGGCAGAGAATACGTCAGCTGAAGAAATTTTAATGTCAGCCATGAGGAAGTCAGAGGGAGGAAGTGATGGAGGAACAGCACCGGGATCGTCTAAGACGGAATTGGAGGAGAAAGTCAGAGTGAAGAGATCTGCTTTATCAGTAGAAGAAATAGCTACAGAGCCATAAGAGTAGAAAAGAGGAGGGAAGAATGATGAGGTAAAGTTGTTAGAAAGGTTTTTGGCATGGTGCCAGAAGGAGCAGGAAGAATTCGAGTTGGAGAGTTGAGAGCATTTACTACGAATGAAATTATTTTTAGCAGAGCGTAGAACAGACTTAGCACGATTTCGGGCAGAAACGTATAAAAGATGTGATTCAGGGGTGGGTTAGTTCCAGTACCTTTAATAAGCCCTCTCCTTGTTGTGGGTAGCATTAGAACAAGCGTGATTAAACCAAGGCTTTCTTGCATTAGTCAAAGGAAATGAGAAAGGAATGTATGCTTCCATGCTCGAGAGAATAACCTCTGTAATGCACAAGGCACACTCACTTGGCTCCCGCCCATGGAAACAATAATCATTCCAGGGAAAATCAAAGAAGTACTGCCTGAGGGCCTCCCAATCCGCAGCTCCAAAGTGCCACAGACGATATTTCTTTGGAGGGTCCACAGGCCATACCAGAGCGATAGGACAGGTTAAGGTGATTAGGTTGTGATCAGAGGAGCCCAATGGAAAGAAAAGATTAACAATGTAAGCAGAAGGATTAGTTGTAGGGAAGAGGTCAAGTATGTTGGAGATTTCTCCTAGGCGGTCAGGGATATGGGTAGGGTACTGTACAAGTTGCTCTAGGTCATTAAGGATAGAAAAGGTTTAGGCTTGCTCACCAGGTGGATCAGTGAAAGGAGAGGACTGTGGTGGAGGACACTAGGGGGTTTCTTCTTAACAACCTTGTTAATAAGGCGCCACATGGAACCAACAGTCGTTTGATGGCTGATCCTATGGGTAAGTTTATGCCACGAATCGGTATAAACGCAGTGCTGGAGAGGAACTAGATCATCCCTTGACAATCGATAACGATGGAGACTCTCGGGGGAAGGTTGTCTTTGAAAGGCAAAACCATCTTCCACCACCTCTCCGCCTGAGCAATGTGATTATCCTGTGTCCAGGTGTGGGCATCATGATGGCACATAATGTGTGGCCTGCTGCATAATGGGTATTGAAGTCATGCCTGGAGCTGACAAGTGATGAATACAACTTTTAGGGACAATGAAGGTCGAACGTAGGAAGAAGGTTCGTCATATAGGAGATGTACAGATGTATGGCAGTTCTTGGATGGGACTGCAATGTGAGTGCATCTGCGTACAGAAGAAGGTATAGCTGGGAGGGAATAATGAAGGCTGAGAGCAATGTGATCAGAGAAGAGTGCAGGGATAGATGAACACCTGACCTGGGATGCCATGAGGCTGGATGTAAGGACGTGATCTAGTGTGCCTCCTCAAGAGTGTGTGCCCCCACTGGTGTCCCAGCAGGTGAGATGATTACGATAAATATACTCAAGAAGTTTAGTCCCGTTTTGGTTAACAGTAGGAGAAAGGTTCCCCAAAGCAGAGTGTCGGACATTATAATCCCCCATGTATATCATGCCGCAGATGGTGGGAGTTGGGAAAGCAGCTGTGTTCAACCTGCCTGGCGCAGAGTACACGTTGCACAACCGAATTGTGCCGCTTCCAGTGGAAGGTTGTCTCGTCATCTACAGAGCTTTGGAGAAAAGGTTGCTAGATGGAGGAGTGGACATACGTGACAAGTCCATTCCTAACTCGATGGACGTAAGAAATATAACCACTGAGATTGGGTGCTTCTACCACGAGTAGCGCACGACCAACAAGGATTCCTGAATGAAAATGATATCCGGATGGTGACTGTATACATATCCTTTGAGTGCAGTAAGTTTAGACCGGTTAAAGCACCACAGGCATTCCAAGAGATGACATGCAGTTGTGCCATGTTACCGAACTTTGCCACGACGTTTGCGGGGACCAGATGAGGAAGTGGTGGTGGTATGAGAAGTGCCACACGGCATGCCACAAGGAGAAGACCCCCTGGGAGAAGCATTCATTTGTCCAATGGGAGTGACAATGGAGTCCAGCTTCTCCGTAGGGGTGGTGACAGTCGTAATGATGACTTGTTGTGATTCAACCAGTGAATTTAATTCTGTCTCAAGTGTGGCTTGCTTGCTAACCATGCCATCAATGCTTGCTTCTATTGCATCGAAACATGCCGCAAGTGAGCTAATCCAAGTCCTGAGAGTGGCAACAGCATCGCAAAGTTCAGTTACTACAGCTGAATCCAAACCGATAGTGGAGGCAGGGGGAGTGGCAGCACGGAGTGGTGGTGGTGGTGATGCTAGTGGAGCCCCACCCTTGGCAACGGGGGCAGGGTTAGCCCGGTGTCTAATGCAGCCATGCCAAACGTTAACCCCTTCTTGATGACATCGGGGACATTTCCAGTGCAAGGTATCTGGAGGTGGTGGGTTGGGTTGCATCGAGGCTGTATCAGAAACAGGTGGAGGGAGTCGGTGAGGACACGTCTGAGAGTCGTGTTGGGCAGGGCACCATGCACACTGTTCTGGCACAGAGCAATACCGGGAGATGTGACCAATGCCCCAGGATTGAAAGCACCACAGTTGCTCGTCCTTCATCTTGCGAAACTCACAAGATGGGAGGCAGGGAAGAAAGCTGAAGGTGACAGTTGGTGGTGGCAGGTGAGGAAGGCTCCAGGTGACTACCAGCCAGTTGGTGGGAGTGCCATTCTGGTGGAAACATCGGGATACCTGGTAGCTCCTTGGCTAAGTTGGTATCAGTGCAGACAGGATAACGTGTAAGGAGGTAAGTAGGAAACTTGCAGGGCCTCTCAGGGTAGTCTTGAATTTCCAAAGAAAGGGATAGGAACTCTCCTTTAGTTACGCTATCTACGATGTCCCTGTGATGTCTGGAGATGTAGACAAAATGGGAAGTGATTGCAGACATCTTGGCCTCTGCTTGGATGTAGTCAAGGTGAAAAGCACTGTTGACCTCAAACAACCATCGAAGATTGATGTCCGCAGTTGGGTTGTCTTTGAATAAAGGTTGATGTAGTCAGCCTTGGACGCAAATGCCATAGGCGTAGAGGCAGGAAGCAATGGCGAAACTTGGAGGGATTGAACAAGCTGTGGGAGGCGAGGAGTGTTGGATCCAAGGGCGGTTGCCCTCTGCAGAGGACCAGAAGTCTCCTGCCGCTTGGAGGATTTGGTAGCAGGGGATGAAGGCTCATTGTTGCTGTCCGAGGTGTTATGCACGGGGCACTTGTCAGAGGAAGATGCCTGGCCAACGAGGTGAGATGCGGCAAGTACATATAATGCTGGTTCTGTAGCTACTTCCCCAGCTAGCAAGACATTGCTACTACTTTGTGGTAGCTATGGCCAGTCATTCTGAGTCATCTCAGTGCCAGGTCAGCTTCAAGGTCCTCAAGGGTGGCAGGGCCCGAGTACTCCATGTGCACACCTTCGCAGCTAGCAGGGTGAGCGAGGAATCAGCTTCTCCAGCATGACAGAACAGACCAATGGTAGCAGAAGTGGAGTGATGTGTCCATGACGTCACACAGGCCGTACTGCGCATGCACAGAAATGAGAAAACCCAACCAGGGGGGCCCCATCTGCTGTACTGAATTTCCCCCCCAAACTACAGGCTAAGTCCAAACACCAGGAAAACACAACCAACGGTGATGTAAGCACTAGACCTTTATGTTGCTCCCTGCAATAACAGAAGGGTGTTGGAAGGCAAGGACCAGGAGAAAAAACAGGAATATGAGCCACACACAGCAATGATTTACTAATGTCCGGCCCTCTGGTGGCGAAATCCATAAGCTAAGGGGTTGATAGTTACTTAGACCTTTTAGATTGCCTTTTCTGTAAAGTGTATGTATATATATATATATATATATATATATATATATATATATATATATATATATATATATATATATATATATATAAAATGCAATCATTTCATTATTTGAATTTAACCCACTGCATGCCAGTTATTTTTAGCCCTATGGGTCGCCACAGTGCTGGCCATTTTTTGACGTTTTTCATTAGCTAAAATAATAGATTCTGATGTGAAAACAACGAATTTCACCATTAAAAAAATGCTCACTGAAGCTTGGAAATGGGTTATATTTAGTCCTGCATACTCGTATACAGGTATACTCGCTCTCTCACGCTCACCACGTTGGTGAGAGAAAGCCGTTTTCTATGTAAGGTATACTCAGGTATTTATGCTGGGAAGGTATAGCAATGTTCCGTACAGTTTTCTGATTACTTCTTACATCAACATCTGTCACAATTTGCATGTCTTTCTCACTGTGAATGCATTATCTTACACTTACTTGAAGATAGGTATAACCTGACTTCATTATGTACAGTCCTGGCACTTACAAGAAGGTATTTACTACTTGACTTCACTATATACTGTAGTCCTTACACTTACAAGAAAATATTTACAACTTATATTTACATGAAAATATTTACAAAATGCCTTCACTATGTACGCACTGGGTGAGGCACACAGGCAGAGTGAGGAAGAGCAAGTGTGAGGGGGGAAGCGATTGAGTGTATGGCCTGACAGCCTGGGGGATGGTAGAGGAATAGTTACCATATATGCCTGTCAATTTTTACCCACGAATCTTTAAAAATGCAGTCACAGTGATTTTTTTTATTTCAAACCATTTTAAAATGGCACTGGGACTGGCCACAGAATTGTCAGACCATTTTAAAACGGCACTGGGAAGCAGTGGGTTAAGGCGGTTTTTTCCTGCTACCGCCAGATGATTTAAGCTTTCAAGCTACCTGCCAGTTTTACTTGTACTAGGAGAGTCCCTGTCATAATGAGGCAACGCGCTTTCACAAACCCAGGCATTGCCAGCAATCGCTGGTTGATATAATTTAGAATCTGGTCAACTACTCCTGACTTGCAGTCAAATATTTTCTAAAATCACATCCATGATATTTTGTGATTAAGGGTACAAAAATTCTTCATTACTGTAACCAATGGATATTGTTACGTCCCCATCTCACACTGCCACAGGCTCCAACAGTAGCAGTATAGTATACAATGAGAAGGACATTGCCCAGTGAGTTGTTCTTCCTATGGTCAGCCTTTAGGTGTGCAGTACACATGATCTGCTCGGGCGTTGTAAATTAACACTGGCTCCTGAAGTTCACTGTCTTTATTTTCTGAATAATTCCACTTAATGCTTTCCAACTTCACTTCACTGTTCTCACAAGCACTGGAGCTATACAAACTTTACGAACTGCTATTACACTTAATGCTTGGCAACACTTCACTGTTATTACACTTAATGCTTGACAACACTTCATTGTAATTACACTTAATGCTTGACAACACTTCACTTCTTTCGCAAGTACTGAAAAAAATCTTCACTAATTGCAGTTACACATAATGTTTGCCAGCAACACTTCACAAACTTCACTAACAGCACTACACAACACTCAAACTGAACTGAAAACTAACTGAACTAAAATAGTCCCTTCCCCATCCGTATATAAGCTTGCATTACTCAAGAACTTCTAACACAAACTCAATGAGGCAACAAGTAACAGTTACCAACTGGGGAACAACCAAAACATGTCTGAGTGTTTTTACATTATACAACACGTTATATCATTTACCATGTGAACTTAAATTAAATTACATAATTAACAAACAATCACACAAATAAAACATTATAAAGAAAAAAGTGCAAAACTTAATGCATAATGTACAAAACAGCTACGCTCAGAAACAGCAGGCAAACTGGCAACTCTGACTCATACCAAAACCACTATAAATATTGGGAAGCAGCAAGAAGTCTTTTGAACACCCAACTGGCAAATCTCGCTTCTTAACCCCTTAACCGTGGGGCATCACTTTGGTGACGCTCGAGTGCAATGGATCATACCGCAGGGCGTCACTTTTGCGATTCAAAGTTATTTTGCATTCGCCCATGCTTTCAAGTGGTTGCTTGTATTATCTGTCAGTTCTGCCAGTGTCCAGCAATAATCAGTGCTGCTAATTTCATCTGTACTCCCATCCATTGTTGACAATTCAGCCATTTCTCCCCGTTCTTGACTCCCCTCCCTACCTCCCCTCCATTACCCTCTCCTCCTGCCTGCCCCAGCTGCGCCAAGCTATGCAAATCTTGCCCGGATTTTTCCACTCATTTCATCCATTGAAATCAGCCCTATGCCCTATTCTTATACAAAATAATATATATAAGAAAGAAAAAATGTAAATGATAGTGCCATACACCTGGAATTGGCTAAGTATCACCTGGTAACACCCCATGTGCACCCATTTGCTAATTTTCCCTTGAAATATGCCGTATGACCTGTTCTCATAATAAAAATATATATAAGAAACGAAGGGAGAAGCCTAAGTGATATTTACATTCACCTGGAACTACCTAATTTATTATGTATTGTCTAGATTTCCTGTCAATCATTTCACATCATATAAATTAGCAGCTGTCACCAAACTGAAGTTGTCAACCCTTGGCGGCCCCATGTCTGCCTCAGCATTCAGTTCAGTATTGTCTCTTGAAGTGAAACCAAGTCGCAGTTGCACCCCTCCATTTCTGCCACTTCTAGAGGGCCCTGTGACCTCTACCCCTACGAAACCTCATGTGGGAAGGGGTAAAGGACTAAGTGACTCTGCTGTGGAACATGAAGTGGCTAATTTATCCATGATAACGATGGACAGTGACTACAATCCTTCTGGTGAATCGCGTGATGAGCCAGTGGAGGAAATGGTGAGAAACTCCCAGTACGAGTGCTTCAGTGTCCCAAGTTCATCCTGGCTCCAAGGGAAAGGAGCCCTTAGTTATTGCAAGTGACAGTGTATAACATAGTGTAAATAAAATAGAAATGTAAAGAATGTAAATAAAATAGAAAATCTAAATAGAAATAATTACTAATATAAGAATATGAGTATAAATACAGTACTTGGAGTAATGACAGTTAAAGATTTGCTCTCTACGTTAGTCTACTGAACGAGAAAGTGAATGCCTGGACCAACACAGGATAATGGTCACTACCATGCAGATCATCCAAAACCTCCCAAGAAAAATCAAGGGCACAATCAGAAGAGATGGTGAGGTCAATGACAGAGTACGTGCCAGTCTGAACATGGAAATGGGTCAGCCTCCCATCGTTTAGGACAACCAAATCTAAATCCCCAACCAAAGAGGCAAGAAGATCACCCCGGGGATTTGAAAGTGAGTCACCCCACAAATGATGGCGGCCATTAAGGTCACCAAGGAGAAGGAAAGGGGGTGAAAGTTGGCTGATAAGGGTTTCCAGATCAGCACGTATAACAGGAACGGAAGGTGGAAGGTACAGACAACAGATGATATACACCTCCCAACGTGCATCCGTACTGCTAGAACTTGAAGGGGAGACTGTATTGTAAAGGATATAAAGGGGACATCAGAACGGCACAAAATTGCACATCCACCTCTGTGACCGCCAGGAGGAGATGCATGGAAGGCCTCATACCCCCTAACAGAAGGGAACTGTCTATCCCCCAGCATTGTCTCCTGAAGACAGACACAGAGCGGGCTCAGGGCAGAGAGTAATAACTGCAATTCCTCCCAATTCGCCATGGCGCCTCTACAATTCCATTGGAGACAAATTGGTACTGATTGAGTCATAGTGAATAGTAATAAATATTATGAAATGCGAAGTATCAAGGCTATGTAGCAACCTCACTGGGAAGAGTGTGAAAGCCCTTCTTCCTAGGCATGGAGCTCTGCCTTACCAAATGAGAAGACAATGAAGATTTAGAGTTTCCGTGGGTGGAAGGGCCCTTACCCCAGGATCGGTCCCACCCATCATCAGAATGAGCCCGAGGCACAGAAACCGTCCTGGAAGACCTACTCGTTCCAGCCACACACCCGTGTGGGGGTCTGGCTGGCACCTTGGGGCCAACCAAACCCTCCCCAGCTGAATCTACCATGGCCTGGCTGCCGGGTAACTGATCAGAGTGAGCGGGCAACCGAGCCCTTTGAGTATCCAAAGGCCCAGACCCCGCCACACCTGAGCAAGAAACAGGGACTGGGATCTTAGAAAGACCATCAAGAACACCCATTGACTTAGATGCCACCACTGCCTGGGTTGCTGAGCAAAGAGCCTCCTCAGAGTCCTCATGTGGCACAGAGGTTTGAACCTTAGGTGGAGGGGAATCACCCAAAGACTCCTCACTCCTCACCCATTTGAGGTTGGCAGACACAATCTCCATCTCTATGCCAGAACTTGAGGATGCATTAGAATCTGTAGAGACACACTGTGGAGTAGACTGAACATTAGTAGCGGAGCAAGCAGATGGTACAGGAGCAGCAGCCGTTACGGGAGGAGCAGCTGATACAGGAGTAGTAGTCAGAACAGGAGTAACAGTTGGTAGAGTAGTAGCAGCCAGTACAGGAGTAGCAGCCAGTACAGGAGTAGCAGCCGGTACAGGGGTAGCTGCTGGTACAGTAGTAGCAGCCGGTACAGGAGTAACAGGCGGTACAGGAGCAGCAGCTGGTACAGGAGCAGCAGCCGGACGAGATGCAGAGTGCAAAGGTACTGTGGTCTCTGAGCGACCACGAGGAGGAGTGATAGGACGTCTGGTGTCATACAAGGGACGAGAAGGAGGGTCAGAATGTGGAGCAGGGGCTCCATGATGGCGCACAACAGGCTTTGACTGAGAAAGAATAGAAGCAAAGGACACACCAGGGCGGACATACATAGACAGAACACGGGTCTTAGCTTAGGTAAAACTCAGCCTCTGAGAGACAAAATTTCACATTCCATTTTGTAACGATCACAAGATTTAGAAGAAGCAGCATCCTTACCACCACAGTTGACACAAGATACAGGGCCAGGGCATTCCACACCTTCATGAACATCTAAACTACATGATGCACAGACTGCTGGAAGACCTACGGCAAGGCGCCTACAAGTCCGGCCAATATGACCAAAACGCTGGCAATGGAAACATCTACGAGGCATAGGGACATATGGCCTAACTTTGTATCGGTACCATGCAGCGTTAAGAACAGCAGGGAGGCTCAAGGAATCAAAGGTCACAATCAAGGATGGAGTTGGCACAAGGTCACCATTTATCTTCTTAATCCTCTCAATCTTTATTACATTCTGGGCAGAAAACTCTTCAACAAGGTGTGCCTCATCAAAAGTCAGTAGTTCCTTAGCATAGACAATGCCACGAGAATGATTCAATGAAGCTTGGGGGGAGCATGTAACTGACTGACCAGAAAGCTCTGATAAAGATAGGATAGTCGCACTCTGAGAAGGGTCAGACACCTCTACCAACAAACTGCCATCAGCCTGTGGAACAACTTTAGGGGTCGCACCACAAGCAGTGACCAGTTCCCAATGGGTACGGAAAATGTCACATTTCCGGAGGTCTACCCCAGCAGGACCACGTATGACTAAAAACTTGTTAAACTGAGTATGAGGTGGATAAAGAAAAGCCATAACACATAACAAAAACCTTCATTCCCCCACCCCCCCACCCACCACGGAGCCCAACAGGGGGAGGTCATATGTCAGGGCCAGAACCACTGACGACCCCAGGGGTAGCGGAGGAGTATACGCAGGTAACCACTGGGGGACCTAGGCAAGGGTGACTCCAGGACGATAGGAGCCACTAGGCCCCCCAGTGCCCACTTGACCCTAGCCAACGCATGACCAGCCGATTGACCTAGTCGGGCCCAACCAGGCCGCCCATCTAGCCGGAATAAGGGACCAAAGAGGTGTATTGCTAGCTGCAGGGCGCAGCGTGCAGCATCGCTCAACCTCCAGGACTCCCGTCTCCCAGCATTACGGGACGCCACGCACGGCAAACACGTGGGGAGGCAACAGTCCTGCACTAGATGGCAATGGGCATGGACTAACATCACCAGCGTGCCTCTTCCACCAGTGATGTAGGGGGTGCTTGGTCCACGAGGCCGACAAATGCCGAACCCTACAAAGGTAGGCATGCCTCCAAAGTAGGTGGCACCGCCAATCACGCTTCAAGCCCCGCCACCACGTCAAGGTGACCCCCCTCAGCGGGGAAATTGAATTCCTGTAAGTAAAGTGGTTCATACCTTTAAGGAATGTATTTTATGTTCCTTTTCAGTTAATTGACTATCCAATTTTTATGTAACTTGTAGTTAATGCATGTAGTCTTCTAGTTAATGCATGGAGTGACAAAAATTAGATGTTCTTAAAAGAGATACAAAAATCAGAGGGTATTTTCACATTCGTGGTTACCACCAAGTTTTACTGGTAATAACTTCAATAGCTAATCAACTAGCCTACAGCTAAAACGTGGGGTAGTTACCATATAACCAGGGGTGATGAACCCACCGAGGTGCCTCAGTTAATTGGATGGAATATGTACATTCCCAAAGCAACCACAGGTTTCCTTGCACCTTACTGTTGTCAGATGCTGTCTGTCGTATGAGAACATCGGTTCACTGCACGATGACCCAGCAAAAATGTCAGACTGCATGTGATATATTGGGTTTGTTGTCCCAAATGACTTTGGTTTTTCTACCACAGAAAACAATGAAAGAACTTTTTGGTTCTACTGGTACATTAATGAACAATGAAAGCCAGGTACACAGTGTGAGATATAGTGTAATGCCAAACCCATAACACTGATCTCAGAAAAAAACATACATACATACATACATATACTTCGGCTGTTTTCCCTTCAGAGAGGAAGTATAGCCAAGATAGGGCGACACAATCATCCAGTACCCACACACATATACACTTACACTCATACCTTACATAAAACAGATAACATTAACTAAACTTATATGTACTTTTAAAATTATGTGCCTTAATGCCATGATATTCATGAACACTAACAAAACTGTTTAGTGGAAGGAAATTAATTATTAAAAATTATTGGTTTTACATCAAGGAGCCTTCAATAAGAAAATGAAACTCTCATGACAATTTCCTATCAAAACAAGGTATAAGGTAAAACCTAATAATGACAACACTTTGGCATACTGCACGTTAGCTGATACAATATGGTCAGTCAGCAGGAAGAATGACTTATGATACCTGTAAGCAAAATATGAAATAAGAAATCTGTGGAAATATGGTTGCAAAGCATGGTAATAATGTTGAACAAAGACAAGAAGAGCTTATATGTAGGCGGAAGGTTTGATGCAGAGGTGGAACGAGAAATGAAGCATGTTATGTGAAGTCCTCTCTAGCAAGCTTCATAGAAGCATTTTCAACTACCTCTCGCCTTACTTTGTGACCAACATGGTTCAATCTTTCCTCGGGTGGATGTTGGTGAGGAATGTTTCCATGATTATCCTCTAGCAGCTCAGCCAGTGGAATTTGACGCTGCACACAGTAATTATGAAGCAAAATGCATGCCACTGTAATTTTGGCACACTTCTCTGGAGCATACATCAACGTTCCTCCCGAATGATGCAGGCACCTGAATCGTGACTTCAATATTAGAAAAAGGGTGGCTGAGATTGTGGCGGATGGAAGGGTGCAATGAATAAATGTATTGAGAGAGTTGAATGATTCCTTCATCACGAAGGAGGAAGTGGAGAAGGCAGTAGAGGAGATGAAAACAGGGAAAGCTGCAGGTATGGATGGGTGTGCTGTGGAATGCCTGAAGGGTGGCGGAGTGACTATTGTTGACTGGTTAGTAAGATTGTTGAATGTGTGCTTTGTGAAAGGTATGGTGCCAGTTGACTGGACAAGTGCTTGTGTGGTCCCGTTGTATAAAGGCAAGGGTGATAAGTACGAATGTACTAGCTTTAGGGGTGTAAGTCTGTTGAGTGTTGTAGGTAGATGTATGGTAGAGTGTTAATTATGAGCGTTAGAGAGGGTACAGAGGGAGTGATTGGTGATGATCAGTGTGGCTTTAGGAGGGGGAGGGGATGCGTGGATCATGTGTTCGCTGTGAGACAACTGTGTGAAAAGTATTTAGCGAAAGGCAAGGATGTGTTTTGGGCATTCATGGATTTAGAGAAAGCATATGATAGAACTGATAGGGAGGCTTTGTGAACTGTTTTAAGATTGTATGGACTTGATGGTAGGTTAATAAAAGGGATGAAAAGTTTTTATGTAACTAGTAAAGCGTGTGTAAGAGTGGGAAATGCTGAGTGATTGGTTTCCTGTGAGAGTGGGACTGCGACAGGGATGTGTGATGTCGCCTTGGTTGTTTAATATTTATATGGATGGTGTTGTAAGAGAGGTGAATGCAAGAGTTTTAGGTGGAGGTCTGAGTCTGGTGAATGTTGATGGTGGAGAGTGGAATCTGAAGCAGCTGCTGTTTGCAGATGACACTGCACTGGTGGCAGATTCAGAGGAGAGATTGAGACAGTTGGTAGAGGAGTTTGGAAGGATGTGTGAAAGGAGGAAATTGAAAGTAAATGAGAATAAGAGTAAAGTGATGAAGTGTACGAGGTTGGTAGATGGTAGGGGGATGAATATAGTTTTGAATGGTGAGTTGCTTGAAGAGGGAGAGTGTTTTAAATATTTAGGGTCACATGTTGCTGTGGATGGAAGAATAGATGCAGAAATTAAGTTTAGAATGAATGAAGTAGGTAAGGTGCTGGGAGGAATGAAAAAAGAGTTTAGATGTTATTCGCTTAGAATGGATGTAAAGAGAAGGCTGTATAAGAGTGTTGTGGTACCGACTGTGTTATATGGGGCTGAAACATGGAATATGGGTGTAGCAGAGAGGAAAAATTTGTATGTAATGGAAATGAGGTGTCTGAGGAGTATGTGTGGAGTGACGCGTATGGATCGAGTGCCAAATGATGAAGTGCGAAGGAGAACTGGAGCTGTTCGGGAGATGGCTGATCGAGTTGAGCAGAGGATGTTGTGATGGTTTGGGCATATGGAGAGAATGGATAATGAGCGATTGGTGAAAAAGATAACTAGATCTGATGTGAGAGGTGTAAGGCTGAGAGGGAGACCACGAATAGGATGGATGGACAGTGTGAATAGAGAGCTGAATGCGAGAGGGATGTCTGTTGAGCAAGGAAGAGTGGCTGTGCGTGACAGAAATAAATGGAGAAATATTGTGAATGAATAAATGATGACGCAGCCCTGAGGGGATATTCTCCCGCATTTGGTCTGATCAGCTAGTCAGGTCAGGTGCAGATAAGGGGATGGATCTATTATGATGTGGCAGGGATAAACCAGCTCTGCTGTCGGGCCCTGCTGAGGATGTCACTGATTGCACTGCACAGTTGACCCTCGTGCAGTGTGGTGCGGTGAGGATCTGTCCCTTCTCCCCTTTGGGGCAAAGATGCGAATGAATGTGTTTGATTGGATGAGTAAATGGGGAGTGTGTCGTTCCTGTCTGGGCTACCTCCCTTTCCTTGGGGGAAGCAGCCTAGGTATATAGATAGATATATTCGATGACTGATCTTGTCCTGCCATGGCTTCTATTATACCTTTCCTTGGCTGATGTTTGGGGGGATGCAAATGGTGTGAGAAGGTAAATCTCCAAAGGGTATCCACTGTCACCTGAAATAGAATTGCAACATCCAACATATTTCCGCTGAGGTGCTGGGAATCGAACCAAGGGCTCTCACAGTGAGAGTCAGGCACCATAACTCTTTGCCACGAACATGTAAAAGTTAACAATCTTTGGATTATATTTCCTGTGAACATAAAGGGTTCCCTCTCCAATGATGCATCATAATTAAACTATTTAAACTTAGTAAAAAAAATATCCTTTAAAACTATTTTAACCCTCAAATAGCTAAATCCAAAATTAACCTTAACGATATATGACAGAAGGAAAGTAATTTGGAATGACATTTAATGAGATCCATTTTTTTTCATCAATCAATTCTCTCCTTTCTAGAAGCAAATAAGGAGAAATCAAACTTACCTAATAATACGTTTCCTCTGAACTCCCCTGCCTCAAACCAATCTCTAAGAGTACACTGGCTCCAAATGAAGGCATCATGAGTGCTTCCCCGATACCTAGCACAGAAACTAGTTATTAGCTTGTCACTGTTGCACATTTAGGGAGTGGAAGTCCTTTATGTTTACATACACATATTCATTACGGACTGTTTTTTTTATTGGTATATGTGTGCCATCAATAGCACCACAGACACGGGGAAAGCCACTCTTTTCATAAAATCCCTGCACTGTTCTTGTTAAATCAGCAACACTTCGGGGCATTTTTATTTCTCTTCTCCCTTTTTCATAGAGAGTATTAGTCACCTGCTTTATTATTCTACTAACACTTGCTTGAGTATGGCTAGTTGCATCCCCAATCACACTTTGAAAGCTTCCACTTGCATAGAACCGAAGAGCCACTAATAATTGAGTGTGTATTGGGGTAGCGTGCGATCTTCTCGTCATGCGTTCAAGTTGTGGTTCTAGTTCTTGGCACATACGCAGAATTTCCTCACGGGGAAACCTGTAATACCTGATCAAATGTTCATCACTCAAATGCAATGGATCCAATGAGTCTCTGAACCTCCTCTCTCGACGTAATTGCCAATCATTTTCATAGGCGGTCACAAGCTCCATCTTCTCTGCAGTATCACTCTCAGTGCCTTTGAATCAGTTCTCTCCTGAGAAAGAAAATAGCACCTCTAGGAGAGAAAATAATTCCCACATCTGCCTATGTAGATGCACTCTTAACCTAACCAGTATCCAGCACACATCATTTTGCCCATACTATAGAGTCCTTTCACCGATCAGTGTCCTTTACCTTTGGTTAGGCTAGGTTACTAATGGTTAGGTTAATGATTTTTTTTTAAGCAAAATTTTCGTGTTTTCACTTACAGTTTTATTTAGAGCTTTAATTTTGATCCTGTACTGTGGTATTGGATCGTTACTTAAGGTCTAGTTAATGAAAACAAAATTTTAAAGACATATTTTGTTTTTGAGTTTTTCATTTAAAACTTATTTTGGATCCTTTATTTTATTATACTTTTAGCCCGAAGAGGAATTTCTTTCGTCTTTACTGAAGGAAAGGTCGTTAGATTAGGTTAGGTCAGGTTAGGTTAGGTTAATTCTCTTTTCTTTCTTGTATTTCACCTCTTATCATTTTCTCTCGATATCATACACTATTTCTTCTCTTCCATTATCATTAACACTCCAAGACTACATGCTGTGGATCCCCACCTCTCACTATGGTTGTTTTTGCTCAATATTAACAGTAAGAGCAATTTTGATGTCTCTCTCTAACACTTGCTGCTATAATATATCGCTTGGAAGTGCATAAACACATTAACTTACCAATAAAATCCCGCGAATTGCTTTGATAAAACTGAGGAGGGCAAGCAGCGGTGTCAAAAACTGCCACGTAGGGGACTTACAGATCCTCCGACCCTGCTGTAAGTTACAATCCAAGATCTCTATCTATCTATCTATAGCCCGACGCCCTAATCCCGCAAAGGGTGGCCGCAGACAAAACGCCTCCAAGTCACTCTGTCACCCACCATTTGACCCCCCTCCCCCCAACTCACCCCCCCTCCCTCATATACCTCTCAACTCCATCCCTCCACCTCATCCTCGGTCTACCCCTCCCTCTCCCTCCCTCCACCTCACCCACATACACCCTCTTAGTCAGTCTTTCACTTTCCATCCTCTCCACATGTCCAAACCACCTCAGTGTATTTCTCCTAATCTTTTCAACCACATCCACATCTACCCCACAACGTTCCTTCACTTCTTCATTCGTCAACCTGTCCCTCCATGTCACTCCACATGCTCCTCTCAAGTAACTCATTTCCACTGCTCTCACTCTTGACTTGTTCCCCTCTTGCAAGGTCCACGCCTCGCTTCCATACGTCAGGGTAGGGATCACAATACCATCATGCAGAGACTTCTTAACTTCCATACTCACCTCCCTATTTCTCATCACTGCTTTCAGTGTGCCAACAACCTTCCTTCCCTGCTGTACCCTTTCACGTACTTCATCCCCCAAAGTTCCATCCTTACTCATCACACTACCCAAGTACTTGAATGCACTCACATTCTCCATATCCTCACCATCCAACCTCACTGCACACTCTGTGGCTTCATTCCTCTCAAACACCATAACTTTACTTTTGTTTACATTAACTTTCAGCTTCCTCCTCCTACACACTGTCCCAAATTCATTCACAATCCAAGATGCAAAGAAATAGGGCCGCTACAATGTTTTGAGTATGCCTTGTAAGAACCGTCTGTAAGTTACAACAGAGAATTACAATCCATATGGTGGCCCCCATGCTTTGAGTAAATGGAAGGGCCTGGCTGCAGGCGAAAATCATCTAAACTGCGCATGCGCCAGAGAGTCTTGTCGCTGATTGGCCCGTGTTTTCTCTCAGCTGGCAGATGTAAACAACGGAATATTAAGCAAATACAATAGGAGAAACTAACAAAATTTTGAACCTTTTGCTTGTCACAGCTTTAGATGGGTAGGCTATGATAATATTATTGTACTGTCTGTCACTCACACACAGCTTTGGAAGCTTGAAAATATATTTCCATTAGTAATCGACGATTTATGAACGAACTTGATAATCATGTTGCAAATGACAGTTTGGGCTTGAGTTGTCAGACTGGCTTAGAAGTAAAAATATATTTTTTCCTGGCGACAAACATTGTCTTAGGCCAAATACCTTATGCACGTTTCTCTTAGCCTAGCTTATTCTACAGGAGCTAGGGCTTGTTTTTGTTATTCTGGTTTTAGTGTCTAATCTGCGGAATGAGGGTTTACCCTATAGGTCTATACTTATAAATTTTTTAAGTCATTCTGTGATAATTTCTTGTGTATTTGGATGTTTCCTACAATAGGTTACATAAGGTTAAGTTAGGTTAGTATAAGAGTAATATTTTTATCATTTCTGACAGAAATGAATGTCAGCTTTGAACTAATCACATTATAAAACATTAAAAAAAGATAAAGTAAAGCTTCAGAGTTGGGTGTAGTTCTGAAAATTTAACCTTTTAGTATTCGATGATTTATCAACGATTATCAAAATCGTGTTGCAAACGACAGGTTTGGACTTCAGTTTCTCTTAGCCTATTCTACAGGAGCTGGGACTTGTTTTTGTTATTCTGGTTTTAGTGTCTAATCTGCGGAATATGAGGTTTTACCCTATATACTGATATATTCACAACTACAATAACGACTTGCCTTTGCAGCAGGCTAAGTGGGCAGGCCTTGATGCAGGGGTAAAGGCATAAGAAAATTTTTGTTTGTTTTGTATTATGATAGCAACTTGTGTATTCAGCCCTCAGGCTGCCTCCCCCGGAAGACGGGAGGGCTTTGAAGAACAGGCGACGAGACTCTCTGGTGCATGCGCAGATTAGATGATTTTCGCCTGCGGCCAGACCCTCCCGAGTATACGTTGTAAGAACTTACAATGAGAGCTTACAATGCTTACATCAAGTTACAACCAATTCGGCGAGATACAATGTTGTGAGTCGTTTCGAGTATCCAACTCCTGATTCTTAAAAATATTTTGCAGCCAAACGACCTCATGTTTGCACTTTGCATCAACTTATATGTCTGAGAGTTTTATTTGTTTAAAACTATAATGAATGACATGGCTGGGAATGTAAGAAATTGGTTTTAAGCTAAGAAGAATATTTGTCCCGACATTTAGACGGTTAGTTTTGTTAGTTTAGTGATTCCCTTCAAGTTTATCATAATGAAGTTTCTTTTCCTCATTTTATTGAGTAATTATGTTAATAAAATTTTACTTATGAACGAAATGGTAAAGGAAACATCTACAAAACAGTAGTTTAGTTGACTGCATTTCTATTTTTTAAATTATCTGGTGAAGATTGGCAACTTTGGGGAGTTTGTGAACGCTCCGAACAATCAATGTCCATAGAGGTAAGTCCACAATAAC